>NC_088859.1:30493738-31100738 GCF_963853765.1 Magallana gigas
GTTGGCTTATCGTTTATGCCTCAGTGGACACCGTGCGTCGATCCTATACATGTCAGCAACACCACTGCTGCTTGCTCATCAATATATAGCTGTGTTTCGTAGATATGGTACTGCTAGCAATGTGGCTTCCATACAGGCCGCTAAAGCAGACACAACTCAGCAAGCACCTTGTAGACCTTGGCTAATTTTGTTTGGCACCTTTTCCTGTCTATTGTGGCAGGGCACTGTAGGTGATGAGGGGGCATTATAATCTCTAAAACCACATCCAGAACTGCTTCTGATCTAAATGTTGTCTAATCAGTAATAAATTGCCCTTTAATGCTATACATTAAGTAACTGACATTAATGAATAACAAGATGTTGTACTGTTGTAAATGTTAATTGTGCATTTTGCCATTCTGGATAAAAGATTTAAATATTTTAAAAATTCTTTTGTGATCAGTTGAAATATGATTTAAGAAATTGTGTCTGCAAGTAATGCTTATGATTTGAATTTTTTGTTCTGATAAGGTTACAGACTTTGGTTTCGCAAAGAAAGTGAAAGGAAGAACATGGACCCTGTGTGGTACCCCAGAATACCTTGCTCCAGAAATCATTCTCAGCAAGGCAAGGACTGTGATAAACACTGTAGCAAAGCTTGTCAAATTGATGTGTAAATATAGATACAAGAAACAAAAATGACGATCCCTCTTTCCATTTTCAGGGCTACAACAAAGCAGTGGATTGGTGGGCATTAGGTGTGTTAGTCTATGAAATGGCAGCAGGGTATCCCCCATTCTTTGCAGATCAGCCTATCCAAATTTATGAAAAAATTGTTTCAGGAAAGGTAAAGGCATTTGGGAAATTTTTTCTTTACTTGATTACAGTTTCTTTTCTATGAACAATGCATGACAAAATAACACTGATACATGTACAAACAATAACACTGATACATGTACAAACAAGGTACTGTAACTACAGGTTTAAAAAAAAAGTTTTTAAAAAACCCCACAAAAAACCATGATATTTATTAGTACTTTTTTCTGCCAAGTTTTGAAAATTTGCCTTACACTATTTTGGATTACAGATTGGTGAAGAATTGTTCAGTTATAGAATTAGTTCATGTATTTTACTGATTTAATAACAATGTAAGCTGAACACAAGAGGATTAAAGGGAATTAAAATTTGGAATTGCTATGTTGACAAAGGCATTCATATTAGGTTGGTCAGAAGTATTACTTCATGACTCCATGGAGAAATTATATCTAAAATTGGAACATTTTTCATGACCAGTTATTACTCTTTATTTAATATAGTGGTTTGAATGATTTGGATTTCATATACATGAAAATAGTGCATAAATAAAAAATGAAATTTGCTTAGCAAATGAAACTTAATACATTGTTTATTTAGTATGTAGTTAAAATATTCTGCAGAACAGATATTTAAGTTACATGTGTACAAGGTTAGCTTACATTTACATTGTAAGCACACAATTTTCTAATGCCAAAGAGTCTTCTTTTATGAAAGAGTTTATTGTTGCAATAAATAAATTTACAATGTATTACATGTATCAGCATCAAAATGTGGATCATTGTATTCAAGTTTCCTTACTTTCAGGTGCGGTTCCCATCCCATTTTAGCCATGATTTAAAAGATCTTTTGAGATATTTACTCCAAGTTGATCTGACAAAGCGATATGGCAATTTAAAGAATGGAGTCAATGACATCAAAAATCACAAATGGTTCTCCGCAACAGATTGGATTGCTATTTATCAGAAAAAGGTAAATGTAATTACAATCCAAACACATCATATCCTGTGTAAAATTAAACATCGATATCTGGCATTCATGAACTTGGTTATAATTAAAAATTTTCCACTAAAATGCACATGTATTTTGGTTATAACAGGTAGATGCCCCCTTCGTTCCGAGCTGCAAAGGACCTGGGGATGCTAGCAATTTTGATGATTACGAAGAGGAACCACTCAGAATTTCTTCCACTGAGAAATGTGCAAAAGAGTTTGCTGACTTTTGAATTGGTACAATTTAGGATGCTGAATGTTTATGAATGGGATATAGGCCATAAAAATATTCGTGGATCTCTATCCCACATGTGCAATAAACACATGGTAAAATGGAAACTGAGAGGGTGTATGTGAGGAGTGCATCTCATGGACACTGTGATAGTGAGGCTTTCACTCCATCAGCTGCTTAAAAGGCCAGGCCCTAGTGCTAGGACTAGTCCAGCCATTATTTATTGATGTTATATGTCTTTTATGTGTAATTCTCAGATGGAATGATTTTACAACTTACACAATTTATTTGTAACCTTGGAAGCTTTATCTTCAGCATTTTGTGTACAAGACATGGACACGAAATCCTTTTTATAATCATAACGAGTTACACATTTCATGTGGTGAAAATTGTGAGAGTGGAAAATGACCCTTGAATAATAAGCAGGTTCACAGACATTTGGTATAGAACAATATGATTGCCAAAATTGTATTCAGTAGATAATGTTTCAGTGATGTCATGTTCATATCTATCTACAAGTGTTTCATCAGCATTTTAAGAAGTCGTTCTAAACCTTTTCTTTGGCTTTTTAGATTTAACCATTTTTTTAAATGTATTTTTTGAAGATATTTTAATACAAACAGTTTGAAGCAAAATACATGTACCTTTGATCTGCCAATGCTGTATTATTAAACCTATCTTGGAGGTTTTTTGTTTTTTGTGAATTGGAAATGTTGTCTTTTTATATTGCAATATTACATTGAATGAAATGTATGGTTGCTAAAAAAAACAAAACAGTTGTTATTAGCTTTATGTTAGAATGTGTTGCTGTATGTGTATATTTTAAGTTTGCAATTTCAGTAGTGCATTTACTGAAAATCTGCAGAATAGTATCTCTATATTTAACATATAAAATTTTTGTTTTTAAAGTTTAAAGTAATTAAAGATGAGAAATTTAATTCCTTTATCTTTTCTATGTCCTGTCAAACATTTCCTTTGCAGTGCTGAGAAATAAAGACAAACGATCAAACATGCAAATTTAAAATCTCTACACATGCATCCAAATTTGTGTAGAAGTGATGTACATGTACCTGCTGTGTATGTATTGGTTTGTTTTAATATTGCAGGATTTGATCATTTATTTGCATGTTTTACCCCATACTTTTAAGCTAGACCATCATATTGTAGATATGTGTTTGTAGCTGTGACATTTACAGCGTATGTAATTGGTAGAAACCATAAACACCTTTATTACTGAAGAAATTAAAAATTCTCTTTTTAAGTGAAATAAGTCTGTATGTATTGTGTGTATTATTCTAAGGTGGGAATGTGTCAAACATTCAATTCTGAAAATATTTTTCATTGCTAAATATATAATAAAGAAAATTGAAACAAGATCCAAGTTTTGTAAAATATTAACAGTATTTGTTAAATCATAATATTAATTTAAGTTTGTTTGCCTTGCGAGCACAGACAGTATTTTCATCTTTTTTGGGTTGTATTACCCACTGGCACCTGTGGTATTAACTACTGTAAACAAGGTAGAAAGATGGGGGGAAAAATAAGGTGCAAAAATAGTCCTGTTTACAGTATTCAGATCTAGTGGACCCACAGAAGTAACAAACCAAATAAGACATAAATTATAACGAACCTACTGATGTATAAAAAAAAGTACACTATTAAAAATGGGGATTAAGGAACTTTTCTAAAATCTTGGAGTAGCAAGATTTTGAAATTAATTTGTATTGACATGCTCTTGTGTATTATTTTGAAATCAGAACTTGTATAAAGGAATATATGTATATTATTATCTTTTTGATGGAGGAGATGAATTGTTTGAATTTTCCATACAAAATTCTGATGAGACCATTCATCAGTTATAATCAATGAAGAAGTATACCCTGTAAAGATTTTCTGACTGCAAATTTCCTTTTACTTGTACATGTCTTTTAATTTAAGTCATTTTGGTTCCTGTGTAGTGAAACATTGAGAATCAGCTTACCGTGCTGAGTCTCCATAAATGGACAAATACAAAACTGAACAAGTGTGTACCATTATGCATTAGATATTTATAAATGTAACATTACTGTACATTATTATATACACAGAGTATATACAACTAATTCAACATTTACATCATTCTTATTTACATACATTTTAGTTCTGTGTGAGAATAGCACTTACACATTTAAATACAAGATAGAGGTTTTATCGTCACCCATAGCAGCTGTACAGATCAGATTTTATACAAGAAGACAATATCACCTTGTCCTGCTTAAACAGTCACTAACATAAACATTTCATCAAGCTTCATAACCAGCTATTAGGCTGGAACATTCAGGGGAAGGAAATATTATGTTGAACTAATTGAGATGAATCTTAATACTTTTTGTTTAACAAGTACAAACAGCTACCACTATCTTATTATTTAATCTGAAAAAGAAAATATATTGAAAAAAGTGTACACAAAATTGGTAATAAAAGGTTCACTAATATAATCTATGTCTAGTGATAGCAAATTGGCAACAAATTAATTAAACATGTCTGATAGAGAAATCAATCCAAAATTCTGAAACAGAATTGTATTGAATCGGGTACTATGTACATTTTTAAAAAAAGGGGGGGGGGTGTAAATTTCATTTCTAATACATAATATGAATGGCCACTCTTACATTTCTTTACAATAAAGAAATTGTACCTTAAATAGCTACTATTTGTTTTCATGTAGTTGAATCAATGATTCTTAATTACTAAACTTTAATCCTAATACATGTATTGTCGTAAGTCTACCTTGTTGAAGGGACACAGATTTGCCTTGCCTGTTACTAAATAAATTCAGTAAAAGATGTATGCATATTCCTGTCCAAACATTAAGATACTAACTAATTTTACCAATAATGCAATACAATGAAATATGTAAACTGCTTGCCATGTCATTGCTTCGCATCTATAATTGTATCTTAAACAGATGTGGTTTTCAATAAAAACCTTGGCCATTTTAACATCAACATTAACACACCATAAATTAAATAGCAAGGTTCATATATGAAATTCGTAATTACACAAGTTATAAAGTAATTTGAAAGAGTTGTACTATTTTTGCGAAGAGATCTTAATATTCAGTCAATTTGCCATTAAAACAAAGAAAACTGGACATTTTGCATAGTTAGGATCCAGAGAAGGCGTGAAAACTTTCTTCATCATTAAGACTACAGGTACATCTTAATCATTAAGACTACAGGTACATCTTAATCATTAAGACTACAGGTACATCAAGGTTTCTATATAACCGATACAGTTTTGCATGGAATTCTAATGCAAAGAAAAGACAACAAGTACATGAAATAGATAAAAGTACACAACAAACACCCTGAGCTGGATCCGGACAGACTCACCATCCTACAATACCTTCTTGAATATCAGGGTTCAATAGAAAGTCCTATTTGTATATACATGTATCTGCATATTGAGTTTCAGAATATATCAAACCCATTTTACCTTGATTATACATTAAGGAGGAAGATTTACAGAATATCAATTGAATGAACCACTGATAAAGTTCATCTGTAAATTACACACTCCATTCATAGTGCACAAGAAAAGAATATTCAAATACACCTGTACTCTCATTACCTGGTAGTACGTAGTGCTTGTCATTTCTATGTGAAATCTAGACCATGGAAATACTTATCTTAATCTGATTAGGTACACAATAATTATAGTAACTACAAGAGCTGACACAGTAATGGCAGTAAAATGCTTCAGTTCTGCGTCACACAAAGAAATTGAATGTGCAACCGAGTAGTCATGTAGACATTTTTTTTTTTCATTTTGCCAGCATCAAAAATTTCAGTTCATCAACATACAAGGAACTAGGGCTTTTCAGTTTGTATTTCACTCGAAGAACCTTCAGTTGGTTTTCCCATGTGTAAATCAGCGGTCACTTGCTCTCCATGTTTTCACAGAAAATCATGTCTTCTTTCTGTTAGAATCGTCTACTTCATCTTTTGAGGGTGCAGTACTTTGTCCCTCTTCATCGTTTGTGTCCATCTCTGGGCTTCCTTCTTGGTACTCTAGCTCAGTCAGTAATGCTTTAGCTTCCTCCAGTGTGGACTATCAAAGAAAATTGAAAATTACATTTACCAATAGTCAAAATACTGTATACAGGGAAATATTCATCCCCATTTTATTTTCGCCCCTTTCACCCTCGTTGTCAGCAGGCAAATTTAAAGATGGGGGGAATTCCAATGTCTCAGATTATTTGTCTTCAAATAAAACTGTGTCTGGGCAAATTACAGACAAAGCGAAACTGTTTGCAAGTGTAGAAGGGCAAAAATAACACTGTATACACTACATGAAGTTCACTAAATCAAATTGTACCTGAACACAATCAAGTCATATACAAGGTTTGAAAAAATCTTTATTTTTTACAAGAGTCAAAATCTATTTTAAAAACATCTGTAAACTGTTAAGATTAACCTTCCAAGTATTGGACTGATATTTGAATTACATACAATGTTCACCCCCCTCCTTATCATTTACCTGGGCACTGTAGGTTCTCTGGAAGGATTTCCTGTTGGAGTCCTCATTGGAGATTGCTGACGTAGAGGAAGGAGTGTAGTAATACTCCGACATCTGAAAACAAATTCAAAACAGTAATGAAAAGTGAATGCAAAATTCAAATGTAATGCGTAGATAAATGAACCTTCAAATTATTAAAGTTCTATTGTTAGATAATATCTACCATTCCCATTGGTTCGGACAAATTTTTACACACTATAATCAGCAACATCAGCCTATTCATAATTAAGTGCAAAATATGAATGAAGATTTTAATACAATTCACTTTTCACCTTTTAATTGATAGATTCTACACATTTGGTCTCATTCATTGAGGTCTAACCGGCAAATCTATATTTAATGCACACAACAGCAATGATCCAGATCAAATGTACAAACATGCATATGCCTTTTACTCTGAAAACTTAACCCTTATTTTCTGAACTGGACGAGGATTAACTCAATATATACAAGACGCATACCTTTTTCTTGAGCCAGTTGACGGCCCACTGCCACTTGGATGGGATCTGCATCAGGTAGTCCTTCACTGGAGCACTCTTACTGGCCAAGCTGACCAGGAACTTGATACAAGTGTAGGATCGCCGGCTGTCTGTGGCATGATTCAATCTCACGGTGGCTGAAGTAAACCATGAAACTCACTGCTCAAATACTCAAATATTAAATTTCTACATTGCTTAAACAAGAGGCACATTGAACACCTTCTTAATATTTTTTATTCCTTTCTATATACATATATTACATAAAATACATGTACATTCTGGCATATAATTCAAGTATTGATGAGTTTTAAGTAATAGTTTGTGAGATAATACTGCTTTTAATACTTTCCACAAATATCTATACAGAGAACTGTTCCCCTTTATTGCTAATAGCATTTGGATGCAATGGTTTGAACATAGCATATGCTTTATAAGAATGAGCTCTTTAAATACTGATATTTCTCTAGCAGTGGTTTTTAAGAAGATTTTTAAGATGCCCTCTCTTTAACACCTTTTAATTTGCAAATTCACTCCAAATTCAAGAATATGGTGCCCTTCATTTAATCAACTTCCTTCTCCCTCACTTGGTGATGATTTGAAGCAAGTCTGGTTTAATTTGGTTTATTGGCTCTTAATAGGAAGTCAAAATATTTGAAGTTTACAGATAGACAGACTTATGGACACAGGACAACCATATGATCAGAAAAGTTCATACACTTGAACCTTACATGTAGTTCAAAAAAGCCAATTTTGAATTCCTTAATACTTAAAAAACATATATCTTTCATTTAAATGCATCCCAATGATGAAGGCAAAAAAAATTATTGTTTAAATTCAGGCACCCAAAACCGTATTGGATTTAAAGCTACTGCAAGGATTAATTCTATTGCAATACAAACATTGGTGACAATTAAAATTATAAAAAAAGGTAATCCTCTTTGAAAATAAAGTAAAAAAGAAGATTAAAAGAAAAATAACTCTTGCAGTAAAAATCCTGCATGCCACATAAATTTCCTTAGCCCTAAATTTTACATAAATTTCTAAAAAAATATTCAACCAATTTGCATGTACAAGGTATTCATTGCTTGAAATAATATCCAAATAATCCATCACTGCTCAAGATATGGTAATAATCACTGTAAGAATCTGCTAATGCTGCACTGCAGCTGCAGTACTGATGTGAATGCTTACCTAGCAGACCATCATAAGCCGTGCCAGCACTGTCCGTCACTCCGTCAATGACCACCTTAATTCGCTGGCCCTGCACTGGATCCTCCAGCATCTAAAATGAAATCATCACGCACTGCTCTGAAAATTCCTTTCACAATTTTGAATGTAAATATACACTGCCAATATAATCTCAAGCAAAATTAAAGCCAAAATTCCTTTGATAATACATGTACATGTATATAATTGGAAATGAAAAAAAAATAGACAAAGAATAAATTATTGAACTCTGACATGAAATTATCTGGATTCAAACCCACCACAAGAAAACAATAAGGAAATAGGTGTTTCTCAATCAATGGCAGATTTGAACAACTTACTGAACAGCCTCTTAGTTTTCCCTACATACAGTACTTACCAATAGCTCTGTTAGTAAGGAGAAGACAGGCTTGAGTTCATTGGAGGGAGCTGTCATGTATTGATGCTGAAAATGATTCAAAAACATCCCAGATATTGTTTGTATATTGTGTCAGGAAATTAAAACATTATAACAGAGCAAAATTCATTAAGATGGGTTGAATATAAAAAAATTAAAAAACAACACTTATTTACCATTAGAAGTTTTAGGACGTTTTCACTAAACTGGTAGTTACAGAAGCTGCAGTATACCAGCATGTCGCAGATTATTAAACTGGTTCCCACCTCTCGAATGGCATGAATTACCTATAAAGAGAAGAGTAGCCAGTTAATGAATGAAAAAATTATATAAAAATAGTTTTTCATATAAATAAAGTATTTTAAAATGAAGACATACATAACTTTGTCCAATTATTTTCTGCGTCATTTTAATTAATGTTTTGGTTAAAAAAAAATTTGATGTTGGAATCAACTATATGTAGTTCATTTTATTAGATTTCAACATATTTTATTATGCAAATATATCTTTACATAAATAGATTAGGCAGCAGGCAATGCCTATTTAAGCCTTCTCCATATGTTCATTTTATGTCGCAATCGCACAACTAGAAGTAGAAATCAAAGTACTGAAGTACTGACGGGAGTTGATTTTATCGATTATCATTTATTTTAAAATCAACGGTATGTGATTTTGCATGGCAAGTAGTGTCAGTAATCGAAATATTTCTGAGAAATGGTATGGACCCAGGCATGAACTCTAGTCTTGTTAATCCAAATGCTCGACTGTCTCCGTTTATCTCCGACAAGCAAGAGAGACTCTATGTTTTGTCGGATATTAACGGAGACAGCTGAGCGTCTGGTTGAACGAGACTACATTGAACTCTAGCGGAGGAATACATACGACTTCAAAAAATATCTAAACTGTTTGTGCCATTTAAAATCTCGCAAGGTTTAAATAAGTTTTCCTGAAAAACAATGTTTCAGAATACATTGCATCGAATTTATCGATTGTTTTGAAGAACTAAGTGTTGTCAGCGGTATTGATTTGTGCTTAGGTCCAAACACTGTTTCACTTTCTGTTTGCTCGAGTAAGTGCATAGGAGAGTTGATTAAAATCAACTCCCAATAACAGATATATGTAAGACTGTCTGGAGCCAAATTTACCTCCCGAAGGTAACGAGATGATTCTGCTCCAAAGACGTAATTCTCCATGTCTTGTGGCATGAAGAGAAACTTCATGGGGAAAACAGTTTTAGGTTTGCGTATTTCATAATCACCGGGATCTAAATAAACAAAGATACATGTATTGACAAACTATCACAAAATCGATCGCAAATATGAATTCTTTAATGTTTTTTGTCATCAATTTTACTTAAAATTTTGTAGCAGTCTCTCACCTTCTCTTCTGTACTTTGATACATCACAATTTAAGACAAGTATTGCTAATGAGGCATGGAGGTTTCCAAACTCTCGAGACTGAATAGAACTCCATCTCCTGGTCGGTGTGTCATGTCCCTGAGGTAACACAAAAACTTGAATTAGAATCAGTGTTCAATTTATATTACATGTGTATTTTGTGACAATTTCATATCGTTGCCTTTATTCTGTTGTTTAAAAACTACATGTAAATTTTATTACATTTCTAAATCAATAACTCATAATTATTATCTGAGAAAGCACTGAGCTGTCAGCTGCCAAGAATTACCTGATTTATCTCCCCTGAATTTCCGATTAAAAACCCTATCAGTCGCTGAAAACCTTGTCGTAAAAACATATGGCTGCAAGATTTTGTTCCCTGTTAAGAAAAACATCTCAAATAAGCTATCTTCATCATACACATGTATATTACATGTTACTACCACTCTTTAGCTACAAGTATGTTTACTAATCTTCACCAAATCACACTTACTAGTTGTACATATGACTTGATGACTTGAAAGTAATGGTAGGAGTTTTTACAATGGTCCACTACATCTTTGCTCAGCATGTGTAGAATTATTTCCACAATCTCATTGAAGCACTTTTGAGTCTACAAGGTGAATAATATGATAACAGATGTCTTTTTTATGTACAACTTACCGGTAACATTCCAAAACATCTAAAGCATAAAATAAAAGGGAAATTTTCTTTTCACCAAAGAGGGTTCAAATAAATAAAAAAGTTTCTTTGAAAAGTTAAACTGGGGTTGGGGTGTTGGGTGTTGAACTTACCGGGACCCCTCCATGTCTGAAGTGTGAGGACATGATCCTCTCCAGGAGCCGCGCCATTGTGTACCTGACATCCCTACAGGGACACTCGAGGAGGAAGGGTCTGTAACGGAACACATCCATCAATCAACAGTCATAAATAAACAGCACCCAACAGAACATTCAAGTAACAATAAACATGTACATGTACATCATAGAAAATTGTGTGAATATGTAAGGTTCTGCTCTGAAACAGAAAATGTAAATAATGCAGCTCTCCCTACACATTCAAGATACTGTGTATACAGGTACATGTACGTGTAAGTCAGGAAACATGTTTACATAGCTTTTAATACGCACTGAATTTTTTCTAGATACATGTGTCTTTGTAGACCTGTGAAGTTTACCACTTACTTGATATATGACGACCCCTCAGAACCACTGAGATACTCCACCAGCCAATCACAGGCTTCTTTACTCTTTTCCAGAATTTCATCTATCAAATCCACCCACTCGTCCAAAAGAGTCCTTTAAATGTAAATAAACACTGATTACCCATGTCAAGTATCAAGATAAGAATACAATAATATAAATGTACATTTGTGCACGTTCTTATGCATGAATGTGAACCACTGTATAAGCGACAGGTAATGAACCAGGCGACTTACTTCGTTTTCTTTTTACACCTGAAGAAGGTGTTGAAGAGGAAGCGTATGCCAAGCTGTAGCGCCGTGACGGACATCTGCTGGAAATCTTTGTGGCTCTCCTTACTCTGTACAAAGCAGATTGATACCATTTGAGTTTTTACAATACTCACATAAATTTACCAATTTATGACAACCAGTTCCAAGTTCTAAAACACGTACACATATCATACAGTGTATTTACGAGAGACTCAGTCTACCTTGTTGTTAAATAAAAATATTTTTTTACCATACTTACACACACCAAAATCTTACGGTACTGTAAACAATTTATTGCATGTAAACAACTGTAATACTTACCATGTTTACAGCCACCAAGTCCCTGATAAATCTGAAGTAGTCGGTGTTGTAGACGTCTCGGTTTTTGACAAATGTCAGGTTCTCGGCCTGTATGATCTGGTGGATACTAGCCGGCATCTCATCCATAAATATTCCCTTCTTCTCTCCCTTATGCACTAACTCAGTCAATTCCATGAAACTGTTAGAGTCTAAATCACCCTTCCTGGAAAAGTAATTTGTATAATGCAGACCTTCAAGTTTAAATGAATAATACTAGTACCGGGTACTTTGCATTTTGATCCAACAACCTTTGGATGATTATTGTAAACATAATACATGTACTTAATGTGTTTTCGGTCTCTTTGTTATTTTTGCCAAATCACACTTTCAAAAGTTCTCCAAACCAAATGAACCCATTTACCGTATTCTGACACAGTTGGGTTTACAGAGACATAACTCTACCTTTGAATAAGCCACATTTTAAAAACACCCTAAAACAATAAGAGCAAATGGCAAAAATAACCAAGGACAAAAATAACCTTTGATACAGAATGTAGATCTGTGTATCATTTTGAACAAATTAAAGATAAATCCTACTTTATATCTATTATTGAATCAACAGAATATAGGACGTGAATAATAAAATATAAGAACAGTGAACAAACATATCTCACCCTCCCTCCAGTATGGCTTTCCTGGTCTGTATTTTAGATTTTTTAGCTGAGACAGGGGTCTTGGCTGGCTCCTCCATCTTCTCATAGAATAACATGTAGCCGTTCCAGTACCGCACTCGCTCATCTGGCAGAGTTGTAGCTACAGATCACAACAAGAATTGTACAGTGATATACATGTATTAGATACATGTTTTAAACTAGATTTTAGACTTCCCACATAACACTAAGTCATATTCAGTTGTAACTTTTATGTACCCAGTATGTGTATATTTAAAGTCATATTACATTGAAACTCATAAGTATATTTCAAGTCTTATTTAGTTACAATTAACAGGTTACTTAAAAAAGACTGATACATATGGAAGTTTTTTTTCTTAAGACTGCTGAAAAAGATGTCTTACTGGGCTCCAGGATCTTGGCCTTGTAGGTGCCACCGAAGCACTCGGCCTCCAGACTGTCCTCTGTCATCTCGAACTCCTCCACCACCGTGTCGTTGAACTTGAACCACTTCCCCTTCTGTGGATTAGACATCATGTCACCTCTGGAAGTAAGAAAAGTTCACTTATCACTGAAAAAGATTACCATAATTGTTCATCTAAATGAAAAATTCCGAATAGGTCATCAGCAAAGAATTCTGTGTAGTTCCAATGTACCAAAACTTGGACCTATAATATGAATATGTGGAACACATATCGGAAATCAATTATTGCATTGTAAAATTTTGACAAGTTTTAAACATCACAGTAGAAAGACATCAACCTATCAGGCCACAGGACATAAGACTACCTGCGGTCCTTGATGAATGAGTAGTAGTGGCCGGCATTTGCCTGCCCACTGTGGACCACAATCCCCACTAACTCGTAGTTAATCTGTCGCTGTTCTACATTGTTTCCCGATGCCACTATCTCCAGGACCCTCTCCTCGTGACTCGAGGATTCCCCAGAGTCCGACTCCGAACTACTGTCCACCGTCTCCAATACTTCCTCCCGCCGGGCCATTCCGTCAGTAGTGTATGGCTCCATATCCAATATCCATGGAAACTGTTAAAACAAAATTTTGAATTATTTCAAAACATAAATTGCAATATATGTTGTCTTGGGATTTGCTATCATTTACAGTAAAACTAAGTTACAGAATATACCCATAATCATAACAAGTTTCATTCACCCTTATCTAGAATTGTATTACCGGTATACACTAATAGGATGTAACGGATTGTTTAACATATGCATGTAATTTATCCCCAGCACTTTGCTTTAAGTGTGTTTTTCTGAATTACATACTGTGGAATCATTAAAATTCGTGGGGACTATTTTTCGTTGATTGCTTAAATTTTACAGGTTCGTGGGGACGTAATTTCGTGTATTTTTGTATACATACAAAAGGAATATGACTTTATAGCCCTAATTTATTAATTCGTGGGGGATGTTAATTCGTGGATGAGAGGTACCCACGAATTCCACGAAAATTGAGCCACCACGAAATCTAATGATTCCACAGTATACCTTGAAGTAGTCATCAAACTTGAGAGCTCTGTTGGCCTCCCAGTCATAACCAAATCTCTTCAGCTGAATACACAGTAATGGGGGCAGTGTCTTTATGCACATCCTCTTCATAGTGTTTCTCTATTAACAAAACACCAACAAAACATCTGTTTAGTTAAAATGAAACTCAAAGCTGAAAAAAGTTAATATTTCAGGCCAAAATATTCAAATTATAGAGCAAAAGACAGGGAATACATCTCCCTAATCAGTAAAATCATCAGTTACAAAGGGGAATAACTCAATTTTCTTTTTCAACTTACAAAAAAAAGTTATTTATTCCCTTTTTTAATAAGACAATAACTAGCATCTAACTATGAGCCAGTGTCCCCAGAAGCTTACTTTTATTTTTCTATGGCTCAAACTTTCAATTTGAAGGGAAGTAACTTCCTTACATTAATCTTTATATCATTAATGATCAGAATAAAATGATCATCGAGGACCATGTCTGTACCTTTTCTCCACACTTATCACAGAAGTAGGCATTGTCCCCCTCCAGCAGCTCCCCCTTCACAAACTGGTCCAGGGAATCCTGCAGTGTAGCATTCTTCACCGTCAGATTCAACGCCAGGAAAGCTTCCTCTCTCTCATACCTATATTGTACAAATAAACTCTTCAGGTCTTGTTGGGTTTTTCTTTGTGTTGCCGAAGTTTTTGAATGTTTTGAAGTTTATGAAACTGGTAATTTCCAATCTATTAAATATTATTTGATATGGGATTGCTGTTACAAGAACACAAACCTATGAGGACAGTCTTTGCATATTTTCTGATCAGAGAATATTCCTTGAAATTTTCTTTTAAAGATCTCCAACTTTCCATTTCTCTGCAAATGAACAAAATTGGAATACATGCATAATTGAATTTACACATGTATCACACTCATGATTCCTTTCACAGTCGAGCAAATTAATTTACATATCTTTCAGTATGACATGAAGTATCTTTTAAATCAATGTACCTTAAGATGCTCGTCTATTTGATCAATCAGGGCCTGGAAAAAGTCAAAGGCGTCCTGCTGCTCCCTAATGTTGACCGTCTGACCCCAGAGTTTGAACACCTTCCAGAAGCGTTCAGGTTCATGGTACTGAAGCTTGCTCTCCAGTAAATGTCCCAACACTTGCTGGATTTGGAAAAATACACTGAAAAAATAACAAGTTATCCAATATCAATATTGGACATATCTAAATACAAAGAATTATAGAACTTTTTATGATTAGAGGCTTTGGTTTCTATCATTTTCAGAAATCACACTACTTTCTATCACCTAACTTTAAACACTTATATAAACAAGATCATTGGTGACCCCTGACCTTTCCTCGTCTGGTTTATCCTCCTCTGTCCCCAGCACCACCTCGGGAATTCCCGGCACCATGTACAGCTGCTGGATGACTGAGTTCATGTAACAGGTGGCACCACCGTTCTTAAGACCGACGAAGCCACACCGGGCACGGCCATCAACAGGGGGGAGGTACTGAAGAAGTGGGTGAAAAATGAGCATTTCTTCGCAACAACACCAGAAATTAGCTATAACATGATTCTATTTTGCAAATGAATCTGAATCCAGACACAAATACAATATGCACACCAGACCTATTGTATATATTAAATTACATGCAAACTGTTTGAAATTTCTTGGTGATTACATGTATAAGAGTAAGTATATGAATTATAGCTTCATAAAAAGGCCCATTGTTGAATAAGAGATTCATCCAACATGATATACAGACTCATTGAATGTATGTAAGAGGGTACACTAAATTCATCTGAAACTTGAACCCAGTTTTTCTATCAGGAACCTTTTATTCTGAATTATCAATGACATACAGCTAACATGTCTGGATAAGACATGACCTACCTCCCACTCATTGGCACAGTCCGGCTGAGGAAGATGATGCATTTCAATCAGCTGTTTACAAACATCTTTTAACATAGCATAGTTTCCCTTGGCTAACTCGATCAGCAGTCTGTAAGCTGCCACACGAGACTCACAATTACCACACCTAAAAATTCCAACATACAAAACTTAACTTTGTTTTATCATTATAATTCTTACAAGTAAAAATTGTAGAATTTTGTATGTTATAGAGACGTTTCATATTTGGAATGAGACAGCAGAATAAGATGTCTGCGTTCTTACTTTGGATTGACTTCTTCCAGCTTCTCCTCATTACTGGTGTTCATACTGTCCATCATCACTTTAGAAGCAGGAAAGAGGAAGTCATGGAGGATATCATACACCAAGGTTCTTCCTGTAATTCATCAAATGAATCAATTAACTCAAAAGGAAAGTACATGTACATAAGCGTGTATTGTTTAAACTCATCATCAGCAACACTACACAGGAAAAAAAATCATTGTTACCTTACTCAATAAAATAAGCATGTAACTTGTACACAGTGTGGAATTATCATCAGTTTAGTACCACACAAATCATTCACAAAGAATTCTGGATCCACCTATGGACTGACTTGTCTACACCTACCATTCTCCTCTGGATCCACCCCTTCACAGGTCAGTAGTGTGCTGATGAGTTTGAGGTGACCAGCCAGCAGACTGTTGTCTGTGTCTGACATGTCGGGGTGAATGGAGGGGACAAAGTTCCCCAACCATGCCACCTCATCCTCCAGCATCGAGGTTGGGTTCATCTGAAGTTTTCCCTGATCTTCCGCTGCAATAATTAATATGTTATATGTTATTTTACACTTCTATTGATCACATCAATATTTATTATCTATCATAGCATCAAAAAATGAATTGCCAATAATAGTGACACTTTTTTGAGCACTCACTTGAAAGGCCTTCCAGAAGTTTACAGAGCAGATCAAAGTACTGAGAACACTGACCCAACAACCTGAAAACAAAATTACTTTTTAATTACATCTTATCACTAAATCAATCATTGCATACTGGTGTATTACAGTAATTGAGGTGTAATTTACACAAAATACACTGACCTTTGGCTCACCCCTCTAGCTGAGGAAGACGACACCCAGAAAGGGACATATGCCTTAAGCAGCAGTTGCAGCATGAAGTGATGAGGAGTACGCTGAGCAGTGCACTCTGTCTGACTGAGGAGAAAAAACTGCTCCAGTGCAGCACTCCTTATGTCAGCATTAGTGCAACCCACCAAAATATCAATTATAAAATCGCTGCTGCAGGGCAGGGAATAAAAAGAGGCTGTAACAGAGAACAACGATTATGGTAGAGAAAACTTACAATGTATATCCGTCCATCACATTATTCTGTAACAAATCATACACTTACATGTACATGCACATGTACATAAATCTTTTCAAAATGTTTACAAAAATATTTTTAAATACATGTACTTGAAGATAGATAGAAAATCTTCAAGCCTAAACTAATATTCATATCATTATTTAATGAATGTCCCTTAAAGACTACTGAAGGGGAAAATTGCATTCTACTAAAGAAACATGTATTGGATATCTGAGTTTTTCTAAAAACCAGCACACATTGTGAACCTACCGATGAGTTCACATCTGATCTGCAGACATGTGATGAGGATCTCCAGAGCCTCGCGCGCTATGTTACAGTCCTTGGTGGGGATGTCCCGAGCCTTGGCACACACCCCTGCATGCAGACTCTGACAATCACTCTCACTCCCTGTGCTGGCCGTGCTCCCTGAAAAACATATATCAAGTCTTACTTCCTGATAAATACATGTACCTATTGCAAAAGGTATTACAAATACAGTTTTTCAAGTTAAACCAAATTCTTGGAAATTGGGGACTTCCATCTAATTTCATAACTCAGAGTTAGAGATTTGAAGGGACAGGTTGTTTTCCTTACCTGTGCTACTCTGTCTGCTTCTCCTACCATGACCCGAGGAGCTGTCAATCATCACCTGAGATGTACCGATGAGGTGGAGTCTTCCAGCTGCCGCCGCCCACGTCACCCTCAAGAAACAGGACACCGTCTCTGTGAAGGTGTGGACATCCATTGTCTGCAATAGTAACCATGCATTTACATGCAAAATGAAAATTACTTTTTCCCATCTTATATAATTTGAATAGTTTATAAAGCCATCATTCATTTAAATCTTAAGATGTGAAGTAACTTTTAGACATACCTGTACAGCATGGCTTCCAGCAGAATGCTTGTTAAATGAAGTATTAGCAGGGGATGAGGCCAACTGCAAATTTGATGCAGTTTTTGATTCCTCGTTGCCGGCATGAGCCTCATCTGCGTCCATGGAAACTGTCTGCCCACATAAAAGAAAGCGGGCAAGCTGCAGACATATTGCATAACAGCCCTGCCTGATGGTGTAGTTGACCTCGGGGGCGAGGGACTCCGCCTGTAGGACGTTGACCACCATTTGAAGTCCACCAACGGACAGGAAGTCGTCACAGAATGCCTGGCTACTTATCCGAGTGGCGAGGTCCACACTAATGGGCATCAGCTTACTGCTCAACACCTACAGGAAACAGAATGCACATACATGAATGCTTTAATATACTGATCAAATGTGTTTACAAACCAAAGCTTTTCAGTGATCATGATTTTGTCCATGCACTTTACATCTATTTTCTATCATTTCATGCATTTCTAAAAACCTCGTCACTACCACACACAAACTTTAATTCATAGATCAGACGCCTATTACATTTCAAACTCATTTCAAAAAACGTTTTTTAGTAGAATAAGAATCAAAAACAGGATAATTTAACAATGTCCTGTGTTTTTTGTCTTTTTCAGTTGTTGCACCATACCTCTAGATTGTAAAGCACTCGGAATGCAGACATATCCTGGGCAGTGGCATCAAACAGTGACTTGAGCACTTCCTTGGGGGACATGCGGGGACTGGGGAGGGGAGACGCTGATGTGGACTTTCTAGGACTAGCTCTGGGGCTTACATCCTCCGCACACTGCTTCGGTACCTGTCAACAGATGAAAGTGGTAAATGTTAGTAATTTTTTACCCAAATTTTATACATTTTCTGAATATATGAAAACACTGGCATATGTTAAACACAATTACTTATTACATGCTTTAATATTCAGAATGTGTGTGGTAGTTTACATTTTGTTAATTATAGTACAAACATGTCAAACATGTGTACAATGTACATGTGTATGAGAGTGCAACATACATGTACTCACACAATGTGCTGCTACATGAAATTAAATGCACTAAATAGCTGACTGAAATACATATAGGTACACATTTACTATAATCAGTAGGTCTATTTAGACTCACCTTGTTTGCAATGCATTCCAGAGTTTCTGAGATCTGTGGATCAGTTGGTATTAGCATCAGCAACTTTCTCACTCGGTGTGTTATCCTACAAGGAAGATATACATGTATCAGTAAATCAAACAAATATTTCTTTCAAATATTGACAATTAATTATATTAATTACATGTTTCTCTACCCATTTAAAAAAAAATATCTGTGAGCCAATGCTCACTAGTAATACCCTCACTCTAATGTGAATATACAAAAAAGGCAAAGTTAACATTTAACAGGAAGTTGACGTCCGATTGGTACAAAAATAAATCCCAACGTATTGCATACATAAACAAATAGTGTATAAAATTTGAAGCATCAGTGATAAATGGTTGCTGAGAAAAATGCTTCAGAATTTTTTGTTATGGACAGACAGACAGAAAGAAGGACAAACAGACACACAAGGGTAAAACAGTATGCCCCCTTCTCCTTCGGAGCAGGGGTATAAAAAAAATGATCATTCATTCATTTGTGCAATGTTTGACTGCAGTTCTTCATTCCTTACACACCTGGACTCATCTAAATCTGCTAGCTGATACAGCATATCAAACACCTGTCCTTCCACTGCCATCACAACACCAGGAAGCATCTTCTCTTGCTCCAAATCAAAGCTCTGTTTGGAAGTTGGAGTCATAGGCTACAAGTGTAAAAAGGTTGGCCATTATCAAAGTCATAGCTTCCATGAACAGGTACATGTATATACATGTACATGCACAAATATTCATTAAGAACATATTGCATAATGTAAATGAGTACAAGTAAATATGTGTAGCTAAACATACATCGTAAATTTTTTAAGGGCAGATGTTGTTCGAAATGATTCAAGGTTTGAAAAAGAACTGACCTCTTTTCCCAGAGGTTGTAGAGTGGGCGTGGTCAGGCGGACCTGAATCAGCTGATTATCCTCAAACTCCAGCTGGTGCAGCAGTTTCTGATCCTTCTGCGAGTCCAACTACAATGTATACAATACAGACACTGTAGTAACTACATGTACACAAAACAAACCAGATCTCAAACCTTGTGAATACATGTATATGTACAATACATACAAATTTGGAAGAAAAAAAATTCATACCATTTTGTCCTGGGCCACAATTTGTACATTGTCGGTTGGTTGCCGGAGTTTGTTAGCAATCCGACCCCTGACAGATCCTAAAGTCTCGTTTCCATGGCACTGTCAAAAGGAAACAACAGTAATCTTAAAATATGTGACCAAATAGTTTAAAATATGTGACCAAATAGTTAAATGCACTGGACATGTCTCAAATATTATGTTCACATGTGGTACTCAAAACTAACGGTAGCATTCATGGATAAAAGGTAATGGTAAATCTCTCATCTTGAATGGCAGCAATAATAAAATATCAATTAAACTTTTGATTTCATTTCCTTTTTTCACTCTCTAGCTACAAATCACAAGTCTTCCATCAACATACATGTACATATACATGACAAAATATCTACTGACCAACAGAATAAACTCTTGCTTAGGTGACTCGCAGGTGATCATCAGGTTGATCTGTAGGCCATGGAAGGAGGCTCCATGAGGGAGGATAATTCTGGTCGTGTGATGGTTCTCCTCAACGTTTAGAACATAAACCTCTGCGATCCACAGCAGACGTTCAATATTCATCAACTTTATGGACCTGCAATTCATCATTAGATTGAAAAAAATATTTTAAAACTGGTTAGTTCTCTTTTCGGTCATAAAATTAACAATTAAAATTAAATAACGAAGCCAATGTACATATTACTTTACCTTGAGGGTGGAGGCACATTAGCTACCTCTTTAACAATAGCTGCCGTTAGAGTTTTAGTGGCCCATGTTATAGCCTGGGCTATGGCAGTTCCCCCCATCCCTATCATAGCTGCCTGGAAATCACAGTACATCATACAAAATTAAATATCAATCAGTTCAGTGGGAAGACAGGTAACTCATTGAATGTCAAAATACCGCAGTGAACGAGAAACACACAACAAAGTACCTCTAATCTATTGGAGCATTCAGATATGAATTTCTTGTGTAGACTCACGGTATCCTAAAAACAGAGAACAATACTCTTGTATACTGGAATAGATTTTTAAAATATAAGTTCACTGAAAAATGAGGATACATCCTTTCCATAAACTTTATGTCATCAATAGTTCATGGTTTTCAGCTGTTCTGAGCTTCTGAGCACACACTTACCCTTTTGAGTCTGACAGCAAGATTTGTATAGCTGACGCACAGAAGGAGCTGGATAGCCTTGTCTGCTATCGCCTCGTCTGGCGTGTTGAGACAAATCTCCCATATATAGTCCAAGCCAAGCAGGTCACTTTTCTCAACAACCTGCAGAGATCAGTTACATCAGATTGAAAATGCATGGACAATGCATGTAAATGTGTTTTATTGAGTAATAAATGTACCAAATGTTTTTCCAAACCATACATTGAAATCTGATGACAAATTATCTATTGAAAAAAAAGGAGTCAATCACTGACTGATCTTACCAGTCTCCCACCATCAGTCTTCAGCCGGTGCTCATACTTGTTCACATTCTCAAAGAAATTCTTAAAACAGGTGAAACCTATAATGGAAAGAAAAAAAAATCATTTTTGAATTTAATTGCTTACTTTTTCATCTTATTAACACAATTTTCAATCATTATCAGCTATATGAATACCAATCAAAATCTCTTAAATAAAAAAATAACACCAACCTTTGTCAGTGAGTTTTGAGGGATCCAATTTCAACAATTCTTTCTGAAACAATTGAGTTTGAGTGTCCATCTCCAGGTCAGCTAGACCTTTACTGAACCACTCAAAGCAGGTCTGAAAAAAGAACAATAGAGAGTGGGAATGATTGTCCAAGAATCACTGTATAAATAATTATATTTACATTCTACTGTGTTTTTCCTTTAAATTCCGTGATGTTTAAATGCCTCTAAATGCAACACCTATTCACTGCGTATGAATTTACGAGTAATTTACATAAGTAGTTCTCAAACAGTGATTCCTATGTTATCTGTTAAAAATGCATTGCATGAATTTTGTCAAAACACCATGTTTTATAATTATTCAACAAAAAAGTTGACTTTATTGTTAAAAACAACATTTCAAGAGTTATTTATCATGGATTATATTTTCATGCTCGTCGATCACATCTCAACAGTCTATGTGAAAAACAGTTTGAACCGGTTTTGCAAAACAGCTGTTCTTGCTGTTACTTACTCACTCCCTCCGTGATCTGCACTTTATATCAATTTATTTAAGTAAACAATTGATTTCTTCAGTAAGGGAATGTAAATATAAGCATTAAATGATTTATTTTTGACGTCGTCGTGTCAATAACTGCCGTCAGGTGAGCAAACAAATTATCATAACGCGCTAACGCGCGTTATTCAATTTGTCTGCTCACCTGACAGCAGTTATTGACACGACGACGTCAAAAATAAATCATTCAATGCTATAATGTTCCATGTTTTTTTACACTTAAAGCATTCCTCACCTCTCTGTCCCAGTTACAGGCCTCTGAGTTTGCGATGAGTGTCCCCCAGATGTCTCGAGCCCGACTCCAGGGCAGATACAGGGCCCCCTCCTGCAAGGTGTACTGGAGAAATTGTAGGTGGGTGGTCACATACTGTAATCAAACAGAAAATGCATTGTCAGAATATCAAAAAGGAATGATGACAGACAATAATAAATTGGATAATCTAACTTCCCGAAATTCGTATACATGTACATGTAAGATAAAAATAGATAAAAATCAAAGTCTTTAAGAAGGGTTGATGGTAAAAAATTACCCAGTTGAAATTAATCTACCGGTTCATGTAATTTCTAATTTGAATCTTTTTCCTGACTCTTTTTCTATACACATTATTGACAAACTATATGCATTTAGCATATCAATCCAAACATCAGAACAAATGCATCGTATAATACATTTATATTTACAAAATATCTTAAATGATAATAATTGTAGTCTATTTATATGGCGTAACTATTTTGCCAACTATCCCTGGCTAGTTGGTTAACCCTTTTGTTGGATCAGTAGAGTGCGGATGTGCAAGCCAAAGGATCAAGGTTCAAACCCCTAGCAGAGGCGATATCTGCATACCTCCGAGTGAGGGTATCTGGTGTCCACCACAATGTCCGGCCCCAGGTGGCCGTCCCCCGCCGTCACCAGGGCTTGTTTGTGCAGCTTGATCAGACTCTGGGTCACCAGCTTAATCACATCATGGTTTTTGTTCAGTTCATGTAAAATACCCTATAATGTAATGTCAATGCAATATCAGTATATTTCTAGCAACCATTACATGTGCCTTCAAACTTTAGACAATGACGTCAACATTTACATGTACATGCAGCATCAGTTGTGACTTACCTTTTCAGATTTATGGTTATTTTGCTTCATAATGTTTTTACATATATTAAGCAGCTGCTTTAGAGATGGTAATACACAAGCACCCTGTTAATCAAAAACAACAATATATACTGGTAAATGTGATCACACATGTGTAATCAAAGCAACAATAAAAAAAAACCTCCATGTTCAAGAATTCTGGACATATATTATTTTCTCCCATACAAACTCTGACCTTTCTGATATCATCAACACACTTGATGACATAGTTCCTCTTGACTTGTTCTCGAACACTAAAGGAATCACTGAGAATGGCCAGGTGTTCTTCTAATGCTAACTCAATCAGCTGCCGGGACAGGGTGGGTAAATGAGAGAGATCCCACAGTAGCTCTAGGACCTGGCAATGGAAACCAACCGCTGAATTATACTCCAGTCATTGAAAAATTTGGAAAGAAATTTTTACAGAAAATCTTTATACAGCTCTGTCTTTGATTTTATGAATTTTCCAAACTACCCATTGCCTTACTCTGGTTGTGGTTTTGGGTTCCTTAGCATCTCTTCCTATTTTACCAATAAGTCGTAACAGCTTTTCTTTCATACGATTATGGTCATCCTGCCATTTCTGTTTAAAAACAAACAAATACAGTGAACTTGATTTTTTTTTTGGTCTTGCAATTAAATTCAATATATTTTCCCTTTGAAAACAGCGAGCAAAATAACTTACCTTTTGTATTAACAAAAACAAGTTTTCAAGTTGAGCCGAGTCAAACTTGACTGCCGCTGCAGCAATGATGGAGTGAATGTTGTCTATCACGTGATTGGTTTGGCCAACCTATATAACAAAAAAACAAGATTGAAAGACTAACATATTAAGAGCCTTCTGATTTTTATACATTCAAGTTAATGCAAAACACAAAGTATCTCTGTGATTCATTGAATGGAGATTTACCTGCATTTTCCAGATCATGGCTAACTCCTCTATCGTGATTTCAGATCCCAAAAAGTCCACAATCCCCTTGACCTTTTCACAATACTGGACTTGGTCTATATTGCCTGAGAAACAAAAACAAAATTATCTATAATAGAACAATACAGACGACCACCTATTTCAATAAATAAAAGAAATTGAGAAAAAAGTCTTGCAGCCAGAATATGCTACCTTGAAACAAGATCATCTTGTTCCTATAAAATTTTTGTAACACTGTCCGGTATATCCTTACCCTCTAGAGCAATGGAGAGAACTTTGTTTTCCACAAGCCAGTGCAGTATTGTTTTGTAATCAATAGCAGTCTTGGACACTTTATTTGAGGTGGCATCTTCAATCAGCTTTGTCACCTGAATACAAGGAAAATGAAATGAAATTAAGACAGTTAATTAAATTTCCCTGAATGTGATACATGTATTCAGATAAAGTTCTGGTCTTCACCTCCTTTAAAGCATTCATTCGGGCATTGAAATGTGGAGATTTCAACATTCTAAGGGCAACTTCCAATCGCAGGTCATCCAGAGATTCTGTGTGCTGAGGCCACATCTGTATACACAACAACTTCATAGAAGCCAGCAGGTCAGACACACTGCCTATTTTCTACAAAACACACAGGCAAAATAATTGTTAATTGATAATTAACAGTTAAATAGTCAGTGGCAATAATTCTTTAATCTTCAAAATAAATAATCAATGTACATGTAAGCATTACGTATATCTTTTATTGACAATTATTGTATATGCACATCACTGAAATTTTAAAATTTTAAAAGACTCTTCTTTTTGATCATCTACAGGATCAATATAATCATGATCATTATTATCATCCTCATGATAATAATCAACAGGATTATCAACAGCAACCTTATCATCATCAAGGCACCAATACCTTTTCTTTGAGGTCTTTTTCCTCCAGGTTTTGTATGTACTTGATTGTCTTCTCCATTCCAGGGGCCAGTATTTCTGTGACTACCTTAGGATTCAGGAATTCTGCACACATACCAAACGGCCTAAGGAGGGCAGCCATAGACTGCAAAGAGAAAAAATCATCCAATCAAAGATTGCTCAACTTGTTTTAACCTACATTCTTTTTGAAATCATACATGTTCATACATCACTTGTGACATACATACAGGTAGTTCATCAAGCACTCAAAGTACTTACTGGGGCATCCAATTCTTCATTTTCCAATAATTTTCTTACTACATTAAATCCTCCTTTGAAGGCAAACTGCAAATCAAAATTTGTGCATTAAAATCTTTGTTAAGTTGATCAATTGTCATACATAAAATACCGTTTTATTACATTCATCCAAAGCAACAGAAAAATCAAGGTACATATTAATCTATATACATGAACATGTACATACCCTATTTATAACATGTGTCAACCAACCATAGGGATCCTGAAAATGGATTTTAAATGAGCATTTATCAGCTAAACAAAAAAAAACAAGAACAAAACATTCAATATAGAACCATTTTAACAAGACCTCGGACTTTCGGTTGGACGTAGCTATCTATTACTTGCGTCAAAACAAGTTAAAAATGACACAGTTTTAAGCGAAATATGCACCAATTGCGTAGTCTTTGCTTAAAAGCCAGACAAATCTTGTGGATTTCAAAGAGCCATGGCTGAGTGGCCAGCAATGAAATAGACAGTCCTATGTAACATTGCTGTTTGACACATCTACCGAAAGTCCAAGCCCTTGTTAAAATGGTTCTTTATAGAATTGAAAAATATTTCAATGAAATAATCAATTTATAGAGGGAAAAGAATTTTTCTTAAATTTTCCCTTCGTCTATGAATAAACATTTTTAAAGATTTCTATGAAACATGATTTATAGCTGAAAATAATGGGAAAATATCAAGAAAGTCATCCATATTTACAAAATTAAATTCACAAAATCCATTAATAATTTAAAGGGAAGTACAGGTACATAAAAACTGGGGTCCCACAAATTTTAATGAGTTAAAAATAATCACAAGTAAGTTTCACATACATGTAACCTATTTTGTGTGGATCAACATGCATCTCCATTACAGAAATACACTCAACTAATATCGAAATCTGACTTTTACAAAGAAATCCTAATAAATACAGAAAAAATCTCAATGCCAGTAAATACAGAAGTACATCTAGTTAACTTACGATGGAAGATTTGTAGCCAGTATTCGCAGTATATAACTGACCATCTTCCAGCTTATCTTCCCAATATGTACGGTCTCTCTTGGAACGGTTTTTAAAATGAAACTCGCTTTCTTTATTGAACACCTACAGAAAAATAAAAAAGAAAGGTAGTCATAATCCACATCAAAGCAACATTCTTTTCTCTCTCCCTTATAAACAACCATGTAAAGTAAGTACCGGTAAATAATACCGAGTACTGTTAACCAAATTTCATTTATGGCGAATTTATTTAGCAATTAAGCAGAGATAAACTGGTTTGGCGGGAATAATTTTAAATTTCGAAAATAATATACCAGAAACATTTGAGGGCAATTACCATAACGAGATTCTTGCAAACCTCCTGAATATTTCTGGCACATGAATATAAGTTGGTCTACAGTAACTGAATTGGAAAAAAAATATAGAATTACCAGTGTGAGAATGTTAAGGATCTCATGGTGTATAGGTAAATGTTGAAGGCGAGCTACACACATATCAATAAACAATTCAGCCATATTAAATATCCCTTCCTGTATTTCTGCGTTCCATCTGTGTACAGCCCCTGAAGTCATCAACTGTTGATGAATAATAAAAAAAAACTATTATAAAACCAGAAAATGAATATCAAACCAAGGAAAATAGTTAGTAAATACAGGCTGAATGTCTTTAAAACTCTTCATATTTCTTCGATGAAAATTTATAAATCAAACCATCAAAATAATCAGGATCAAAAGGCTGGTTGTGTTTAAAACTCTTCATGTTTCTTTGATGAAATGATCAAATTTAGTTAAGGTAGAACAGCAACCCACCTTTTGGAATGACTCTGGCATGCATCTCTCTAGGAACCTCCTGCAGTGTTCATCATTCTCTGTGAGGTCTTTGGTAGGAAAAAAAAACATTTTGAAATACCAAGGGAATACAGAACAAATGAGGCAATTGAAACTTGAAAGTACTGAGGCCAGGCTACTCCATCAAATAGAGTTGAAGTATGCAAACAAATCGAAGCAATGCCAATCAGACGAATATTTGTGAAAAGTCTTTAGGCTAGATACATTTGTAAAAAAAAATATTAAAAATTGCATATAAGTGCTTTTTCTTTTTAAATGTAGCTTTTTTCATACAATTTTAATTATTCATTTTACATCAAACATGGGCCATTTGTAAGGAGTATGAAAGGGGTGAAGATAATCATTTGAAATTCAGTATGCAGCGAAGCAAACAATTTATTTTAATGCAGCATTTGAAAGGGAAATAACTCAAAATTTTCAATTAAAAAAATCATTGACTTATTTTTAATTTTTTTCCCCATTAAATCTTGTAATTAATTGCCTGCCCGCTGCACAAATAACATCATATTTTAAAATGTTTGCCTGAAAAACTGAATGATATTTTATTTTTTGCCTTTTTAAAATGTATTGAACAAATATCAAATCTCCAATTTATATATTGTCATCCATTTATTGATGAAAAAATCAATTCTAACACAGGTGAAGACAATGAATTCAAATCATATTTCAGATTAAAACTTACCTTATACTCTCTCCTTTACTGAGGTATTTAACATTATTCACTTAAATGAAATGTAACCTATTAATTTAGCCTCTTGGGTACAGGTTTGCTTGAGTAGTGTCATTGGCACAATTTTATAATATCATTAGAAGTAAACCATAACATTTAGAATACAATCAAGCACAAAGTGCCATGAAAATTAGCCTCAATTTTTTTCTAAGAGTTGAAATAAGGTGGGGCTTATTTTTAAAGTTTTATGGTATATACTTGCTCTCTATAAGGGCAAGACCCAATGTAGATTGTTTGCTCCAATAATAAGAAAGAAAAATTATTTTGTAATAGATTTGGAGTCAATTATAATGCAGTTTGTAGGTCACAATTCAAAGACAAAGCACTCAATAACACTACTGCTGATTACTGCATCCTGTAGGTAGGTCTAATTTATAGCCCAGCTAATTACTCACTGGCTTCTGCTAGTCTTGTTGCAGCAATGAGACATTTTCCAAGTGACTCCTCCTTTTTGTAAGGAATGGACCAGTGTTCAGCAAATACACGACCCTCAAGTTCATACAGATTGGTGACAGGAAATTCTAAGGGGTTTTCCTCTTCCGTGCCACCATTTTCTCCATTTTCATCTGTCTTCTGCTAAGTATAGTAAAGTTTGGTTTAGTTTTTAACTTTTGATTTTAACAACACGACATGACCTAAATTATGAGGAAATTATGTGCACTAATTTAGCTAAAATTAGGTTCATTGCTTTAATAATTTTAGTTCCTGTAATCTTTACGTTATAAGGAAATATCTATTAAACAATTGACTTGGATAATTATCACTAAAAAATACAGGCCTAGGTGTACAGTAATGACCACAAAATCAAAAGCTCACCTCCATGGCATGGACATCATCATAACTGGGAGGAGGGGACGGGCTGTACATTGTCTGGCTCGGCCGTGAGTGAATGTCCTTCATTTCTACATCGTCCACCTCCTCCCAGTCACTCGGCAACGTCTGGTCGTTCGTCAGGTAAGCTACTGCTTCATTCAGGTCATTCTTGGCCCTTCGAAGGGCCCGCCTTATTTCGGACTCTGGGAACCCCATACTGAGCAGGGTGTGTACGTGCTCCTCCTCCACCTCCATCTTTGAACAACGGAACTCCCTGTATCCCTCACTCTCTTACATTTTATATCTAGAATACCTGAAGACGTCGTAACTAGTTAACTCCCACTTTTATTTTCAGCATGCTGTACGCCATATTGGCTTGACGATCACAATTAAAGAGTTCCACGACGGTCGACAACTCTGGAAAAATGTAGGGGAGGGGCAACTGATCTTATCTTTCATTAATATATATTTTTTTTAATTTGCAGACCAGTCATCAGCACAGGAAATTTTTTACCTCAGAAAACAACTCTAATCACCCTATTAATTATGATTATTGAACCAATTCTTGTTTCCACAATAAAAAAAAATGTGTTACAATCTGTATAAATTAGCCTACGTGTTGAAAAGAATAATTTATTTGTCATGCTACTTAATTATTAGTAAAGTCAATGTGATTTATTGAAAAGATATGAAAAATTTTTTTATTAAAAAAAAAAACAACTTTACATGTCTAGCCATCAAACTTGGTCAACCTCAGCGCTAGAATTTTCTTATACCAGACATATTTTGCTTAAATTACCATACAGAAATTTGAAATTTGCAGGAAATCCCACTCCACTTTAAGGAGTATGTTGAAAATTAGAAACAAAAACAAAAACATTATAGCAGAGCACTGTGCCCCCTCCTCCCTACCCGGGGATTAGGATTTTTGAGGTTGGCAAAGCCCCCCCCCCCCCAACTTTTTTTTGCATGTCAACATGTCAAGAATTTGGGTAAGTTTGCCCCCCCCCCCTTTTTTTTTTAACGATGCTTCCTACCGGTGCATGACCTCGTCAGGCTAGCGTGACTCCACTAGGTCACACTTACTGGGCCATACTCTCATATAAGTACAATTTGCGACCCACTGAAGTCAGAATCAAAGTCAGAATCATGAGAAAGTCGTGTCCAGTAATGTTCTGAAAGGGATCGCATGTCTGTTGTGATTAACCTAGCTCTCAACGCCAGGTCACTATGTTAATTTTCGACTACCCTAGTAATGTCGGAGGATCCAATGTCTATTTGTAACTATTTCAACAAAGTCCAAGTCCAACGTCTAATTGGGAATTGGAATTGGAAGGCCCCGTGTCTATTCGTGATTATATCCTTCAAATGTCTAGTAATTGATAATAATTATATATATACTAGTAGCGAGTTGGACACTTGGTAATATAAAAGCCAATGACACGGAGTGACACAGCTAGAATCCTATAGCGTTATGAGAACAGTTAGTAATAATATCGAAATCCTAACGAAGCGAAGACATTGCAATTGATCATGGAATCCTTAAATTTTGAGGACAGCCGCAAATGATCACGAAATCTTTACGTTATGAGAACAGCTACAAATTATCGCTAAATCCTGACGTCATGAGAACAGCCGAAAATGATAATGGAATCCTATAAAATCAGTTTTGAGGACAGCCGCATTAATTAAATGATCACGAAATATGACGTTATACGAACAGCTTCAAATGCTGTGGAATCATCAGATTGCGCGTTGGCTCAATTTTCATGGAATTCGTGGATATCTCTCATCCACGAATTAACATCCTCCACGAAAATATAAATAAGAGTTAAAAAGTCATATCTCCCTTTGTAGGTGTAGTAGAATACACAAAATAACGTCCCCTTGAACCTGTTGAATTTAAGCAATCCACGAAAATTGGCCCCCACGAATTTTAATGATTCCACTGATCACGAAATCCCAGCTTTATGAGGACATCTACAAATGACCACAAAATTCCGACGTTATGAGGACGGCCACAAATGATTACAAAATTCTGACGTTATACGGACAGCTTCAAATGATCACGAAATCCCGATGTTATGAGGACAGCTACAAATGACACAAAATTCAGACATTATGAGAACAGTCACAAATGATCACGAAATTCTGACGTTAATAGGACAGCTACAAATGATCACAAAATTCCGACGTTAATATAAGTAAAGCTACAAATGATCACGAAATCCAGACGTTACGAGGACAGCTACAAATGATCACAAAATTCCGATGTTATGAGGGCAGTCACAAATGATCACAAAATTCCGATGTTATAAGGACAGCTAAAAATGATTACAAAATTCCGACGCTATAAGGACGGTCACAAATGATAACGAAATTCGGACGTTATAAGGACAGCTACAAATGATCACAAAATTCCAACGTTGTGAGGACAGCTACAAAGGATCGCGAAATTACTACGTTATGAGGACAGCTACAAAGGATCACGAAATCCCGACGTTACGAGGACAGCTACAAATGATCACAAAATTCCGATGTTATGAGGGCAGTCACAAATGATCACAAAATTCCGATGTTATAAGGACAGCTACAAATCATCACAAAATCCCGACGTTACGAGGACAGCTACAAATGATCACAAAATTCTGACGTTATGAGGACAGCTACAAATGACACGAAAGCCTGACGTTAGGGGGACAGTCACAAATGACCACGAAATTCTGACGTTAGAAGGACAGTCACAAATGATCACGAAATCCCGACATGAGGACAGCCACAAATTATCGCGAAATCTTGACGTTAGGAGGACAGTCACAAATGATCACAAAATCCTCGACGTTATGAGAATAAATGAAATAAATCAAAAATGAAATTTTAAATACACTCATGCACGATAGTGTGGCTGTTTTTACATTTCTGATTCTATCGGCGTTACGACCCAAAGGTTCCAGTGAAGGTTGGAACGTTTCAGCGTTTAGCTTTCGTACTATTATATATGTACATGCATTACAATTCTATGTTGCATGTACCACTACTTCTATATTGTAATGCTATTGCGGAACATGAATGTTTCTCATAGTCCTGACAATAAGTGACCATGCAACCAGTGAACCTCCCTAAAATTTAACGTCGGATGTCCTATTGGTGATTAAGCGCGAAACTTTTGTGATACAACGAGTAAAGAACTCCGAACGCTAACGCCCGTTTCCCGCCTACATTTTGCATCCAAATATTTCGGAATTTCTGTCAGATATTCAAAAACTAAGTTTTCTATTTAAAAGTATAATCAAATCCTAATCAATTTATATGAAAATAAAATTTGTAATCAGATTATTTATTTTTAAACAAAAGTTTTGCTACCGCTGGGTCTTGAAAAAATTTCATTGAAATCGGTCTCTATTAGTGAGGAAAATATTATTTTGCGGCCAATATGTGCATAAAAACTTAATAATAACATATGTACGATATATATTAAAGTAAAATTTCATTTTAAATCATATCTGTTAATTATTTTTCGAAAATTTACAAAGCAAAATTCTTTTTTGGAATGTATTTCGGTCTGTAGACATATGCCCCCCCCCCCCGTAAAACAACAAACCATTTGGTAAAAATATGCTAAATAACAATAATTTAAACCCCTCTAAAGGAATTTTTGTTTCACGGGGGGGGGGGGATGATTTTAAAGAAAATTCCGTTTTCCGTTATTTTTTATTAATATGAAATGAGCCATTTTAACACAAAATACAAAGTTATCTCTCTTTGTTTGACTAAATTATTTATATTTAATGAAGATAAACATAAATGTTTACATTATTATAAAAAAATAACTTTAATTAGACAACTTTCAAAAAATGACTTTTAGTTAGGCGGCTAGACAATGCTATCTTTCGCAGTCCTTTTGCGTATTAACGCCAACTTGATCTTTCGCATTTGAACTTGTAACTTTGGCAAATAAATGCGAAATTTAATTAATTTAAATAATTTTGTTGTCAAACGGAAACCGTTGTTTGATTGTGAAGACCAAAGAATGAAAACAAATGTAGTTTTGTTATTCCATAGCTGTAATCAGTGTAATCGGGGGTAATCTTTAAAATATAATATAGACAATGGTCATTTAAAAATTACAAATTATGTATATCCTATAATCATGTCAAACACTATGGAAGTTCATGTACAAAAATCATTAGTTTAACTACAGTATTAAAAAGAAAAAGGCCATTCTATTTAATATCACATGATCTTGAAAACTGTTTGGTTTAGAATTATTTACAATATATATAATTTAATTATTGTTATAAGATTTGCGTAAAATTAGCACGAACGTACCAGAGACATAAATATTCATGTCTCTAAACGTACTTAGTATTTTTTAGCTATGACTGAAGTGATCTCAATGGGCTAACGTTAATAAATGAGATAAGCTTACATGTTTGTAAAGAAAACAGTAATACCGCGATAAAAACAATGGATTCTATGATATAAACATTGATCAAGGACATTGGTTATATCAAAGACATAAATAATGTTAATTATATCTCTGGTTAAATCATTAACCACCACCCCCTCCATCGGAAACATATTGGAACGAGCTATCATCTCAATGATTTGAAGTCGAGGTTACTTCCGGTTTCTGAAAGGAGATCAATGATCATATGATTTAGGACCTCGGAGTTGGATAAAAACATAGCAAAATGGACTATCAACCAGAGAAACCATCTACTAAGCAGATGGGAGTGTCATTATTCCCTGTATACTTCATTACCTTAATGCTAGGGACTCTAGCGATATTAATCATAGGTAAGTCTGCTTAGAAAATGCTTAGTGATGAAAGAATGTAGAGCAAAGCACTTGTGATTTACAAAGATATATGAACATTATTGACAATATTTAGAACGTTTATTTACTGTATTTGCTTCTATTTGTTAGTAATTGTGTAAATTTTACTAGATGTTCTGCATTATAAACTATATTTTCGTTTTAAATGAAATTATGCATTTTAACATACATCTGCGAATGTGTATGTCAAACCAAAGGGGCTTGTGTAGGGAAAATAAAAGTACCATAAAAAAGTATTAAGTACATTGGAGAAGAAGAACAAAGGAGAATGCCATTTCAGATACCATCTTGCTTCATCGGCTAAATCAGCTAAATTTTCATTTAAATTGTTGAATTAGACATGGGTGTAGATTCACATTCCTCAAGAAATTATTTTTCTTTACAATCTCACCCCAGGTTTAAATCTTTTAGATCTACAGTAACAAACATTTTCCATTTCTTGCAAAAACATTCAAAATATTTATTGGCAACTTCTTGCCATCTGTAGAGAGCTAAAGTGCCTCACAAGAATCTCTGTTGTTCATTTGGTCGTAAGAGAAGCCAAGAGGTTGTTGATAAATTAGGGATCCATTGATCAGTCCATTGAAAAAAGTATAGCCACCATAGTTATTGTGTATGTGTACTTATGATTTGTTTAATCAATGAAGCCTTGATTTCATTCTTTATTCTTTCAGCTTTCTATTATATCTTAACGGGAAAAGGAACAAGGATAGACTTTGGATGGTATGTATAGTTGATGTGATTTCATACTGAAAATGGAAAGTTGAAATTGATCATTTTCTCTATTTAATACAAAGAAAATTGTTAATTGTAGTACTCCTGTACATTTATTAATTTTATTCATACATGGCAAATTTGAGTAAAACTTTCCGGAGTGAACATTATTTCTTCATAAAATGAAAATAAACATGATAAACTGTGTTATGTTTAGTTCTACCAATACAATTTTTTGTTATTTATTTCATTTATTATGTAGTATCATATATGTATTATAAACCACTTGTATAAGTTGTGTTTGATTAGTTCAGACTTACAATTCATTTGGAATTTATTCTTTATGTAATGATATTTTTTTTACAGGTTCTTGGAACAAACATCTCCATACATGTGGGCTTCCTTTGGAGTTGCCATTACTATATCCTTCTCAGTAGTTGGTGCTGCATGGTAAATATACCTAAGATCTGTTACTGTGTTACATTACCTGATTATACAATAGACCTGAATAGTTTGATAGAAAGGTATAAAAAAAAAAAATGAAGGTTGGGGTTAATTATTTTTACAGAGTATGAGAGAAAAAACACCAACAGAAGTGCTTTGTAGACTACAGAATTATGTCACTGATTTATTTATATTTTAAAGATAAAAGAATATACAAGATATACATCATAATGATAATGAAAATTGTTGAAATTTGAATGATGAATTACGGAAAATTGTGTTGATTTAAGATTAATGGGTATGTCACCTTTACAGGGGAATATTCACCACAGGGGCTAGTATCTTAGGAGGAGGAGTCAAAGCTCCACGCATCAAGACCAAGAACCTGATTAGTATCATCTTCTGTGAAGCTGTAGCTATTTATGGAATCATCATGGCCATCATTATTGGACAAGGAATTTCAGTAAGTTAAGTTTTCAAAAATTTCCTTACAATGGCCAAGCTGAACTCTTTCAAGTAGCAAAAAGTTGCTCAATCAAATAATGATCTTCTATACAGTTAACATTTTATGTGATTTTGTGATTATTTCAGGCATTTGACGCAGAGAAGGACACTGATCAAATAGTCAGAGACAGCTATGATGCAGGTATCTGTTAAAAAATTCATGAATATTTATATGTATCAGTTGGTTTTGTATTCATCTTTAGGATAGTTTTTATTCAAGCATACATTTTGATATTCTTATTAACCTGAAAATGGTTGTATTTACATCATCTCTTCAGAATTATTTTCATGAAATATAAGATTATTGGTCCTAAAGATAAATATGCAGATGATCATCTTATAATGCATCAGAACATAGTCTACTCTCTCTCTCTTTCTCTCTCTTGCTGGCTGGTTGGATTGAAACTTGCATGTAAATCCATAATGAAAACTGTTTTGCAGGTTTCCGCATGTTTGCGGCTGGAGTGACAGTTGGGGTGTCTAATGTTGCCTGTGGGATCACCGTTGGAATCGTTGGTTCAGGAGCTGCTCTTGCTGATGCCCAGAATTCCACTCTGTTTGTCAAAATCCTGATTCTTGAGATCTTTGCAAGTGTTATCGGTCTTTTTGGACTTATTGTTGGTATTTTACAGGTGAGCAATAAGACTGTAAACTGTATTGCATCCAACAGTGGTTCTCTTTTTGTTATCATTATGAGATGTAATTTTGTAACCACACTGCTATGGTTTATGACAAAGTGATAAACAGAACAGGTTTTATTTTGTTTGTATTGTGCATTATTTGGTTTGCATTATGCCAGTTTATTTTAAAGTGAATTGATGATTTTAAAAATATTTTAATTTTCTGCTTTTCAGATCGTGGGAGTGAAGATGGGAACTAAATAAACAAAAAATGAGGAGGGAGAGCTCAGTTACAAATATTTATCCATTAATAATATATTATTAAATTGACAAACATGACATAGCTACCTGTAAAGATAGTGAAGCACTGTCGACGTTGTGATGACAGAAGTCTAGTCTTTGGAATGGTGATGAACTGTACAATATAGTTGATATACTTTATGTGTAGATGGACATAATCCAGAAACATTCCAGTATGTACTTGTAATCAGAAAAGTGCTGTTTTTATATCCTTTCTTCAATCAGAATACTGCGTTCTTGTTATGTAGCCTGATCATGTAGAATACTACTAGTATTTGACACAGAAATCCCAATAGAAAAAATGTTTGTGTCAGTAAATTATGTTCATGAGTATATGTATGTATGGGGTAATTAATTCTTTTTGCTTTGTTAAGGAAATCAACTTCAAAGCTAATACATGTATTCTTTTAGAATAGTACAATATTATATGGAAATATATTAAAATTATTGTTTGAAGTGGTTGTTAAAGGTAAACTGATCAATTTCAATTGTATTCTTGAAGAGAGATATATTATATTGTTCATTATACAATGTCATTTCATGCACTTAAAGTCTGCTTATTGCTGTAGGGTATGTAAAAAGTCAAATTTCTCTTTGCGGTTTGATATTTATGTGAAATTTGTTGGTATGTAAAATAAATTCATAATATATATTAATTTTTTCATGGATTGTTTTTTTTTTAATATCAATTTTGTGCATGTAGAATTCTGTTTAATTTTACCAACAGATTCCTAACGGAGTGTGCCGTAGCTTTCAACTCTGGTGGACTTATGTAGATATTCTCTGCAAATGATGCAGCATATAGCATATACCCCGTACAAGCGATCTCTTCATGTTTAAGACTCAGTATTTGTAAGCTGATGTCGTCAGTATAACGGTATCCAGTAAAATGCACTCTTGTTTGAAAAAACCCAAGCCAAATTCTTTCGCGCTGACTTAAACTCGAACAAATTACATAATTAAATTCCGTAAGTTGATTCATGTACATGTATCTTCCACGTATAAATATTTATTGTTTATCCTTTAAAATACTACTTAGTTTTAAGGTTTTTGAGGGGGGGGGGGGTTATAACTCATTGTAATAAATGCTTCGATAAATTTGAAGAAAAAAAATTATGGCTCCATATGCGTATTAACATATATCAGAAAATTATTATTATTAATCAAAGGCTTTCACAGACATGATTAATACACATAGAACTATTTTAACAAGACCGTGGACTTCCAGTAGGATGTGACTATCCTTTTCTTCCATCAAAACAAGTTAAAAATGAAGTTAGTTTCAAGTGAAGTATATACAGATTGCGTGGTCTTGGCTCAAAAGCCAGTCAAACCTTGTTGATTTCAATGAGCTATGACCGAGTGGTCAGCAAGGAAATAGACAGGCCTACGTCACAATACTGTTTGACACAACTACCTAAAGTCCAAGCTCTTGTTATAATGGTTCTAATTATGATTTATATACATATTAGATAACAAATACCGGTATTCACTAAGTTTAGAACTCCAAATGTATCTTTACAAAAGAAACCAGACAACGCATTCAATTCAAATGGAAATGAAGATACATTGCGTTTTCATTTAGACAACATCACTGCTCATTACCAGAATAATCATCAAAATTGTCATGCTACCACTGGATGTCAACAAAATGGATATGTTCCTTCAAGATCACCACCGATGAAAATGCAGCCCAGTTTTTGTCTAAGGAAGCCAAGTCTACATTTATATACAAAAATCCTGTAAAGTATGCTTTCTGTCGTGACACACATTATATTGAAAGTTTTTACAACAGTTTTTTAGCCTATATGGATAAAAGAGTTCATTTCCAAATACAAGTGTATAATCTTAGAGTTGGACTAGCGATACTTGACTGGAACGAACACGTCGACAGACCTGCATCATCAGTGAAAAATGTGGTATGTGCTCGCAATCCAAGGCGCAGATCTGCAGTGCGAGTATTGAAACCAAAAACATTTGATTTTGTTGACGTGTTGTGGGCAAAATTCAGCATAGATACAGAACACCCTTGTCCGCAAAACCTTCAAGATATTGAAGATGTGGAATGATATTATATAGTTCAGACTCGGATTCTGAGAGTGATGATGGTGACTGAATATTATGTATATGTGGTTTATTTACTGTGATGAATAATTTCTGTTGTTAATTAATTGTATTAATTAATAAATTTGAGTATTAATTAATTTTAGAAAGTTAAAGTAAAAAAGTTAGCAATTGGAGTTTCCTACATTGTATATTTTCTTGTCAATATTACACAGTGATATGCCAGCAGTGCTGTGCTGACGGCTCTGTAACTCAGCTGCTCTATCTACAACTGAATCTATAATGCATGGTGACAGATTCTTATAACAATCCAATTAAATTGCGTTTAAAACAAGCAGTGTATGTCATACAGTGGCTGCATTAGATTCCCCCGAACTTGGAGCTTTAACACAAGTTTTCACTACGGACACCTGACGTTATATATTTCTACTTAATGAAAAATATACCCCCTACCTACTTGTGACCCCAAAAAAAAACCCCTAGGTTGAAGTCGGCTAGAGGGTATAAAACGAAATTGAAGAATATTTATGCATACAAAGCAGAAAATATATACAAGCAATAAATTTTTTTGCTATGAGAAAGATACATGTATATAACGTAAGGTGCCGGTGATTTCACATAAATATTAAATACGTAAACATGAAATATTCTGAAACCAGCGGTAATGCGGTACGTGTATTTTGATTTATTTCAAACAAAACTGGAAATATGGCAAACCAATACACACCCACCCACTCCTCTCTCTCTCTCTCTCTCTCTCTCTCTCCCTCCCTCTCTCTCTCTCTCTCTCATACACATAATACTCGTCTATCGTATTGTTGATCAGTTTAAGTAACATAAACAGTCAGCCACTTTTTAATTTTTTTATACGTCAATTATCTGGCGTTAATTAGTAATTACAGTGCTGTCAGACTTTCACTATTACCGGTCATTAAACTTTTTAAAATCAAAATAGAGGGAATCTATAGAAACAGATAGATTCGTGAAATGGAGTTGGATATTACGTCATCTTGTGGCAGCAAATCATTACAAAAACCCTCATAAGATATTTCAATAGAAATGTATAGATCTACAACAATTTGTTAGGGCACTGTACCAAACATAACCAGTGGCGTATATTCCATATAGGCTGCAGCCTACACATCATTTTATCTAGGCGTATATATATATGAAATATATCTGATAACTGAAAAAAAACCCCAGACAGTTACGTAATGAAAAAAACATGTGTATATTTAAAAATAACTCTTGTCTATTAATTTTATTTCATTTGACTTCAAACGCAAAAAAAGTAGTTATAGGAAACAGCATTTTACTTAATCCGACCATTTCTTTTAATGACCGAACATTTGATTCCGATATTTTGGGTAAGTCATTCAAGGTGTCGTGAAATTTCAAAACTAACCATGAAGTCTGTAATAGAATGTTTAAAAAAAAATGAGTTACTAATGAACAGGACAAGAAACAACAGTAATGCGATAATACAAAGTGTTTTGCTTGAGCCAATGTACAACTAGTTCTTACCAATTTTTGTGTACAAACGATTGATTTAGGTTGCGTAATTTACAGAAAAGTCCTATCTTAATATAAAGTAATGTAACAAATTGAATTTTTTTTTAATTTTGATTATCCGAATCATCATCAACACTGCACCATACATGCGCGGATCCAGAAAATTTTTCCAGGGGGGGTCCGAAGGATAATTGTGTTTGCCAGGGGGGGGTCCGAGGCATATTTTCGCGATAATTTTACTATGTAAATTTAATAAATTTTCATTTTCCAGGGGGGGTCGGGACCCCCCCCCCCCCGACCCCCCCTCTAGATCCGCGCATGCCATATATACCTTAAATAAATTAATATTTGATTTCGGAAAAAATAATCAGGAGGGAAGCATTAACAACATATTTCAATTCGGAATGATTTTGTGGAGGAAAGTTTCCATATTTACTAGGTACTGAAAAAGGTTCAAATGTAATCTGTAATTTGTCAATTATGCCAAATGGTACGACGATTTTGATTTCTGAATCATTGGTAACACAAAATATGTTTATAACGTTAAAATTTCATAATCACTGGGCAAATAACAATATATGGTTGTCTCCAAATTCGCGAAATAAAAAATTTTAAAATCAAATTTTTCTTTTCTTTTTTGTGGTACAAAGACACGAATTCAAATAATTGTATATGATTTCAAACAGACTCATTGTTTTGAATCTTGATATCATAAAATCGCGTGATTTCGTGTCTAATGTTAATCAAAGTTTTCTCGGGGTTGGCCCCTCGAATCCCCCAAACGGGAGGGGACGATCCCTCCCGTACATACCCCTTTCGGCGCTACATGTACGCGCCGCATGTGAATCTCCAATTCACATTAGCCTACACATGAACAGACTATTCTGCGTAGGAAAGTAATTTCTATGTTGTGTTTCTACTTTCATTTCATGCTGAACAAAAACCCAAGGGGAATTTCTTTTTATAACCCAATATAGGATTTTAACTGTAAACAAACCAAACAGATATTTGGATTTTAAGAACCTATCAAAAGAATACGGAAAGGATATACTAGTAAGTAATTCCTGGTAGATTTAAAGATTAAATCAACTCTGTAATTGTAATTTTTAATCAAAATAATGAAAATATGTAAATATACAGTTGAATCAGTTATAAACATTGAAAATGTCTAGACAGTTGACCTTGATATATGAGTTTCGTAAAATTTTAACTATAACGTTATTGAGGGATATAGCTAGGCACCACACGTACGTAGGTAAAATTATCGAATAAACGCTTATTTACTTTTGTTATTTAATATTTTCAAGAAATAAAGAAAAAAACATTTATGTAAAAATGAATCAAAATACATCGATCAGTTCTTGGAGCCATGCCAAGATTCATAGGGCTCATCAAAATTAAACTATCACGGTCTAAATATATTGTATAGTGAACTTATCTGTTGTAACTTTGTTTATATACTGATTAATCTAGCTGATGTCTATTGTGATGATTTATCTTAAAATGTTGACATAAATATCAATTTTAGCCTTTTAATTAATATTTGGCACTTGTCCAGTGAATGAAATTTTTTCCGCTACCAAAAGCTCCAAAAGATTTTTTTTTATTTCTGGAGGAATGTATATAGTTATTTGTGTTTACTTATTTCATTCAATTAACTAAGCAGAATAAAGTCGTTATTTTATGACTTTAAAATAGGTGTGTGGAAACAAAATCATCCTCCCTATAGTCATGGGGCTTTAGTATACTGTCTTTCCACAAATTTATTTAAAAATTAAATTTGTTGTTATGACAACAACAAATTTAATTTTTAAATAAATTTGTGGAAAGACAATACTCTTTTCCTAAGAGAAGAGGAGTAGGTCAGAATTTCTATGACTTGGTTGGAAAGATGAATAATAGAATTGAAATGATCTTAATCGTTCGAACTTTGAAATTGTTGCGAACAAATATATAACAAGAAATTCATCGTGCTTCAAAGCATAGCTGCTTTATAGCAGAGACATAAATGACATGATTATGTCATTATTAGAATGTTATTTACGTCTCTGTTCATAGTTTATTTCTGTTTTCAGAAATATCGTTGGTACGGTAGAACATTTGCATTCTTTAATATTGTTGATATAGAAGGCACAAAGATCTACCCAAAATGATCATTGTTTTATCTTCATATATTCTATTCTTTCATATTTTTTGTGAAATGTCTTGCAAACCCAAATGTTTTTTTTTTACGATATTCTAGTATGATATAATGTTTACACAAGGTAAGATATGATGATACCCATGCACTGTCCACTGTTGAACTCTCTAATCAAGTTACACTGTATAATCAATATGTCAACAGCATGTCGTTTGATCTAATTTTAATCACCAAACTCATGGCAATTAGTCGATATTATTTCCGTAACGAGCTGAACGCCCTTAAAAGTTAAAATTGCTGTCCCATGATCTGAATTCAAACAGAAGAACTATATACTGGTACTTTATATACTAGTATACATACAGTACTTGACTACTACTACAGTCCTATTTTTTTAGGTTGGCTGTGGTTTATAGCTAGTAAAATATTGTTTATGTAAGAATAAACTTGTAAACATTTGTCTCCTATTTTGTTTCGTTAAAGAATGAGTCGCCAGACTGGACCCTCACCTAGTGTAGGAGTGTTCGGTATTTCCCTAGGGTCCACAGTACCCCAGAACGAGACCCAGGGGAGTCACTTCCTCCAAACACTCAGAGGTGAATGATTAAGTATTATCATATCTTGATTTGATTATAAATTTTGTTTAAAAAAAATCTACAACACTACAATTTTACATATATATGTGCATGCCTACAATGCTTCATTGCCAGAAATACGTTTAGTTTATAAAATACAAAAATTGCTAAATGTGGTTTATAGAGCGTAAACTGTCACAAGCTCATAAGGAAGTTATCAAATTCGTTCCTCAGGGGTACGTATATTAAGATATGATTTTAAAGGTATTTTCATGTTTTTTGACTTCTTGTAGATCTCGAGAATCAAGTAAATGTGCGACAAGCAGAAATTGAAATACTGAAAGATAAGGTATAATGAATATAGAACAACATAATATCATATATTTTGTGATCCATTCATTACTGGTATTAATAAACGAAATCAATTTGATGTTGAATGTTGGTTCCATTTATTGTTTTTGTAGTTGATCTCTTTGGAAGCCGATGTTTTAATTAAAAAAGGAGCCCTAGATGAACTCGCCAAAGCACAAGAAGAAAATCGAGTTCTGAGGATACTTGCTTTGGATGGAAAAAAATGGAGGGATCAAGCAAATGAATTGAGTCGGGAAAACGATCGTCTGCGACAGCTTACCGAAGATCTCACTTTGGAGAGCAGGCGACAGCGTCAAATCGTAAATGAACAAGAAGAGAAGGTAATGTAATTATTAATGTAATTTAAAATTTTAATTTCGCACAAAGTTTTGTAATAGTGTACCTGTTTGTATGTACCTCTGACAATTTGTATTTGTGTGTATTATATACATATATGTTCCTCTTGTACCAAATTATTTGGTTTGAGCGAATAAACTGAACTTGAACTTGAACTTGAATAGTAAGATCATATTAAAATTTACGCGATTAAGAAGGGGCGGAGGGAGCGAAGCGACTTACTACTGTTACGGCTTTCTAAGCTGTCAATCGAAAATGTAACGTCGCTGAGAACCTAGAAAATAAATAGAATATATACTATATAGCCACTGCTGATTGGCTGGAAAATTTGGGTGATGGTTTAAATATTGTTATGGCGTCAAATCGTGAGTGTACGTGTGATTAATAGATTAATTTCGTGTAATTTTTTATATTGCAAGGGAACTTTTTCTTCAGCAATCATTAAGATAATAGATAATTAAATGCTGATTCCGGTGAATAGCCTTCTTCATTATTTATTTTTTGTATGAGGTATATTCAGAAAATATTTGTATACAATTAAACGGCTTATCCACCCCCCCCCCCTCTCCAAAAACACTGAAACAACAAATAGACTGTATGTGTCGGTGAATGAAAACATCGTAAGTGATCATGATGGGGGGAGGGGGGGGGGGGGGGGGGGCAAGAAACTAGTACATGTACAAGTGAAAATGAACCACAACCCGTAAGAAAAAAGTAATCAAAATACTGATGTTAACACGTACAAATATCTAAGTAAGTAAACACATTTAAATTTCGATTTACATACACGTTTAAGACGTGAATTGTGTTAAAAAAGAAATTACCTGCGAGAAAGGAATTCGCTCAGTCTTAAATTCGCCCTCTGACAACAAGGACGAAAATAAAACGGGGGCGAATATTTCCCTGTACACATAATTCGCTTATTTTGATTAAACAGTAAAGTGTACTAAGTCTATCCTAATGACACAAGGTTTTTGATTTTCTTTTTTATAAACCCCATAGATGAATCTGTTGGTCATGATGTTTGACCTGAAAGACATGGACCTGCGCCAAGAGAGGGAGACCAATCTCCAGCTGAAGAGGAAATTGAAGACGTTGTTCAGTCCCGAGGAGACCCCGGAGCGCCATGGCCGCTTCAAGCGCCAGTCGCTGAAGGATTGTTCTCGCTGCCACGCCGAGATCTCGACGACCGCACTCTGTAGATACCACTCGAAAATACCCGTTAAACTGGACGGGAAATTCTACTTCCCTTGCTGTCAGAAATCCGGGGTAAGGGAGCCAGAGGGTTGCCATCATGATGGTCAGCATACCGTTGTTTTCGCTTCCTGAAATGGCCCCTTACCCTTCCTTTCTCCACACCTCTAAAAAAAGCTCAAGACGAGTATTATTGAACTTCGTATAGCAAGACTTTCTGTGAAAGTTTTAGAGTATTATATTTTTGCTGGTAAACAGGCGATATAGTATTAGACGACATAGTATTAGCCCTCTGTTTTAATTTCTCGCTTTGTTCAGTTGTGTACTTATAATAAGATATGAATTTTTAACTCTCACATTTGGAACCAATACTATATATGAAGGTTGTTTGTATATCTTACAGTTATGAATGGTGAAAAAGCTCAACAGAATTGTCTTAAATTACTGATTAAGGGCCATAGTTTCAATGGCAATTGGAAATTGTTAATTAATGCAGAAAGAACTTTAATTGTTGTTTGCCTGTCATTTCGCTGTACATAATAGCTTAGACTTACTAGGAAAATTTGTGCGTAGTTTAAGTAACTGTATGGATATTCATATATTTTTGGTAGTACTAGAACTTTTCCCGCGATCGAGTTCGAACGTATAATCTTGAGATCAAAACTGAAAGATATCTACATATTTTAAAAGTATAGTGGAAAAATGACTGTACCAAAAAGAGATTATTTTTTTTATTGCATTATGCTAAATAAATTTAAATTATAAGTGTATATGTCCTGTTTAGTACAATGTATAATGTCGCCCAAACCCTCATCCTACATGTATTAACTATTAAGCTTTCCCCTCTCCCCCCGTCCTCTTCCCGGTGCATTGAATAGACTTTTTGGATTTAACTTGAATTTCTACAACTGGAAATATAATAAGCATTGTATTTCATTTTTTTTCTCAATTGAAATATCCTGTGTTCTGCCTTCAATGATATTAAAACGTGTTATTTCTTAAAAAATGATGATGTGTATATTTGATTTACAGAAGATGGTTTATTGCAATATTTTTTCAATATTATTGCAATATATGTGTACTTATTTTGCTTTTTTAAACTTATTTTTTTCTTTATGGTGTACTTTTATTGATTCAATAAAATTGTTTCGACCAAAAGAGTCATACTAGTCATCTGCTTTCTCATAGCTGCAGACCCGTAGCTCTACTTGAAAATTCTGCAGTTAGTTTTCCCATGTGTTTTTAAAAAATGGTAAATAATTAATTATTGGATTCATTGTGTTTTTCTTTTAATTTTATCTTCGGTTTAAATATATGTAGAGGTTTAATGGTTGCTTCAGAAATAGAATCACTGTATAGTCTGGAAAAAAAGCACTTGTCACAATGATAATAAAACCCCCTAAATAACCGGTGCTATATTTTTGCAACTATGTAAAAACTATATATGTACGTATTGAAAATTTTCTATTGAAAAGACCTTGGCTGTCGGCCAAATCCACCCCCCCCCCAAAAAAAAACCCATTGGAGATTAAATCGATTAACAAGACTAGTGTTAATCGCAAATATTTTTTTATAAAGTTGTATGATGAATGCATGCAGCGAATAATTTTAAAGACTTGGAAAATGAGTATTTCAAAATGTTATTATTATCCATCGTCGGAAACCCACGGCCAGTCTCGCATACGCTTACTGACCGGTTAGTAAGCGTATGCGAGACTGGCCGTGGGTTTCCGACGATGTTGCAATATAAACAGGGATGTATATATATAGTATACACTTTACCTGGATAAAAAACTAAATTCTATAGCGAAATAATTTTTTGGCTGCATAGTACAACATTAAGGAGTTTTGTAGATCGGGACCCAAAGGTTTGAATAGCCTGCGAGTTAATATGCCGATTTTTTTGCACGTCGTTTTTTAAAACAAAAATTGATTCCTTTTAAAAAGATCACATCATAACTATAGTAAGCTCTCTCATATTTCCACTTTATACTATGAAGATCATAAGAGAAAAATATTTATGACACTTAAAGGGACTTGGACACGATTTGAGATCGAAAATATGTTATTTTTATTATTTATGTATAAAGTGGTTCACTGGTGCATTTTAAATGATTGACCAAAATATTGAATGTTAAAGTCAGGTTACAAGCGAGATACAGAAGTTATGTAAAAAAAGCTCGAGTCTTATAGTTGTTTACAAAAATGTAATGTAGAGATGAATTACCATTTCATAGACAAAAAGAATTTGTAAAAAACAATTTAAACTAATTCAATATCTTTATAAATACTATAATCAACAAAAGAAAGATACATTTGATTGAAACTTACACCAATACAACACGTATGTAAAAAATGACAATATTCGAGCTTTGTTTACAAAACAAAGAATTATGAACTCTGTATCTTGCTTATAACTTGATATTTGACTTTCAAATTTTGATATAGCATCATAAACTTCTATATTTATCAGTATAAACATTGAAAATGGAAAAAAAATTGAAATTGTCCAAGTCTCTTTAGGGCATGGTGCAGCAGATGTTCCCTGAAATAAAGCGGGAATTTGTATGAATGTTTTCTAGAACGACTTGCCAAATTCCGAACACCCCGAAACTAACGTAAACAAATGTTTAGCCAAAACTGAAAATACCAAATTATATTCATATGATTTAAAACGGTTTGTATGTACACATCGTATAATATACATTTATATTTATTATAATAATAATAACGATGTGGAGATGTATAATTGTGTGTTTTATTAGTGACAATAAAATATTATGCGCATGTTTTCCTCAAAAACTTAAGCTGTTCAAAAGCAGCAATTTAATGTTATCACTATTTTTGCTCTGAGTTCCTTTTATAAATCTAAAAAGTACAAATATAGGTTGACAGTTCCTTGTAACTTTTTGTCTGTTTTACATAAAATGCAAAATTGCATAAAGGTACCTATGTAGCTTATTATAAAATCTAGTGATTGTACTTGACCTGACATACAATTAGGTTGGATAAAGTTGGATATGGTTCATTTTAGTTAGGCCTGAACATGAATATTGAAGTTGTTGGGAGAATTCGGCCCTCCATAAGGGCTGAGGGACCAGAGTCATTGGTAATACAAGGTCAAAGTATTGCAGCCAAGACAGGGGGATTATTTGCTCGGTAAGTATTTTGATTTGGTCGTAGTTAATAATATTGTAATATTGAGAGAGAGAGAGAGAGAGAGAGAGAGAGAGAGAGAGAGAGAGAGAGAGAGCAATTGACCATAGATATAGATATTTTTATCCAGTAAAATACTTGTACATGTGTTCAAAAAGAGGCAAATATGATTGTGTATAATAGGGCTACAAAGCAGTACTGCCTAGCTACAAAGCATAGCAAGGACACTAAATAATACTTGTATAAACTTTCGGTATGAAGAAATTCAGTATTCTCAGAGTATTCTCAGTAATGAGTGGAAAGAATTGTGAATCGATGAAATATAATTAATATCATTAACAATATTTCATTTCAAAATGATATGATCTAAATATTATCTATTTGCATCTAGATTGACAAATCTGCATAGGAAAGACTCTGGCACCTATGATGTGTACAAAAATTCTGTGGATGACTTGTTGGATTTGCACATGGCAGGATTCAATGTGTGTTTACTTGTAATGGGAGAGAGTGAATCGGGCAAAACCTACACAATACAGGGAGAGAGCACCCACAATGCAGGATTGGTGCCTCTCATTCTGGATTATCTGTTCACTAAACTTGCGGGAGGTTTGTACCATACAAAAACTGTTAAAGATTTTAAGTGACTTGCGTATGTATGACAGTGTCTTGTTTTAGTGCCTACTCATTAATAGGACAAAAACATCTACAACTTGAAATTATTGTACATATATCATCATTCAGGATTAAACTGGATACTAATGTGTGGTACTTTATTTGAATGTTTTTTTAAATCAAGGGAAAAAAAGAGGTGAAAAATGTTTTGATCAAGTCAAAAGGTAATAGATTTATGGTTGTTTAAAATACTACATCTGGTAGCGAGATTTCTTAAAATTATAGAACAATACATGAAAGATACCAGAGTCAGACGGCAAAACCCTCGTGTGTCCATGTCGATGGTTGAAGTCTACAACGAGCTGGTGAAGGACTTGCTACAGGTGCCTGGTGGGGGAGGGGCCTACCTTGACCTCCATGAGACTGCAGAGAAAGGGGTGCATGTCAAGGTCAGCAAAACTTTATGTCACGTAACTGTAGAATAATGAACAACATTGTTAATGTATGATTAGTAGATATATGTTCCAGATTTTTATTTTATGCCAAATGAAATACTTTTTATACAATACATGTACCACAAATGTAAAAGGGGGAAAAAGGAAACTTAGGATTGCATGGGTTTTTATCTGTACAGAACTGCAGTAAGTCTTTCCTCAGAGATGCCACTGATGGTAAAACTCAGTTCCGTCAAGGAATGGCCAGGAAAACTGAGGCTTCCACCGATTTTGGTCCTGCTGCAAGACATGCTGCCACCATCATCCATATTGACCTTGAAATGGTGCGTAGAAATTTCCTTGTATGTTAAGATTACTGAGACAAAGTTAGGGGGAGCCTATGCTACATGTGGCGTCAGCATCAGGACCTGGTTAAAGTTTTTGTTGCAAGTGCTGTATCTTACATATGTAGTTATTACTTGTCCTATCTTCACGAAACTTGCATTGATTGTGCATCTGGACCTACTTATGGACTTATAAGACATGGATTCTGAATCTGGGCCATGAATTTCAGATACTGGAGGAGGTAAAGGTTTTTGGAGCAGGTTAAAGTTTTTGAAGCAGGTACCCTTTGATGGCAATATCTTCCTTATAACTGGTCCTAACTTGACTAAATTTGCCAAATGTTGGAAAAATATACTGTCCTGGCTAACTTTCATGTAACTTGGATTTCAAACTTAAGATACATATGATACAATATCAAATCTTATGATACAATATAATGTGATACAATATGTATGATATAGTATTGTAATGTATCATATTAAACTAAATTGTATCATATACCATGATATGACATTGTATCATTAGAGTATCATATAATATGATACAATATTTTATCTAAATTCAATATTATATCTTAATACGTTGTCATATCATGATTAAATTTCATATTGTATCATGATATACAGAACTATCTTGTACCATGAGATATATAATTGGACACAATGTTGTATAGTATCATAGTCATAGGATACAATATTGTATTGTATAGTAGTGTATTGGTAAGTATTGTATCATACAATATACAATGTAGTATGAAATTTACATATAATATGATTATATACAATTTTGTATCATATGATTTTATTTGATAATGTGTCAAACCCCACTTCAGTATCCAATATTTTATCAAAGATTATTAACTATGATTTTCAGTGATGCCTAGTCTGGGTGAGCTTTGTAATCTATGATTACCTATGTTTCCCCATTAAGGTGGCTCACTATAAGCTACACCTTGAAATAGTTTCTCGAATCAGCAGAAAATGACTTAATTATGATAGATAGCACGATGCATAAGAAGTATATTCATATATAGGTCAAATATGTGAAAAGACATGCAATTTTGGACAAAAATGATTACTTTCAAAAATTTAATTCAGTTATTAAAATTTTGATGAACAAAAGCTTCAAAAAGATCCTGACCTGCGCTTTACACGCCCCATATTTTAACCACTGAGCTATGATGATATTAAACCAAATAGATCAATTCAAAGAATTGAACAAAACATTTAATTAAGTCGTGTGATGCAGTGTGTTAAAAAGTATAAGTCTTGATGTAGCGAGGTACCTTAGAGAAATTTCAGTCTACAGCTAAAGTAAATACAGGTACATGAAATTACTAACTAAATGCATGTATATTTGTTCCACTCTCTGATTACCATCAATAATTAAATCTAAAAAAATTGTTTCTTTTAATAATTTTAGAATTTTTTTTTTAATATTAAAAATTATGTATAATACATGTATTTGTTTGTTAGATGAAATTTAGCAAGGTAAGTTGGGCATTTTGTGTTGCCAGTTTTTATGAAAGGGCTAAAAAATAAAAGCAGTTGCAAAATTTAGTATGTTGTGTTTTGTTTGTTTAATTTGTTTTGGATAATTACAGACTGATATATTTCAACCCCAAATTTAAAAATATCCATATAAAAGATGAGTGATGAATATTTCATCAAATGTTTTTTGAGGAAAAACTAGCACAGTTAAAGAACTCAACTTTGTATCAAATATTCAGATCTTTGAGAATAAAGATGGCATATAAATGAAACTCTTTTTCACTCAATATATGTACAAGTAATTTAAATGCCCAGTTCAGTATTCGATCTTTGCTTTACCTTAGGATATGGAAAATTATATAGTCTCTTGCTTTTCTTTACATCTCAATCGATTTCTGTAGTAACACTTTAGCTCTGATTTCTTTGTGATCTTTAAATGCATTATACAAAACCAGAATTTTATCATTTATTGCTCTGTCTGCATACAGATTTTTCTTATGTATTCAGAATTGATTTTCACCCATGCATGACGAGAGCTTTAACAGATTTCTCCTCTCTCCCATTTTCCACACCATTATAATCAATTGAATGCATTGGTTAAAAGCATACAAACTCAGGAATTGATAAAGGAAAAAATTCATTCTCATATAATTGTGCCATCATAATAGATTACAGTTTGTCTATAGAGACCTAAATGCTTTCATGTTAAACTTGGGGTTCAGTATCAGTTATAGTGACTCTCTAGAATAGATTCTTTTGTCCCGTTTTTTCAAGAGGAATTTTTTAGGACGTGCCTTGAATGATAAATTATGGTGTGACAATAGAAAGTTATTGAAACTGAATCTTTAGGGTAAGATTTAAAGTGAATTAATTTTTTTTATTGAATTGGCAAATCACAATAATCACAGATTTATTGAGAAACATATGATATTTAAGAACAAGTACCTTATAGGCTAACTAATAACTAATAAACAATGTATTCATGTTTGAACGTTTTCAAATTCATTTTCTTTCAATAAGAATTCAGGTATATCAAATTTGTAAAATTTTGATAGTTAAAAAATATTGATTTACTCCAATATACATAAACAGTTTTGAATAGATTTACAGGGTAAGTCTGCTTTTACAAGCGTAGACTATTTATACATCATTTAAAATACATATATAAAATTAATACAAGATTCACAAAATAAACCGTTTGAAAAATGAATTACCTGTTGGTCTCATCTGATTTGCTTCTATTTTGAACAATAAATTTTCTTATGTGGAATAAAAACCTTTAAGTACCTAGATTCTACTAGTTTGTATAGGAAGGAAACTCCATCGAACTCCAGTGAATATATGTATTTCCTGGAGATCATGGCATGAATTGGTTGTGATTGAAAAGGTCAGGATTGGCCCTCATGATAAGAAAGCAGCACTGATAAACTTCCACCTAACCTCTTACTTAGAAACTTTGTCAACAAAGCTGATTTATTGATTCATTTTCTGTAAGAAATTTTGTTATCTACTAGCTGGAGTTCTTGACTTGTGTTTATTTCTATGTATTTTTTTTATCTTGAGGCACTAACATTCTGTGTGAAGAGACCAATGAATTATATATAGAATGAATCATAACTATTTTTGGTGTTTTAGTTGGTAGGAGAAAATCCGAAGCCAAATCTATCTCGTTTTACTGTTGTTGAATTGCCGGGATTGGAGAAACTGAATGAAGATGCTGCTATATTGAGACAGAGGGAGGGCCCAACACTTAGCAAAGCTCTTATTGGCCTCAATTCTCTCGTCACCTTATTGGCCGGCAACCCGTATGCTGATCGTGTAATCAGTTATAGGTTAGTGTCTATACAAAAATTGTCTTTATTTTTTCAATTGATCAATGTGTGTTCCTGTAAAGTTGTCGCAAATTTTTATTCAAAATAAGGAAATTTGGTGTTATTACAACTTTATTATTATTATTATGGTTTCAAGCACAAAATAGATCAAATTCAGTAGATATAATTGACTTGTCTTATTTAACATTAAACAATTGTGATGACAATAAAAGACTGTATTTTTACAATATATTCAAAAATTCTGGAAAAAGAAAGGTTAAGATATAACATGTCAGCTATTACTTTTCATGTAAATCAATTAAGATTCCTGATTAAGCCATGAAATTTTATTTCAGTGACTCTAAATTAACACAGTTGTTGAGAGAGGAGTTAGGGGGAAACTGTAAGACAAGAGCTTTGCTGAACATCAAGCCGCAGTCTGATCCCAATACATTTAGTGCCATAGTCCAATTTACTACCAAACTCAGTCAAGTGAAGAATTTCCCCATCATCAACGACTCCTATGCTCAGGTGCGCCAAATCATATACTTTATATTTCTTAATTAAATGAAATGAAATCTTCTGAGTTAACATTTTGAAATCTAATATGAATTAAACTCTTTTGTTCAAAAGTGCTTTTTGTTTTGATTTTCTCAGGATCTATAGCTAGCTAATATATTTTGATTAATTTGAATCAACAAAAAAATAAAGTATGTCATAGAATCATTGTTTTCAACATGTATAACAGTGTGAACAAACTTTGCTATATTGTGTGTTACATGTAAAATGTTGTAGGAGCTTATTACCCAGTACAGAGCCAGAATCATAGATCTGAGACAGCAGTCTGGGGTAGGACCCGCACCAATGGCACAGATCAGCAACCTGAACGATGTCAAGGAAACCATCCGACAGCTGGAGGTGGAAAATGTAAGGATCGGGTTAAACCTTATTGAACATTGAAATGTGATTGAAATATTGAACATTTAAATCGTATTGAAAAATTGAACATTTACCGTAAGTCTTATTAAACACAGAAATTGTCACTTCTCTGATAATTGAGCACATATTAGAGATATATTTTTTTTAGCATAAGTTCTCATATTTGATAGACAAGGCTTGTCAGATTACAGAAAAAAAGAATACAGTAATTAGAGCTAGTGGGGGCTAATATCAATCTTAGAATTGAATGTATTCTGTTAGGTTCAATTTGTATGATCTCTTTATAATGGAATGTCTGTTTTACTACAGCTAAAATTGAAAGATGAAAATGAACGGCTGAAAACCCGCCTGGATGGAATGCAGAATAAGTTTGGGAGCATGGCTCACACCAAAACGGACTTGTCTCAGCAGTTGTTGATGACAGAGGAGGAGAAACTAAAGGTAAGAATTAGCACAGGAAAGCAGGGGATTATAGAATTATCAATATTTGAGTTTTATAATATATAATTATTTATATAATATAATGCATGCTATGAAGTTGAAGAGGAAAATTGCACTAAATTTTGAGAACCGGTACATTGAATTTATATACATGTATGTTTAAAGTATACTGCAAACCAATTTTTATTTATGTGCCACAAACTTTTTACGAAGTTTGTGAGACCTTCATCATCACGAATATTTCTTGCTGTGAACCAGTCATCAATTGTCTCTATTATATTGTTTTGCGATGGTCCACATCTTGTACATGAAACATAGTCGCCACAAACCAGTTTTTCTTGGTAAATTGCGAATTAAAGTCATCATGAATAAAAGATGGTTTACAGTATATGCAATGTCTTGATTTTAAAGGTGTCCCAATCTTTGGTGGAAATGCAGATAGAAAACAACAAAATCCGAGAAGAAGCAGAGGCCACAAAATTTGAACTGACCAACAAGGTGAGAGACGGTACAAGTTTTAAATGGTTCTATTAGGAGTCAATTGACCTTTGTTTATCTTTTGTTCAAGCTATAGCTGTTCTGTTAAGTGTCAAGCTTTTGTTAAAAGTTTTAAACTGCAAAATGTTCAAGAAATAAATAGACAAAAATGTGTCAGATTTTTGTCTGTAGGATTAGGAATGTTTATGAATGTATTTAAAGAGTTTGATTTTTTTTTTAGATTTTGATGTTGACCAACAATCTGATGGAGGCTGAGAATGATAGAGACAAGCATCACAAATCAGCTCGCAATGCCAGAGAGAAACTGCAGGAGATGGAAAAAGAGAGAAAAGACTTGGCCGACGAATATGTTGTCCTCAAGACAAACTACCTAGCCCTTGTCAGAGAACATGAAAAAGAGGTTAGTTTATAAAGGTTTTATATTAATGGATGTATTTAAAAAGATTTCTGTAGACCGGTAACTGCAGTACTGCTCTTTTGCAGGGCAAAATGACATAGTTTGGTGAAATATGATGTAACGTCAATTGTTTCAATTACGTCATTTAATTATCTACCTACTAAAACTTCGGCAAAGTATATCAATTTGCCCTGCAAGAGAGCAGTACAACATTCATCGTGAAAGGGTCTATTTACAAAGTGTTTGGCTTCAAAAGAAAAAGAGTAAATTTTATGAAAAATATGATCTTTTTGAGAGTTTACTTACAATCTCTTTACAGACCAAAAGGAATGACGAACTCAGCATAGAACTGCTGAACTTGGTGAATGCGAAGGCAGCATTGATGAAGCAGATCCATGCCTTATCTGACAGCGACCCCGGTGTAGGTGACCCCGAGGCTGAGGTCAGCAGGGTCAAGGCTTTCGTCATCAAGAACTCAACCGGCAAAGTGAAGGTAATTCGTCCTCCTTTTATTTACATTGCCAGCAATGCAGCAGTTGAAATAAAGACCCATGAAGTTATTGAAATAAAGGCTGGACTCTTGAAGTTATTGAAATAAAGGACACCAGAAGTTGTGGAGTCAAGTTTAATTGATTCAGAGCTCTCTGATGCAGTATTTATCTCTTAATGGATAACTCTTGCACTACTTAATACCATTGTAGTTCTACTGGTCATAAAGTATAAAAAATAGTCAAGGTTAATTGATTCAGAACTCTCTAATGCTGTATTTATCTCCTAAAGGGGAATAACTCTTGCACTACTCGGTACCATTGTAGTTTTTCTGGTCATAGAGGATAAGTAATAAAAACATTGTATTAACATAATTATATTCATCAATGATATTTCTTTTTGACCATCAGGCTGATGAGATTCTGGGATCACAGACAGACAGATCACAAGTGGAGAACACGGTTAGTATTATATCCAAATACTGTGTTTATATAAACTCAACTCCTACACTAACAATGTTGGTACACTAGTACTTTAACAATTCCTGTCGTTATGTTTTATTTACTGTTGATACTTTGCTTTTTGTGATTACAGCTATTTAACAACAAGAGGCGTTACGAGAGAGACATGGAGAGGATGAAAAAGGAGCACGGAGATGACAGGCAGAAATTGGAGGCCAAGATGTAAGCAGAAAGCCACAGTCACTGCTCTGGTGATGCCAACAGTCAAAGCATTGATAACTGAATATTAATAACAAATATAAACATACCAAAGTACAAAATACCGGTACGATTTGTTTCAATTCAAGGTGTAAGGTGTAACCTATTTTTAAACAGTTTTTACTTAATTACCTCTCTTTATGTTAAGTCAAATTATTTTCTGTTATGGAGTTAATGTATTAGTTTCTTTTGTTCTGAAAATCACTATATTTTAAAGGATAATTGAGTTAGAAGTGGTTGACTGTTTTGAGTTTTTGTTTTAGGAATGCTGTTCAGAAGGAACTGCAGGAGTCTCGTAATTTGGCCAGAGAGAGGCAGCGTCGTCTCGCAGAATTGAATGCTGTAAGTATTTTAAGGGAGATAACTCAGTAGTCTGAGAGATTTTAAAATGGGTAGTTTGTAAATACACATGTACAAAAATATAATTAGTGTGTCATTATTCTCTAAATATCCTTCATAGATAATATGGTGCCTTGACAATGATGTAAGTGGGCTGGTGTACTCTCGATAGGAGTATTCATCTGGTAGTCTTGTGTTACAATATTGCATGGAATTTATCTAGTGCTGAACCAGGGGGCACAAGTTTTGCATCCCTTCCAGCTACTTACGCTTTTTGAATGCAAATATAGGATATAAATTGCGACAACAAAGTGTCCCATTTTATAAATGTTATCCATGTATTAGAGCGTTTTTCTCATTGCTTCACAGTTTTAGAAGCAGAAATATATTTGCATGACAGTGACAAGATCAACAAGATTTAATTGGAATGTTTGCAAATAGGACACTGCATTATATTGTTGCCATAATATCCGTAATACATGTATACAGTAGGTCAATGAAGGAGGGATAAGCAGCATCCTTGACAGCTATAGATCAACTAAATATTTTGCATTATGTAAGCTGCTATATTAAAACAAAGTGCAGTTCCAAATAATTTCCAATTGAATTGCATTTCAAAAAACTCCCAAATAAAAAAAATCCTAATAATAAGAAAAGTATATTTTTTAGCTGAACTGGTCCTGGACCAGTTTCTGCATAAGAAATTGTTACCAAAAATGTCTTATATGTGACTCAAAGCACTGCCTTAAATTGAATTATCATAGCTGTAGGGAGTATGAATGCATGAAGCTGTCGAAATACTGAAAAGTAAACATTAACATGCTTGCAGAATTACAAAACTTTAAAACAAAATGACTGTAATTTTGGCTTATAAACAATTGCTGATTATTCTCTTTAAACATTTTGAAATTAATATTGTTTCCAGTTTATTTTTAAAACTATTATAAATAGATTGTAAGATTCATTAACAATACACAATGTACAACCAATCTATACCATGCCAGGCATTGATTGTTGCCCGCGGGGAGAAGGAGCAGTTAGAACTCCAGCTGAATCGACTCCAGCACAAGGTCAAGGACCTTGGAGAGGACTACAGGGGACGCCTCATTAAATATGTCGAAGATATCGCTGTAAGTACACAGAAATAGATACTTGCAGCTCATTTAATAAATTAGGATACAATGTACCTAATAATATTTTTCTGCAATCACATCTACCAAACAATAAATACAATTGTTCAACTATTCCTATTTACTGCATTAATTTAAAATTCAGTGGGTGCTAGAATTGAAGGTCACTGATTTTTATTATTAAGGAGATTTTTGGGTTTAATTTAGGAATTTGTGGATAAAAATAATGCAGGACCTGAAGGTCGTAACTCGGGCCGAATGAGGGAATACGTGGAGAACATGCATAAAGACATTTCTCGATCTCATAAGGAGCGAGAAGAACAGCTTAGTTTAGCAGCCCAGCAATATCGAGAGAGCAAGCGCACACTGCTCCACAAGTATGAAGAACTGCTGATACATTACAGGTCAGTGTGTCAACAACTCAGCAAAGTTAGAAACTCTCATGTTGAAGTTTACTAATTTCAATGCACCATATATTTGTGCGATTTGAAAGTGGAGAATTGTAACTAGAAGTACCATAAATCTCCCACCACCAGGTAAAGAAATCGGGAAATATAAAATCGTATTTTGCCAATGAACACATAATTATATCTTGGCTTAATTTTTTCTGCCATCCCTTGATTTTATTTATCATGGAGGCTATCAAAAAGGTTTCTCCTGCCATCTTTTTTTATGTAGTATATTGATTTACAAACAATAAAATTTGCACATGATGTAAGATAGAAATGATAACCTGTAAAATCTCTTTACTTATGTATATCTCCTTTTTGTTTACCATCTTCCAGTATATAATGCGAGTATTTTTTCAGGAAAATTGCACATTTCTAGTTTTGAGTGAAATACCATACATGTATTGTGTTGATATCATTAATTGAGGAATTCTTTTTTTTAAAAAAGGAACTTGAGGCTTCAATGTGAGGAGAGAGGTTTAGATGACATTGACATGGGACCCGATGAGACGGAACTGAAGTTGTCCGACTCAGAAATCAACTCCTCCAATCTGCGGGAAATCACTCGTCTCAAAGGGGAGGTCAACAGACTCAGACAGACTCTGGAGAATTACAAAAACAAGGTAAGGATTTAAGTAACTATTTTAACCCCTTACCAACAGCACAATGATAAAAAAGAGTACTGGTATTTAAAGAAAAATAAAGCTAAAATTTTGAAATGTCTTTTTTTTTTCATTTTCAGTATGGTGTGTCAGAGGAGGATGACATTAGGATGAAGTGAGTGTGAAATATCGTATCTTTCTTGCACATTCATGCATTTTCAGTTCATAATATACCGGTACTCGTCTGTTTCAAAAGTCGAGCAAAGATAGAACCAACTTTTCTATGTTTGTAAGCCATACAAGATTACCTTAAAGATCCATTTCAAAATTTTTATGAGAGAATAAAATTCTGATGATTTTGTGGAGACCTTTTTTTTTTTTTAATTTAAAGGTGTCACAATAAATGTTACGGTATTTTTTCATTATTTTAAGAATTTGTTTATCAAATACCGGTAGTGTATTACTTAAATCATACTTTGCATATTTACATGTACATAAATTTCAACTATCATTGAACAGGCCAGGAGAAAAACCAGCAGAAACCTGGGCTGCTCTGCGTAAGCAGTTAAGGGAGTACACACTAAATACACAAAAGGACCTAGAAGAGGAGAGAGCCAAACTAATGAGTGAAAACATTGTGCTGAAAGAACAACTGAAGGAGAGCCAGGACTATATAGATCACCATCTTGTTAGGTAATTAGTGGAATTTAACCGTTTATGATAGTGTACTGGTACTGAATATTGATTCATTGAATTTATGAGGAACCATTTTTGTTGATAGCTACAGTAGTTTTTCATAGATTCTTAGGGATGTAAATTTTGAATACACCTGTATTCAAATTTGTTGAGGATGTAATTTCCTGGGTAAGGAGAACATGCGAAATCCACCAAAATTGTGCCACCACAAGTTCTAATGATCAAGTCCACTGTAATCACAAGTATTTAAATATCAAATTATCAATGTATTTTTTGTTTTCTGAAATTTTAGGTATAAACAAGAGATTGTAAAACTGAGGAAAATGCTTGGCTACGATACAGATGGCTCCCCTGTGCTAGGGGCTCCTACCTACAGAAAAGGACGCAGAAAATAAGTGCTTGAAAACTTCTGGATATTCTAACTGTAGAATAGACTAGTGTTGATCAAGTCTATAGAACAATTCTTGCTGCACTATTGAAACCAAGAACCATGGTTCAACTACTGGCTATAGAATAAAGATATAAATCCTCAAGTTGCCATATAAGGGAATTGGTTGTAACTTATGATTAACCCTGATGACTTTATGGTACATGTAGTGCTTTGGTGTCCATTATTTCCTGGAGACTGTGATATTTCTGTGATATGTCGGTGTTGATCATTGCAACATATGTATGCATGTATATGTATATCTTTAACTAGTTTTAAAATGTATTTTCAAATTCAGATGCTTCCAGTATTTATTATTATGTCAGTGTTATTACAATCATGTACATGTGGTTGAAAACACTTTGCAGTATATACAAGTAGATACAAAATTTTGCTTTTCCATCACAGGAGGGTATGTTGTATTTTGCCATTAGAAAAAAATCTTTATCATTTCAAAGTGCAATTGGTTCTGGCTTCCATCATTTGCTTTAATCGTATTATAAGTATTAGTACCAGGATATTTCACAATTAGATAAAAATTCCAGTTTTAATTATTATTTTGGCAAACATTCAATGTATATTGTATTTATGCGTATCTTAGATTCCCTTTTATTTAAAAACAGAAAATCCTGCAACTTGGACTGAAGTCCATGCTTTACATACTTTTAGATGCAATATTTTTGTACACTGCATAATAAAATTGATTTTTCTAAATGTTGTTTTTTCATTACTTGAACAATAAAACAAAGTATTTAAATAGTTACCGTAATACATTATACTTTTGAAAACAATATGATGACAGAACAAGTATTAATACATTACTGAGATTTTTATTTTCCACCAGAAATTATGACATAATATTACCATAAATACTTAAATACAATGAAGCATACATGAAGATCTCTTGGAACACAAATTAAGATTCTTCTTAAAATCTTAAAACACGAAGGTTTTAAAACATTAAATACAAATGAATCCAGGATTTTAATAATCTGGAACATGTTTAAAACCTGGTATTTATATAATAACTTATACATGGGCTGATTTAAGTTGGTATCAATGGTAAAGAAGGTTAATATGTTTAAGAAAAAATGTTCAGTTTGTATTTTTCTCATTTATAATGGAAGCAAACCAAAACATTTTCTTTTTGATATTTACAGCACTACAGTAGAATTAATGGCCATTAATGGCTGCATTGCCATCTCTAGATTTGTTCCATTTTTTGTCCGTGTTCTTCTTTTGACACTATTGCGTTCTGAGTTGATAATCTCCATTCTGTGTGATGTAGCGTACCCATGGGAGAGCCTGGTATCCACTCTTTTCAATGATCTTCAGATATCTCACCTTAAAAAAATCATTTAACTTTTTCAGATTGAAATTTAACTGACCATTGTGGGGAAATAAGTTGTTTTATTATCATGCCGAAAACCAGCTTTCGATAAAAGCATTCAAAATAATTTTATTGAAGGAAGAGGATGATTGAACTGTATAGTGATAAATATGATCACAAAATATACCTGTATGCCAGATACAGTGAAGTAAGGAATCTCAAATTTAACATGGATCGGGGGCCTGCCCTCACTCTCCTCAGCTATAACACTAGGTAAGCCAAAGTGTGCTCTCATCAAGTACTCCTTGCCTCCCTGAAAGCCAAAAACATTTTAAAGACATGTTCAAGTACAATCAAACCTCTTACATACATGTATATATCTTTTACTCAATGAGACCAAGAAAACATTGAGATAAACAGTATTTGAAGAGGTTAAAAAAATAAATGGTGTTTAGGACTTCACCCTGGTTCTGTCATATCCATGGTACATGTACATGTGTATTTGATATATCCAGGTTCAAATTAATATCAAATACATGTATCATAAGCAATATACTAATAAACTCTTTTCAAGGAAATTCTAGTATTAATATTTGATTTTTTTTTCTTTTCATGATTTGTGAAGCTTGATCTTACAGGGAATGATTTGACGGTCCAAATGACTGCATTCATGTCAGGAGCATATTTGCAGCTGCCGACTGTTGTTTTGAACTTGGGTGAGTCTGCATCTGCAGGAACTGGAATGATGATCTCAACATTGTTGGCAGTGGATCTCCTCTTGAACTGACTCTTGGCCTGTCAGACGAGAAATACAAAAGTTTAATACCCTGAGATGTAAAGTATTTTACCGTATTTTTGGGAAATTAGGTCGATACTTTTTCCCCCTGACATGCGGACCTCGCCCTATTCATCGCTTCGCCCAATTTATGTTTTGTTTTTTTTTTGGTTGGAAAATTTGATATGAAATTTTGCAAAAATTTATGCAACCCTCCAATAAAATCATGTGTTAACTATAATACTGCTTGAATTTCTGTGTAAAAATCGAATGGATTTTACTCAAAATACTGTAGTAATTTATCATTTAAACAAAAATAATTTCTTCTTACATTTCTTACTTAGATCACTGACTGAATCATTATATGCTGTCATGCATTTTGATCGTGTGCTTACGATAAACAGGAAATCGATTTCGCGCAGTAAAAGTAAAATGAGAACCGTACAAAGGGTAATTACGGGGGGAAATATCGTCGGGTAGAAATTAAAAAAAAACAATTTGTTTTCATAATAGAATACATGAACAAGTTATTTTCTGTATATTCAACATAAAACTTTCAATGAAATTTTAGCCAGGTGTCTCTGAAATCAGTCTGGGTAGCGCTTACTTTGTTTATACACGGTTGAACTCTCGGCACGTGCTACTCATGCCTGCAGGCTTCAATAAGATCAGAGGTTGACTCGTGTGTATATACACAGTAAAAAGTCACACAGAGACACAGGGTGGCATGTGCTACCGTAGTCATGCCTCCAAGCTAGGTAACTATCCCCCGGTTAACACCAGTTTGTACACCATGGCAGGGAAGTAATAAAAAACGATCTTAAATTAAAACCGTCCGTACTGAAATAATTGGTATGAAAATTTTGACGCAATTTCAGACATTTTCTTACGATGTTTTCATGAAATACATTTTATTTCCCTTTTATTTAAAACTGTGAAATAAGATTAAATGCTACTATATGATAACGTTATTGGTTTAAACTATTTATTCATTAGAACTAGCGGTAATTTTTCGACCAATTCTTCGAAGTCGACCTATTTATACTTTTTTTTATTGTTTGGCTAAAAACGGCCTCCTTCGCCCAATAAACCGTATCGACCTAATTTCCCAAAAATACGGTAATTAATAAGTATAAACAGGTACAATAATTGAGGAGTATCAATTAAAAAAAATAAACACTTACCTTTATCATGTACTCAACACGGCTATGGGCATGCCTCTCAATAACAGACTCAACCCAAATCAATGGCTTCACCTGCAAAACAAAACAATATCTATATTATAACATCAATAGCAACAATGAATGAAAATAAAATTTTCATATTATTGAGTTTTATTTTTCATGGAAGTCTTTCTAAGCATCCTGAACTTGACCGATGTTAAACTTACATGAGTGTTCAACCTGTAAGACATTAACTCAAATTCTCCATCTGGTGGAATGAAGGAAATTGTCCTGTCATTTTCAAATCTTGACAGTCTGACACATTGGTGGAATTTCACATCCTCAAGCTCCACTGACTTGCTCTTGCCACCTAAAAAATCAGCATACAAGTTAGCTTAGAGACCAATTTAAGAGCAAACAATTTAACTTTTTATTTACATGGAAAAACTAATTGTACTCACGTCCTGTGCTCTCAAACAGCACTTTATCATTGAGACCCAGTCTCAACTCAGGCATCCCTGATAAGTACACCCTCATTTTCACAGCTCCAACAATTTCACTTCGAAGCACATTACCATTGGCACTGACCTGTTCATCAAACAAACTCATTATTGTATCATTTAGTTATTATGGACAGATGATATTAATCAACCAAAAAGTACCCTTGATATCGTTTGTTTTTACTTACTAGTAGATTTACAGATTCAATGACATCAAGGAACACCTCATTTTTCCTGTACTTGATTTTCTCGGATCGCCATGACACAGCATTGGTGACTGCAGGTGGGGGTCGGGGTGCTACCTCCATCTTGTGACCCTCTTGGGTAATGAATCTTTAAAATTTAGACAACTATCATTAGAGTCTGACTTACATCCAGAGAGAGTTGAAACTATATAAATTAATTGCAATATATCAGCAAATTATGAACAGTTTTATATTATTAAACACATACTCTTGAAGAATTTTACTATCGGTTGTCTGTGGAAAACCGAAATCCATTACTTCATCTAGTAGCTCATAGATTAGAACAAAGTTATCTCTGATGCTTTCCTCTTCAAGTTCTTTGAAGTATTCAATAAATACCTACAAAAAATGAAACTAGATATGCTCATGCATGTTACAGTAAAGAAGTCAAACTGAACATATTCAAACTACTGGTATATCCTAATATAACCTGATACTAGTCAATTTCCATAAAAGACTCATTCATAGCAAAATAAAGCTTCGTTTATCAAAATAGAAAATTAGAGATGCTGCCATTTTATACCAACCTGTACTAGCTTATGAAGGAAGGCGAAGACCATGGTAACATTGGCATTCTTTTTGGATGTGGCGACCAAATACAAGCTGTTATACTTGATGAAAATAAAGGTTGTGTTGCCATGCTGTATGATGGGGGAAGTATTCATATCTTCTTCCCTTTCCATTAAAAGAGACATGAACTTGTCAATAACTGACATGTCAATGTCTCCTCTATAATTACGACATATCAGCACCTATAAACAGAATAATCAATTGTAAACACATACTCATGGTAAGTCATTCAAAAATATAAGTAAATTTGAGAACACCCCCAAAATTTAGATAACAATGAATGCTTTCATAAGCCCTTTAGAGGCATTATTCATTTTGTTAATATTGACAACTGCGAGAAGTGAAATCATGAACCTAGCACACAAACCTTTCCCTTGGAATCCAGCAAATATACAGCAGATGCCGACATGGCTGGTCCAGATGATCACAATTACTGTAAAGATATTAATTTTAAACAATTCACATTACATTCATAAACATACAGTATATACAAAAACACCTGAGATAATTATTATGGGGGATATTTACTGAAGTGTGGCACATCTCATGTTCTAAATCATCAAAACAGCAATTTCAGAGAAAATTCGAACTGCATTTATGACGTTTATATCTTTGGATCAACCACCTCTACATAATTATCAAACTATACAATGAACTAATATTTCTGGCATCTTTATTTACTTACCGCTACAAACAAAATTAGCGGATTTCTTCTTCAATTTGCCGATTTCATCAAAATTAAATTATGCCGGAAGTTACACCTGTCATCTTCCTTTTTGCCGGCGCAAGATAATTCGGATAATATTAATTCGTATCTGTATGTTGAGCAGATTATGCTTACATGGATAATGCTTAATGTCAACGTGGTAATATGTTTTGTTTGTGGCCCTCTTTTAAAAACATGTTAATTTCTTTAGAAACGAGAAAACTATTGGGACCGTATGGTATTTATTGAAATTTTAAGTGATATCAACTATTGGAATATGTGATATCGTCTCTTTAGTAAGTGGGATTTTTTTTTCAAGTAGGTGATATAATCTATATCTATAGCTTTTGTTTTGGTGATATCAATTATTCAAAAAGGTGATATTAACCTTAAACCTTTTAGGTTGAATTGGTGATATCAGCTATTTGAAAAAGGGGTATCTGAATACAAGTAAATTATGAATTCATATATTTAATTCAAAAGGTGATATCTAGATTTAATTTGAATTTGTTATACATGTACATGAATTACATTTTTGAATTTGTAATATCTACGACTCAAATAGGTTGTATCATTTATACTTTCGAAGAGAAGATATCACCTATTTGAATCAGTGTTTCACCTATATATACATTTAAACTACATATTTGAAATAAATATTGCTGACACGAAACACAACTTAATAGCTATTACTTTCTTGACCTATTCGAATAGTGTAGCTGCAGGTCTGTAGCTCCCGGTCTGAAAACAAATTCCGAACGATACCACCTGTCCGTGTAAGTAAAATCCCCTTAAAAAAATAAAAATAAATACTAGGTGATACATGTATTAATTATTCGAATATGTGATATTACTTATTCGAATAGGTGATATACCAATACAAGGACAATCAATAACAAAAACGTCTCATAGAAACCAATTTAACGATACCCCTTTTTCACCAATCAGAATGCAGGTTTTACTAGAATGGAAACTATCCCAGATAAGGAAAGAATCAGAGGGAGATAAATTAATTAACTTTGGGTCGATAAAGAAAAAAACAACTTGTTTTCATGGTAAAGCCTTTAGGAAGAAATGGACGTGTCATTATGTAATAACTGATATTGAATAGAGAGACAATGGGTTCATTGAATGCTGTGCCTTTTGGTGGATAAATCATTGGACTATTGACCCGCCGATCTCGAATTTGAATGCGAAATGGAATTTTATAAATCAGCGATTTTTTTCTTTCAAGACTGTTTGAGAAACCTATAATGATATCCATAAAGGTTCAGAAGATTCTTAATTGTTCCGGTATTATTATTCCTCTGTAAAACAACTGCCTTTAAATAAAATATTTAGACAATGTGTTAACTATTAACAGAGAGAGAGAGAGAGAGAGAGAGAGAGAGAGAGAGAGAGAGAGAGAGAGAGAGAGAGAGAGAGAGAGAGAGAGAGAGAGAGAGAGAGAGAGAGAGAGAGAGAGAGAATGAGAGAGAGAGAGGGCGAGTGCAGTTGCGCATTAACAATCGTACATGTAATTAACCGTATTAATCTACCACGTACAATGTCAAAAAATGTCAAAATGTTACAGTATTTGTTTAATAATTTAATAACGAAAACAAAGATTCCTGTATGGTTCATTTGACTTTATTCGCGACACAGTGACTTTCTAACATTCGTAAAAGATTATAAAACAATAATATAGTTTATATAGAGAATAATACATACCCTTTTCCATATCACAGCCAGTATCAGCCCGAGACTCCAATATCAGCCCGAGGGCCGAAGGCCCGAGGGATGATATTGGTCGAGGGATGACACAGGCTGTGGTATGGAATAAGGGTATCTATTATTACATTTATTACATACTTAGTAATAAATTTAAAAAACATCAACTTGAACAAATTGATTTTAAGTATTATTTGGAAGTAGTCTGTACATGTATTAAATAAAAATATGAATCTTATTGTTTGACCAAACATGTATCTACAGACCCGGAATTTTCCCAGTTTTTTTAAATTAACTTCTCTAAAACATTTACTAGCATTTGAAGTTTTCAACTGCACTTAAATTGTCGACTGTAACAAATGTTTTATTTTTTCGTCTGTAAACATGCACAAATGCCGAAACGAAAAAAAAAGCAGAGGAGTTCCGCAAGGGGTGTGATACGGATCCGAATCAGTCCTAGGGCTGATAACCTGTATCAGCCCCGTAGGCCGATACGAGTTTTGTGATGTCATCTGTACCACATATGCAAAACACCTGTATTTATTACTAAGTATGTAATAAATCAAAATATAACATTAGTACAATATAATTATGTATTTCCATCAAGATGATATTTTTAACTGACCCTACCACAAAACAATCTCTACATTCATGCATGCATTACACTTATCTTTAAATTTCATATTTTTCTTCATTATATATATAGGAGAGGAACTTGTAAGTTGTAAGAACTTGTTTCCAATCCTTTTTTGTAATTTACACAATAAAATATGTTCATATATATATAGTACTCTTTGGAATACCAATATCAAACGCGCACGTGCACGCGTGTGTGTGGTACGTCTAATAGCTGTTAACTACATTAACTACCACATTGTTACCACCTAATCTAGTCACTAAACGAAGTCTCACACGTTCATTGTACTGATACAACGACTCTCTGATGCAAGTTTCATATGCACATGTATCGCCTGAAATTTCACGAAGTGCTGCGTGGAAATTCATATTAATGCCAGTTAGGCCACACTGTTTACTTTCTAATCCGTAATACAATGCAACAATTGTTTTCTCTCTCCTTTTATATGAATTTAAAAGGCGTTCGTTCCTTCAAAGATGATTTTTTAAAACAGTAATGTGCTTTTTAAGACTATTAAATCAATTTAATGGTTTGTTTGTTTGGCTGTTTATATATAATCTAAGAATGTATACGTATGTACGCATTTAGCGATCATCAGTGCAGAAAAAATATAAAAACGTGCTGACATGGGTCATATTTTTTTTTTGTATTTTAAATGTCAACGACCATTAAACCCGTATGAACCACCACAGAAAACATTAAAAAAAAAAATTCCAGGAAAAAAAATGTTTATTGTAACGATTTCACAATTCTGAACTTTCATAAGAAAGTACGACGACATACATATTCCCCACAAAAGATTTCCAGAAAGAGATTATTAAATTGTCAAATGATTCGTGTGACTTCATCTCAAGTTACCACATTATTAAAGATGAATGATATTCGATATAAGGTGTGAAATACGCCAACTGCAAGCATGCATGATACATCAGAACATCATATTGTCATCTCCGATATACTATATAAGGCAAAGGTAAATGCCTGGTGTTGGAAACAGTAACAATTTTTTATGACACTCATTCTTAAAAAGTATACATTTAGAATATATTAAATCTGTGTTAAGTGTGAAGAAGAATACAAACACTGTAATTGTATATTTTGAAACTGGGAGGCTATTTATGAAAACTAAAAATGGTTAGAATATTCAAATTTTGGTTCAAATTGTTACAAAGTCAGAATTGTATTTTGCAGTCCTGTTACGAAATGCTGTATAATGAATGTGAATCGTCTTTGGCACCTGCTGAAAATTGGGTTAGTGTAATTGAAAATAAACTTTTTGAAATAGGTCTAGGACATATATGGTATGAGCAGGAACATATACATTGTGCAACCTATTTTCCTACAACTCATAATTACTCATTACTGAGCAAAGAATCGTTGATCACTTTATTCAACAACTTGAAGAACAGATTAATTTCTCATCTCGATGTTATTTTTACAAGCATATTATTGATCAGTTTACATTACAATATTATTTAACAAATTCAATACCTTCTACATAAAAGAAACAAATTGCAAGAATTATATTGTCATCTCATAGACTTGCAATTGAAAGTGGACGACACACAAATGTACCAAAGGAAAGCCGCTTATGCAAATCTTGTTCTGATATTGAAGATGAATTCCATTTTGTTTTGATGTATCAACAGGGTGTGTTCCCGTTTTGCACACATTTGATAATTGGGTATAGAACAATAGGTGTGAATTGTGTTGTGATAGCAATTATAGTCTGCTTTCAGTCAAAGATTTTACCTGGATTTTTACCTGTGTTTTATCAGCGCCTGTGTTTTATCAGCGCCTTTACGATGAAACATGAAGAATATAGATACAATTGTATTTTCAAAATCTTCAAAAAAAATCTTCAAAAAAATTAATTTTCAAATGTGTGCAAAACGGGAACAAACCATCAACAGTATAGAGAAATCCGAGTGAAATATTGGAAAAAACCTTCTGTATACAACTTTATACAATTATTATTTATTTACTAGTAATTATCAACTACATTGTCAATGTACTTTACATGTACATGTACTATACCATTATTTCAATATTGCTATTAATTATATGTAACAATGCCATAAGATGTACAGACCCTGAAACGTGCTACTACACCGGTTGCACGGTTCGGTTCGTTACGCTTTATGAACGGTACGGTTCGTTTTGTGAACGGTACGGTTCGTTTTGTGAACGGTACGGTTCGCTTTGTGAACGGTACGGTACGCTTTGTGAACGGAACGGTTCGCTTCTTGCACGGTACGCTTTGCTAAAAATAGCTGCACGCTTTGTGAACGGTTTGCGCGCTTTATTAATGAGGTAGGCGTGGCCTGAACGCTTTGATTTTTCTCCATATAATTTTGTTTAGTTTTTGCCCGATCTACTTCAGCAAGGTGGTAAATATGACAAGAATTTTTCTTTTTTTATATGATATATTACAAAAGAATTTCAATCGATCTATTTAAAATCAGAACGTCCATCCGATCCGTTTCCCCGTTTTTGATACGTTGCATGAACCGTGTACTCAGTGACAACTGGGAAGTGGGGGTAATTTTAATTTTGATCAGTCTGTTATTATTAGTATTTAATTTAGATTAATGTAATCATTCAGATAGATTAAAAGAACTGTTTGACTTCAATCCGCTATATTTTTGTTAATTCAGCGAGCTGTCGATAATTTTACAAAGCATCTCGAGTTTTAATTTCTATACATGTTCTTGAGTTGAAAGTCCATTAAATACTTCTAATCCATTTAAAATGGCTATAACAAATTGCCCCGACTTTATTCCGATATTTTTTTTGTTTAGTTTCCTTTATCGTTGTCTTGATTCTCGGCTAGTTTTTATTATTCATAATTCGTATGATCATTCTTTATTGCGTACTACTGTAGTACTATTGCCGATCGCCGATCGCCTTAGTGAATAGACGATGTAAAATTAATGGATAGATAAGAAATCTTGAAATCAACTGTTATATAGTTTTTTGACACGAATTTTTATTCATTTAAATATTAATTCTATGATTTTCTGCACTTGTTTGTATACATAGATCATACCTACATCTAACCCGTCATCGCCTCTCTTATCTGAACTAAGATCGCGTGTATAGTCAAAATTCGACTATCAGTTTTTGTTTTTCCGTTAAACTATTAATACATGTTCATGTAACATATTTCATACGATATGTACACAACTGGATATACACAACAATTCAATAACTCTAATTTATATAATGGCGATATTTATCATTCTGTTGAACAAGTGTCCGCTCTTCAGTGTATGCATGCGATTTAGCTGACGTTTTACAACTGCTGACTAACCTGTTTATATTTTATTTACCTTTTTACACACATACCTGTTGTAAACAGGACACGAAAAAATACCCGGTAATCAACAAATGAATGTTAAAAGTGATAAATATATAAGAATTTATCTAGTAACAATAATAATACGACAGCGAGGGAAAACTACTCTGATCGCCAGTACATGAATTATAATCATGAAATCGGAGAGAAATTATTGTTGAATAATTTAAAATAGGAACACTCGTTTCAATAGGGATATAAGAAAACATAAAACAAAAACGTTTCATTCGATAATTTTCTTCTAGCCATATAGGAGGAGCCAAGTAGCACGCGGCGCGATCTGTACTGTTATACTTAAACTGATTGACAGGCGAAGCACGTGGAGTCCTGAGATAAAATCCCGCTCAAACGACCAACTATAGAAACCTAAAGCGAAATTTTAAATAATAAATTAAAGTTCAGTGATAAAACTTTAATTTAAGTATTATAATCAACACACAAGTTTTATTTGTATGAATTGAATTCATTTATTTTAGACTCATGGTTTTCACAACGATTTCAACACTGTGACAATGACTAAAAGTTTGTACAGCGGACGATGGTACATATAGATTGATCTCGACGGTTAAAATTTCGACGCTATTTCACATCACACATATAAGATTGAAAATAAATTTTAAAAGAGCTGTGTTTGTGCTTACACGTACTTGTTATCTCATTCAACTATTTATGATTTGATTAATCATTTTTTTTTTTTGGTACATTAATGTACCCGGTAAATGATATTTTTATCGCAAGTTAATTTGTGAAAATCCCGCATGTATAGAGTCGCTGAATTGTTCCACGGATCCACGCGCCGATAGTCTTACGTGTAGTTGTTAGTGTGTATATCTACAGACAGTTCTTTTATTTTTTAGAGATTAAGAAAAGCCACGAAACTAACAAAGTAGAAGTAAGATATATTCAGACTATACACACAACAGATTGTGATGAGTGACCTAACAGGTGCCCGTGGAAAGGTGTGAATACCGGCATCTCGTGTACACCTATTTAAGCGTCCAATTGCAAATATATAGAGTTAGTTGTAAAGTACAAGAACTGCTAAAAACCAAAGAAAGACAATAACACCTGTTGTGTATAGAACCAAAGATCAGCTTCTGTACACGTGTTTCGCACGAGTGATTCTTGTTCATGTGAAATCACGACGCCATTACCAGCTATGCGGGAAATAAAGTTGAAAGTTATTTTGTGGAATGCGTGTACTTTTTTTCCGTTCAATGCTTGCATTTAATGCATTAAGATTTTGTACATGTATTTATTTACAATTCATCATACATGTATGAGTGATTTTTTGTTTATTCATTGGTACATAAATAGCTCAAGAACAAATCACTCGAGTCACCGGTAATATGTGGTTGTCATTTACATTTTCTGGGTCTGCGTAACTTAAGTCGACATTTTTTTTTAATTTAAAAAGGATATAAAATTATATATAGATATATTTCAACCTTGTTTAGCCATAGTGTATATATATATTTCTAAACAAACGCTACTTTTCTGACGTTTCGGGTAACGAGATCTCTCTCTCTCTCTCTCTCTCTCTCTCTCTCTCTCTCTCTCTCTCTCTCTCTCTCTCTCTCTCTCTCTCTCTCCCGAGAATCACTTAAAGCTATGTAAAGTCCAGTATGTACCCACTGTTTCAAACATTTCATAAAAATAATCAAAACAGTTTAACCACGAATTGTGTGAACGTTAATAGTTTACAATGTTTAAGAAATCGGCGATGCAAGTTTTGTCGAAAAACAAAGAAATGGTTACGGTATAAGAAAGGAAATATTTTTGTGACTGTTTTAATAAGAATACATGTAACAGTTTTAAATCTTAGTATGTGTTATCTAATCCCGTATAAATAATCTAGCAAAATATTGAACTTATCTGGTCAGCGATAATCTCCGTCCGTATTCATCAAAAGACATTAGGTCAATAAGCCGTATATGGAAGTTGCACGCTTATTGCACGGTACGGTACGCTTTTTTGTCCGTCTGGAGGCGGGTCTTGCATAAATTATCTTGCACGCTTTTTGCACGGTACGGTTCGCTTTGTGAACGGTACGGTTCGTTTTGTGAACGGTACGGTACGCTTTGTGAACGGTACGTTTCGTTTTGTGAACGGTACGGTTCGTTTCTTGCACGGAACGGTACGGTTCGTTTTAGAGGTGTAGTAGCACGTTTCAGGGTCTGTATGTCTTGTGCAAATAAAGAATGAATTTATAGAAACTGCACAAAAGAACAGAAATAAATCGCTAAAATCAAAGAGCACAGATTGAATAAAAGGAAAAAATGCTCTTTTATATATTAATAATATCAAATTGTCATGCATTGTGAATATATAAACATGTTATATATAAGTAAATTTTACATGATTTTTTTTTTGCACTCCTCTGCCAATTTCTTAGAAGTACTGTAGAAAAATAATGAATATAGTTTTGACATCAATTGCGAATATAGTATCCTCGTGTGCCCAGTAGTCGTGCGCTTAAGAAATAATCTGATTTATTGGGCGGTTAAATTAAATTAAGGATTATTTGTCAAGATAATTAAACTTACTGAACTGTATTCTGATTTTCTGTGTATCTAAAATACATTAAAGTGCTTTAAACAGCTTATTATCGAGGCCGAAACGAAGCGAGGAATTATCGCGGCCATCTTTGTTTGGAACCAGTAGTCGTGCACCCGGATATGTAAGCAAAAAATGAGGCCAAGAAAAGTAAATTTTGTGTAGTTGGTAACTTTTTCATTTTGATGTCACAAATAACATATCAAATATATTCTTAAATATCAACATATTCTAACAAATGCTATGAAAAGTTAACAATAAGTTAAATAAATTATGTTTCATAATCTTGGTGAATTTCATCATTTCCCAACTTATGATACAGTCATATACAGGTTAATTTGTATTTCAGGATAACAGATATTTGATACTATCTTAAGAATCACATTAATTTATCAAGATCAAGGTATACACAAATTTGAAACTCAAATTCTACTCTATTTACAGTGAGGGCATAGATAGTGATCCCCTATCCGGACTACTCTGATGTCAGTGCAGTAATTTAAGTGCACCCAATGTCTACATTTGTCACACTGTACCCACTTTACAAAAATAAGGGATGTGCTATTTCGAACAGCATGTGGGGTGAACATTTTACAGATACAACACAATTCTTCCTCAGAAATAGAGACGTCCTCAGAGTCTTCGGATAGGAAGTATTGCCTTGAAGACGTGTTGTCAATTGGCTGCACATTGGAGGGTCCAGGTTCCTGTGAATGACCTTTTGTTTGAGGAGATGTTTTCCTCTTCTTGTTTCCACACTTTGGACTTTTACCATTCTTCGTAGAGGTGGTAGGGAGTGTCTGATTTTTTATGTTTTTTCTCTGTTTTGGGGCTGCTGCTGCTGAAACATGCTCCATAATTTTTGCTGATACCTCCGGCTCAGTAATTGCTCTGCCTGATGTAATCTTGCTCAAGGTTTTGCGTTCTTTTTTGGCCTTTAATCCCTCGGATTTTATACGAACAAGCTCTCTAGTTCGCTCTGCAAAAAAATCCTGACTGTTGTTGTTTTCATCTGCATCCAAATCAGAGTCGCTCTTGTCTTCTTCCTCGTTCCTTTGAGTCAATACCGAAGAAGGGGCAAGAGCTTCTGCTGGGACCACATCAGCATTAAAAGGATAAATTCCACACTTGCGGAAGGCAGACTGAAGATTTTGAGCTGATAAAGCTTTGCTGTATGCCTGGCATGCTAGGGCACAAATATCCTGTTTGGTGATTACTGTTGATGTTGCTCTCATCTTTTGGTGGCACAAATTGTTATAAATTTTCTGTAAAGGGCCATAGCAACCAACATCCATGGGCTGAAGAATATGACTAGTGTGCGCTGGCAAAACATGCAACACGATATTGTGTTCCTTTGCCCATTCAACAGCTGCAACTGAAACGTGAGACCTATGCCCATCTAATAGCAGCAGAACTGGTTCATCGAGTCCACCAGGAACATAATGAACAAAGTGGCTCTGTAAATACTGAAGAAATATAACAGAGTTTGACCATCCACTCTCTGTGACATCACCAGCTGCTCCAGGTGTTGAGCCTTCCATCAACTCGGACCTCATCCGCATGCCAGGAAAGACAAAATATGGTGGAATGGCAATCCCAGAGGCACTACCACATCCCAGTATGGTAACCGTAGAGGACTTTCCTGTTGTTACAGCTTGTGGCGCGTCTCCAGTGCCGGATACTACATGAGGAGGTACATGGTTGAGTGTGATCCCCTTCTCGTCCACATTAAAAATTCTATGGGGCTTATCAAATAAGTTGTACTTTGTGAGAATCGACGATAGTTCAACAAAGTATCGTTGTACATTTCCTGGATTTGATGATTTTACGCGTTGATACTCCAATGCCCGTGGCTTAACAACCTTCAGATCTGGCCAACGCTTCATGAACCCTCTAAACCATTTTAATGTGAGAGGTTTCTGCTGCTTGGTTCTCTTGCGTAGCTGAATGGCATAGTCAGATGCCATATTGGTCACCTCTTTTCGGGTATACCCATAACCAAATGAGGCCATTGCTTTCAAATGCGAAACAAGCATAGCCTCCTCTTCTTGTCCAAGCAATGGTGCTGGCCCCATAGTTACCTTCTCCAGGTCTACCTTCCCTTTGACCCGGTCGCGAAGAGTTTGGGTTGGAACATTATACTGCATTGCAGCTTTGCGAACACTTGTCCCCTTTTCTTTGACAGCTAGATATGCATTTATGAGTCGAGTTGGACTGTACTGTCTGAATTTACTTTTGGGTTTTTTCTTTGGGGTCTAAAAATATGAAAAGGGATCTTTAATTTGACTTTTTCATTTTTCTTCTTAATACAAAGGAATTATTTTATTTAATGAATAGAATATTGAACATTTCTTTTAGATTTAAACTGGACAAATATTTCCTGATTAAAATGTAAATTCATTCAAATAATTTTTTTTGTATAGTAAATAAAAATTCAAATATTTTTAAATTCAAATTAAAGGTATAAAAGTGTTTTTCCCTCAGTTAAAACTATTGTTTTTAGCCCCTTTCTCAATTGAATTTATTCCTGCGTTATAATTACGTCTACAAAAAAATGTAAGGAATATGAACATTTTCATAACCCAACAATTAAAATGTTTGGCCTGTAGAAACAATCGATACACATTGTGACCTCTACATTTAGATATGCTAATTAGCCATGTGCCTTTCATGTCTGGAATGTAAGCTTCAACCCGGTAAACATGCATTTTTATAAATAGTAAATTTGGTATTAACAAAATGGCGGATATTATACATAAAATATATGTTTCTATAATTTCCTACCTGTTTATTCCGCATATTTAACTCTTCGTTTCTGTTTATACGCACTTGATATCAACCTTTCAAAATCAGACGTTTATGACGTAATATTTTGGCACGTGACCAAATACGACAACAAACAAGATGGCGCACGACTACAGGGCACGCACGACTATAGGACCTTCAACCATACTAGTATACAACAAACTATACTGCAAACTGTATGCAAGTTTATATGACATGTGAGCTTTTAATGTTCCAAAAAGTACCAGTTTGCTATAGAATGGTTTACAAAAATGGTGAGGGAGGGGTGGGGGTATAGATATGACACGCAAAACTCACAAAAATGAGCTAAACAATGTTTCACATTTGATAAATTAACTATAGTTTACGAACCTCAAACTATAGTTAACGATTCGTTAACTAAAGTTTTCATCTGTAAAACTATATTTAACGATTGTAAATTATATACTGTGTACGAATGATAATCTAAGTTTATCCCTCTGCAAATAACGTTAACAATAGATTTTGCTGATCAATGTAGATTCACATCTGTAAAATATAATTTACATTCATTAACTAAAGTTAATTAAGAGTTGTTCATCATAGTTTCACAATCGTGAAACTATATTTATAAGATAAACTATGTTTTGCTATTGCAAATGGTTGTTTTCAGTGTTAATTACAGATTTACACTTCTCAAACATATAGATGATCGCGTCAACTATGGTTTACAGATGTAAAATACTATAGATTAAATTCGTTAACTATAGTTTTTTGTCCGTAATCTATAGTTTACAACCGTTAAACTTAGTTTATTGACTGTGAAACAATGATTAGCTCATTTTTGTGAATTTGGCGCGCCATATGTATATAAATGCTACGCGTGTCTGCTTCGATCCTTTCTCTCACTTTTTTGATTCGTGTCTCTTTCGGACCCATGTCATCCTACTATCGTTAAATTCTAAACCCTCAATATCCATTGCTGATATATATTTATTATACGGCAATAAAAGTGCTCTTAATTCATTAAACATTTTAAAAACATTGCAAACATTAACCAAAAAGATGACCCGTATAGTTTTCCATACGTAAACAAAGGTGTATATAAGTCTTTTTGTTCAACTTTCTGTGTCGAAGGATTACTATCTGAATATTATCTCTGACTACCATAAATGTTCCCAATACAGGTGTAACATATGCTAATGTAATTAAGGTGAATAGTGAATACAAACTACAAACAACAAGAATTAGGTCAGTGTCCAGAGGAATTTGTGATAACCAAAGCGATGACAAAATTTGAACAGTGTTGAACATTAGGACTTCCTGCTACGCTTGTTTTGCTTTTCGCATAGGTAAGTTGTCTTAACATTAAGCCAAGTCTACTGAACAGCTGGTACGCAACATGTAATAAGGTGGAAATTAAGACATGATCCAGGCAGATTTTTATCGATATTGGCGCCAAATTATGAAGACAAATCTTTTTTCATTACATGAAATTTTCAAAGTCAAGAATAGTTTTGAGCACATAGTTCTGTCTGATTTGTGCAAGGTAAAAGATAAGTGAGTCTAACTTCGGAAAGTACTAGCCAAAAGTATATTTCAGTATTAATTTAAAATAGTATGGCGCCCCATTAGGGACTACCTACCGTACACTCCAGATAAAGTCTTGTTTTTTTTACGAGGAAAATATAAAAGATGCAGTTTTTAGACTTGATCACTCATCTACTTTAACAAAATATGTCTCTTTTGACTGTTTTAGCTCACCTGAGCCTAAGGCTTTGGAGAGCTTTTCTGATCAAGATTTGTCCGTTGTCTGTCGTCGACGTTGGCATTTTCGTAAACTTTTCACATTTTCATCTTCTTCTGCAGAGCCACTTAGCCGATTTCAACCAAATTTGAAACAAAGCATCAATGGGTGAAGGGCGTTCAAGTTTGTTCAAATGAAGGGTCACGCCCTCTTTAAAGGGGAGATTATTTACAACCTCAAAAAGCGTAGGTTAAAGTTTGTTCAAATCATGATACCCGGAGTATGGGGCCACATTTAGAGGGGATGTGAACTTTTTACATAGGGAGATATAGAGAAAAAGCATTTCGTCCAAAAAGCAGAAATTTGTGTGAAAGAACAGGTTGTACAGATTAAAGTTCTATCAAACCATGATTCCCTAGAGAAAAGTGGAGCCTTAAGGGGTGGGTGGGTGTTAAACTTTTTGACAAAATCTACTGCACCTAATTGTCAAGGTGTTTTGATTATTATACTGTAATTCTGATCTGATGAGAGTTACGGCTATTGTTGCTCAGGTGAGCAATGTTGCCCTTGTTATAAAATTTGTAACGCCATGTGAGCCCTTATAAAATATCCCCTCTTTTTTTAAGCAGAGGAGGGGACAATGGATGACGATTCTGTCAACATTTTCGATAATAACAACACACAGTGCTCTGGCATGGATTCTGAGTCCGCCCATCCCCTGAAGCGGCGGAGGGTAGATGATGGTTACACGGAGGCGCCCCCCGAGGCAGCCCCTCTGTACAGTGAGTATATGCAAATAGGTATATACGTTTATTGATTTAAAGCTTTTTTTTAAAAATCGGGCATGAAAGATAAATTATTTTGATGCCCATGAATATTCTCTCTCTCTCTCTCTCTCTCTCTCTCTCTCTCTCCTTAATTTGTTGCATTATTTTTTACTACCAAAAACATACATTTTCTTCTTGCAACTTTGAGACTACATCTAATATAAGCACTGAATATTCAGTCAATTGCACGGTATTAATCACAACCTTACTGGATAATGACTGGATTTCCTATGTCATATTATATACATGTATTTTACCTCGATGTGACATTAACGAGGGTCGTGGCTATTCAATGGTATTTTTCACACGAAGAAAGAAGAGTTTTATAAATTTTAAATCTTTTCTTGCATGCCCTAATCTTGGGCGTTGTATGGGGGTGAAAGGGGTCCAGACCACATCTTCTAAATTCAAACTTATTAACATGACGGCCTAACGCTTTGGGCAGAATTGGCATATTCTTACAAGGGATCGTTGTGAAACCATTCAAAAATAAATTCGAGGGGGGCAAATTTTGCGTGTTAACGTTTTGAACCGTTATAATCATAAATGGGACGACTATATTCGGAACCCACGGGTTTTCTATCCGCTACACTGCTTTCAACAATGAAAGCAGATAACGGATAGAAAACCTGTGGGTTCCGGCAGGGGGGGGGGGGGCAGAATAAAGGATGAGATGTACCCACGAAATCAACGAAAATCGAGGTACCAAGAGCAAAGAGAGAATGTATTTTTGGACTTTCGTTGGTTTAACTTATATTAATAAACCACAATGTGTTTTTTCACATTTTTTTTATTACATACTTTCTTTGTCAAATAATTAACACATTTACGATTGATTGATTGATTATGATTTAAACAGACCACGACCTATGTATTACAGGGAAACGGCTGATTCCTATCGGTCGGAACAGCGGTGTGTACTCTACAACGGACTGGAAAGACAGCGGAACAGCCATTTTCTGTCCCGTCATGCACGACTTGTTTCTGAACATTCATAGGTATGAACAGGTCACTACCTCTCAAGGAGACTTTTTTATTGGAGACCCCCATGGAAACTATGATAAAACAGTTTCAGGTATATAAAATAAACAAGTACATGTGTATACACTGTACCAAATACATACAGCTTACTTATTGTGAAACAGAATACAGATACAAAGAATGCAGACAATTTATGACCTTTGAAATGCCCAGATTAACTTTTTTTTTCCCAGGTAATGTTGTTCATCTGTGGAAACATGATAAAGAACATCGTCAGTATTACATTGCGCAATCGTTGCTGTTCACTGTGCCACAGGTAGGACACGGTATTCATTTACGTGGGAAAAGAATTTATGCTGAAATAAAAAATCATCGTAATTTGCATAGTATAAGCACTCAAAAATCTGAATTTCTTTTGAGAGATAGGATCAGCATTAAAACAATTCTCGACAATCAAAAATTTATTGTATTTCTATATCACTCTGGTGTAAAAGTTTGCGCAACTGCGAATGCAGTTACCAAAGTAAAATCTACTCATTTCTAGCTCTGCAGTCATTTTTTTTTTACAACTTTATATCATTAGACGGCGGAAGTTTCAAATTGTTCTATCCGGGACACAATGACTTTATATTGTATAATGATATAATTATGTATGATCAGTATATATAGGTTATAGGCTTGGTAATCTACAATTTATATGGCGCTCCGTACAGAATTTCTTTTGATCAAAACAAAATCCCAATTATTTAAGTGATAAAATTGTGTCAGTCAATTGTAAATTATTAAAATTCGATGTTAAATTATGTACATATAATTACAAAGCAATTCATATGTTTCTTGCTTGATTTTAGGATTTCGCTATGATGCAGAAGATTTTACATTCCGTCTAACAAAGATGACGTCAGTTCACCTGCCATAAATGTTACGTACAGTATTCTTCCTTGCCATTCCAAGTAAAAAAAAAAAAAGAAAAGGAGAAGACCCACATTATATCGAAGGCTCAAAATTGCTTCTGTTGCGTTATTGGGTCATAACAGTCGGATGTCTCGTACATAATCGGATCACATTGTTTACATCCATGACGAAAACCGCCGAATAACATAAAATGTATGTAATCTGTAAATATTCCGGGAGAGGATATAAATTGTATATATTCAGAGCTTTAACCACGTATATTTACATCTACCAAGTATTATTCCCTCTACTCCTTCTTTCGGAAACTTTTAATTCATAGCTCTATAGAAACAGCCAGACTGAAATCTACACGCCCTGTTTATCGATTTGTCCAAATCTACAGCGGCTGAAACTGATAAGAAAATGACAGGACAGATATCGACACGCCCTGTTTATCAATTGGTCCACACCTACAGAGACCTAGGAAAAATCACGGACTGCACGAAATAATCATGACGATGTCAGACTCAAAGTCTCACAGGAGACAATTTGGCTGTTTCTTTTAGCTAACGTACTTAAGTACATTAACAGTTATTTAGTGAATTTGACTTACTTTTCATAATCAATTCATCAATTAGCTAAAAGAAAGCTGTTAATATAAACAATAAAATGCTTTCTTTGGTGAATCATTCGGGTTATGAAGGTAGCGATCATTGAAAACCCCACTAACGCGGGTTATGTATTTTTTCCGCAATGTCGCTACCTTCATATCCCGAATGAATCTCCAAAGAAAGCATTTTATTGTTAAAACAACTTGTCAAATTTGTTCATGCATCACATATATCTTTTACTCATCTTTACGTCCCTTTGAGGGCGTAGGTATAGAATTCATTAACACCACTTGGGCCGAATGCAAGATAGTGATTTCTTGAGTAATTTCTGCATTATTATAAGACCCAGTTGGAAAATACGATGGAGAGCCAAAGTCTACTTTGGCGTAGTTTTTGCATATGCTATACAAATATTTTGTCATATAAAAAATGTTTTTTACTTAAATACATTCTACATGTATGTGAAAAATTGAATGACTAAACGAAATATGTATAACTAAGCTTTATAAATATGTACATGTAAATGTTTATCTAAAATATATGTAAATAGCCAAGATTCTTGTTTATCAACGAATATTGTTTGTCTAATTATATACCGGTATGTTTCTTTTAAAAAACCATATCATACATCCATTGAATCGTACAGCATCGTACATAGGTAATACATGTAGAGAGAGGGGGTGGTTGTTTGATCTCGATACTTAACGTGATAATTCATGGGCATTGTGCACGTGTATATATCTGACACGATAGAAAAGTCCAAAAATTTAATAAATGATAAATTTTTATTAATATTGAATCCTTGCAGCTTAAAGACATGACGCAAAACCCAATGTTTGATTAAATATAAATCTGAATAAAATTTCTTAATGCTAGTTTATTGTGTGTGTTTTCTTTGGTTCCTATGCTTAATTGCCTGTGATAGTTTTGTTGTTAAGGTTTCTTCACAATAAAAATACCTTGCACCTTTGCATGAACAATACAAGCGGCCATGCACGACAACAGACACATATTTAAAGGAATAAACGATGTTTGCTAAACGATTATCGTTTTTCATTATTAAAAGATCTCTCAATGTGTCTGGCCGTTGACAGTCTATACAAATCGGAACAAATTGTAAGCCTTGCTAGAGTGCCATAAAGAAAGATAAGTAAATAAAATCCGGCAATAGAACATTAGCATTACCTGTCGATACCATTTTCAAAAAATTCTCCTCGAAATCCATTAAGATGCTCAAAACTGATTTTTGAAGGGTAAAATTTATTAAAATCTTGTAAATAAAACAGGTGTGGTATTAAATATATAAATACGTGTGTTGATACATGCTCGCTAATCTAGCGGTCTTTGACCGATGTGTTGATAAATAGTAAACTGCTGATGGAAGAAGTAAATTGTAAAAGTTGCTCTAGCGATGATAGAAGGCGTCTGGGTCTAATGGATCCTCACTGTCCAATAACTGCTGAAGACGTTTGGAGGACACAATGTTCCCCAGTTTACGGCTTTTCCGAGCCTTGGACTTCCTGCCCGGCAATATGCCGGGCACTGGGGACTCACGATCCATCTCTTGCAGACGACTCCTTCGCGATAGCGCCACATATTCACTGTACTCGCTAGTCCGAGATGAATTAGTATCCGCCATATCCAAACTTGTAAGTTCATTTTGAAGGATCGTAGGATCCTTCCAAAGACTTGTTAAAGACGAGTTGGTATCTTTGAGCCCGTTATGGAACCTTTGGTCGTGGTCGTAACGGTCAGTCTTTGCACGATATAGAGAATACACTTGGTTAAGGGGAATTCCCTTCAGTCGAAAATAGGCTTTCTGTCTCTCAACATTTGTCGTGCCACGAGAAGTGGTCTGTCCGTTTTTCCTCCTGCCACCTTGTCTGTGTGACTGTATCTGGGGTAGGCGAAGATCGAGTTCGTTTCTGCTGGGTTCCGTAGGTCCCCTGTATAAGGTGTTCCTAGATCTTTGGACACTTCGCATCGTGTTGTATTTGACGGCGCTGATCCGCGACCCTGCCGGGAAACTGTCGTGGACGTACGGAAGCTGGGTGGCCGACACCCCCACAAAATCATACTTTTGAAGGGACATCGTCCGACTGTCTGTGTTAGGTTTATTCTATTACCGTGTATATGTATATATATACACTACGACAAAGTGAAATCCAATGCAAGTCAAACAGAGAAAATGCACTGACTTGGTTGAATCAATATTGAAGAAAAGCACAGATCGGCGTCCGTTGTTCATTGACTGTCAATTTAATACACAGAAGATAATAACCATTAAAATGAAGAGTGTGTAAATTCATCTCCATTCTCGAGAGCACCGAAATGTATTTTACTTATCAAACGAACCCTTGAAGTTCTCAGAGGCAAAAGTCCCTCTCACTGTTCACCTTTCCGTGAGAGTTTCCATCCCGATTTATGAGCCGTATTATAAATCATGAGTACACCTTTGCGTAGGTAAAACTGCTCTGGGTTGATGAATCGCACAGCAAGTGGTAAACTCCAAAACTTTTAATTTACCCGTTTCTACATTTTGTAAGCCCTCAACACAAAACCGATCAAATCATCCATGATAATAAATACCCCGTTTTACGCTTTGTATATCCGTCCTATTCAATCTTTGTCTTCAAAACTTGCATGGAACATTGTCGGTCCGCCGAGCTCTGAAGTGATAATCCCGGAGTTCTACGTCATCGGTTCTATTCTCGTCCACAGGTTTCACAAAACCTCCATTTGTTACGCTCCTGAATTTGTAAAGGTGCTGACAACTTTGTCAGCATGATCCAAAGTCTCAATTCAAAGGTGTGATTATGAGAAAATACTAATCCATGTATTTGATTATTAATGTTGATTATTAATATTGGTCTTACATCGCACTATAGGTCAGGAAATCAAATCACCGCGTCCGAACAGATTTAATACTGGGGACCAGCTGTGGGGTATATATACCGTTCTGTTGCGATTGTTGTTCGATAATCTTGGATTTTTTTTAAAAAGAATCTGTTCAAACAAAGGCAGTATATATACTTACAGGCCCGAGGGATTCTTTTTTACGAAGGGGTTTAGGAGTGAAAATGCATGATTTAAGCATACGATTTTGCATTTGTGTTTAAATTTTAAACGCTTGCTCTGAAATTTTATGCTTTCAATCATTGTTTTTTTAAATACATGTAGTCTCATAACTGCAACGGTGTTTGCATACATGCATATAAATTGAGTAACGAGCGCTCGCGCCATGAAAGTTTGTTTGCATACACCATTGTAGTTATGAGACCACATCCTTTCAATATAACGATACAATGCTTATATTCACATTTATTAACCTAATTTCCTTCTTGCAATTATGATTTTTTTCAAAATTCTCTGTCCTATTCTACGACCACAATGCAATTAATGAAAGAGCCATTGGATCAGCCGAATTATGCTATCAAAAATAGTACACAGCGAAATAAATTCTTTTTACACATTTTTACAGTTCAATCTGTTGTTCGATGTATATGTTAAAACTTTGGCATAATAATAAATGAATGAATTGAAATCGTTTAACTGTGAACAAATAGAACCATTTTAACAAGGGCTTGGACTTTCGGTAGATGTGTCAAACAGCAATGTTACGTAGGCCTGTCTATTTTATTGCTGGCCCCCAGCCATGGCTCTTTGAAATCAACAAGATTTTGTCTGGCTTTTTAGCTAAGACTACGCAATTGATGCATATTTCGCTTGTAACTGCGTCATTTTTAACTTGTTTTGACGCAAGTAATAGATAGCTACGTCCAACCGAAAGTCCAAGGTCTTGTTAAAATGGTTCTATTTACATAAATGAAATGTTTTTATAATCAGCGTACATGTAAGTATAATATCAGGTTGTTATCTAGTTTGGAGACTCGTACAGGGTCAGCTACTTGGTATATTTGGTTAGAATTGTTGAAATTGTATTCATATGCGCCAGATTCGGTGATTGGGTCTTCTGTGTTGTGCATAAATATCACTCAAATCAATCAATGCACCTTAATAAGGGGTAAAGAAAGTGAATTTAAAGATAAATATTTAAATTTAATTGAATCACATACGTGTAATTTACCCACCTGTTGTGACGGTGATATTGCAACTCTACAATCGCAACGGAAATCGAGTGCAAGGAAGAAAGTACACACATTATACACCGCTCGGCCTTTTCCGTCAAGTCGAGAAAAAGCACTAGATGCCTATATTGGCCCCGCCCTAGGGCTTGAATCCCTGACTCAGGGGCCATGAATTTCACAATTTAGATAGAGGAATTCATGGACATAATAACTAATATTTTATGATTTATTTGTGTACTCATCAGCAGATATTCATGTAGCTGATACATTGGCAAAGTGTAAATATTTGTTTTAATTTGTTCTTTTTAGTTGGGAAAGACCGAATAACGTATTCTGCAATCAATTAAATCATCCTCGTTGCTTATAATAAATACATCTATAGCTTGAAGATATCGGAAACAATGCTGTTATGAATGTCGTGTGTCACAAAAAAGATAAGGATGTATCATTTCTTGATTTGCTTCAGTGATTTTTTACGTTTTAAAAAGTTTCTTTTAGCAAAGAAATATCGATATTCCGTTTATGTATTTTTTGCAATGTGACAATGATCGTGAAAGGAAGGCGAACACGAGGTCATCGCGAAAATAACTGGATAGCCGATATACAAAGTTTTCTATTAGCTGTCTCAAGTTATTGTTTCTATCAGATTAATTTGTACGATTTTTAACAATTTCAAAAAAAAAAAACCCCAAAAAAACACAAATAAATTCAGAACAATTCACAAGAACAATTCAAATAGATTATTTACGGAGATCTAAATGGAAAAATCTGATGTCTCTAATCATTCGGGAGTCACTCGTAATGCCGCGCACAGTTTTTTAACGTAATCATCCGGGTTTACTTTTATATCTGTTGCAATGCAGAATCCCCTTAGCCTTGTGGACAATTTATCTTCAAAAATTTTAAAGTTCTGGACAGACAATAACTTCGCTATTTAAGAGCTTAATAAGATATGACCTATCTCTCTAATTAATTTTATATCACAAGATGTCAATTTATTTATACACATGTGCGAATAAAAAATTCACGAAACATTTATGTCTTTGTTTTTGTGAAATATTGTAAATTGACGAAAGCCCATGGAGCTCATTTTCGTCGGTAACAAAAATGAAATTCTCGCGATTTAACGCAAAACGCGATAATTTCAAATTAATTTTTACAATGAAAATGAACTCAACTTGGTTTTTTTAATATACTTGGAAAGTCTGACATGTTGTAAATTTTGAATTTACCGGGTGGCAGTAAATACAAAATTTACAATATGGCAATTGCAACATGTCAGGATTCAGGAGGGCGTAAATATAGTAACAACTTCGTAAATTTTCATTTAATTTGTATTCACACACTACCAGTAAATTCAAAACAAAATTAATATGACACTTGCTTGAAAAAAATTGAAATCACCTTCAGTCATAAATCTCGGAGGGTTGAATCTTTATGAATTCTTTACAATGTAACTTACTTCTGGTTAATCTACCGAGGAAAGTAACATCTTTGATTTGTTAACAAGTCGACTATATTTCTCCGGATGATATCGAGATGCTTGGAATCAAATGCAATCCTGAGTGCACATCTTTTACAATGAATAAACTTAATTAAACTTATTACTTATTTGCGGGAGTAGTGAGTCTCCTACATTATATAAGCAGTCACTCGCATATATTTGAATCATCTGGGAGTGTTCGGGTATGAGAATCGTTTTGAGTTAAAAAAAAATCAAATAAAATATGCATCTGGTAAAATGTTAAAAACTGGGGACAAGGTTTTCTGAGAATATGTATTTCCAACTTTCAGTTTCATAACATTTCGACAGTTTATCGCTTTAAAAGACACTTTTAAGGTAATGAATATCAGAAACTGTTTCCTTCTTTATATTTTACATATATCTGTTACGCGTGTATATATACATGTGGATAAAGAATTCAATAGTTTTTGTGGCATGCTCTATGTAAGAATGCGAAGAATTTATATGGTTTGTTTTTTAAGTACTAGTAATTTGATCATCGATATTATGACTTCTTTTTGTATTTCATTGTGTTTATATCTGGAACATAATCTGATCTTTTAGATTTATTATATTTCTTGGTAAGACATAAAAGTAATGAGTATATATATGTGTGCAGATTTGTAGATTTTGTGTTTATTTAACCCACAGGTTGGATTGAATGACTCTGAAAAAAAAATTATACCGTCTTTTCATAATTTAATGCTGTTACTTTTCCACTTATCAGTAAGTTTTTTTTTATAATGACTAAATTCTGTATATTTATTATCATTAATTAAGTACCTTTATGGTAAATAATTAAATTCCAATGACGTTTTAATTAGCTTATGCTTTAGAAAAATGTTCAGAAAAGTTTTGACAATGACACTGAGAAAACACTTTTTATTTAAAAAAAAAAAATGAAAACTCTTAACAAAGCAGCAACTGCTACAGTTTGCATAAAGTATTCTAAAAAAAATCTTTGTCATTTTAATAACTTTTGTTTTCATGAATGGATTAGAGGGACTTATTCATAGATTCTGTGATTTGCTCTCATTTATTGTCCTTTGAGAAATTATTATCCGGAATAAATGAAATTGACAGTAGGTTCTTCCTTTTACTCAACTTCCTTCTCTTGAATGAGCTTTGAACAAGCGATATTTTATTCAGGGGGATAAAACTGTAATTACGGGGATATTTTATTGTCATTTTTGTTAACAAAACCGGGCAAAATTCCGACCAAAGAGGAGAAGGGTACTAGCGCTCCCGAGGTTTCTGTTTTGGTGAGTTTTATTGGGGTTTATGTAAGTTACACGATATCGGATCGGACGTTGCCTTGTTTGGACGCACACTGGGTTTCCTATCTGAGTATCATGATGAAAAATTTGACAATTTTCTGTTTTATATGTCATCGTTTTAACAAAACATATATGGTTTATATTTTTAAAAATAAGAAAGGTTGAGTTAAAATCGGTGTTTACTTAGGAAAACATGTGATTTTCACGTGGTGACAACCTTGAACTTCCAGGAGAGATGACCATTTAAAAAATGTCGTCATCAGTATATTAAGCTTTTTGTAGAAGAATGGTTTGTAAACAGATTTTCATCACTTTCATAAATAACCTACGGGATGACACTTTCGAATGTTATTTGGTAAAGGAATATATGTGCATTATATATGAGGTAACTGGTTGACTTTGTAATTAATGAAATTCTCTGGGTAAAAACAGATGATGTATTGATTGAGAAATCTTTGATTCTTTTTCCTTTTATCGATTTGAATTGTACATTGTTGCCAGGTGTGTTTATTTTAATTTAAATAAATGAATTAATTTAATCTAGAGATGAATGAAGTAATAACTTGGGACAAACTATGATTACTGAGTAACATAAAATGAAGGTCTATTTAACATGTTTAAAATGCAACTTTTCCCTAATACGAAGTAATCTTTTTATTTTGACTCCTGGGCATCTAGCACACAAAGTTTTGGTTGATGGAAAGAGTACTTTTGTATTGCATGAATTTGTTCCAAACAAATAAAACAATCCAAATTGATCTTGGATATATTTTATTGTATTTTACAATAAAAAGAATCATTAAAAACTTCCATTTATGAATTGTTAAAAAGATAGCTAAAATGGCATTTAGTGTTTTATATTTTGGAAATTTTTTTTAAAATAAATAAAGCTTAAGGTGAAATAACACATTGTCACAAAATGGCTGACCGCTGATCGAAAGGACATTTCGTTTTGTCAAAAGGATTTTATGGACAGAAGCTTATTACTTGCTCCATACCCGAGTGGATGAAGTGTCGGACTTGTGATCCGTACATCCCGAGTTCGAATCCCTCAGGAGCTTTTGTTGTTACTTACTGGAATAATTATTTTAGATATACATTTTTTTTATCCCCAAACTGCAAATTTTTCGCTTATTTGACATTTAAATTTGGACAGTTTATTTATCATTATATTTTTCATTATCAAAAAGTTTCCTGTTAATTTGAGTGACTTTTTCCAGGTGTGTTATTCCACCATAAGGGAGGACATGTCAATCAGGGATATTCTCAAAACTGTTTACCAAATTTTGTCAAGATTGAAGTTAGAATAAGATTCATTGACTTACCCCAAATGTCCAACTATGTGTTAATTATCTTTAGTATATATAGGCTGTATTACTTTAAAACAATTCAAAATGTCCTTATTACTTGCATAACTTATTGATATATTGATAGCACCACGGCTGCCTTTTACATGAAAAAGTTGTAAATATGTTTAGTCTCATTTAATAAATGATATTTAATAGACAAAATTTACATAAAACCAATCCATTCATTTACAATTATTTTAATATCATTGTATTTTACAGCCATTAGATTATTTAGCATTGATAAATTTGGTCATAAGTCCTTAAATCTTTTGTTAAACCAAGTCCAGAAGTTTACATATGAATGGCATATTTATGGACAATTTTGCCAGACACTTTATCCAACTTGCAAAATGATGTGTGTCAGTCAAAAAACTGTATTTTAATGAAATAAGAAGGTTTAGGGGTTTTTGCTCTTTTAAGGCTAAGTTCAACTGCACCATTATTGCTAATTATAATTCATTTCTGTATTTTTTATCATTACAGTAATATATATGGATCTCAGCTACACCGTATATTAATAAAAGTTAACGTTTCTATTTATCAGTGAATACCAGTGCTAGCCTAGCCAAGTACAGTGCATTTTATTATAGTAGCAACAATGTAGTCACTGTACATCTTATCAACATGATCAGGGTGACAATAAACCTACATAACATTTCTCAATCCATGACCCCTGTAGGTCAAAAAGGAGGATGAATACACTGATTGTGTATATGGTGTGATAAAGGCCTGACAAATTTTGATGATTAGATGTTCTGATGTCATATTTTTGTTTTCAGGGTGGTTTTTCCTTGAGGTTCTACATCGAGTGCCCCGAGGGCTTCTGCAGACTCAAGCAGAAGTTTAACTTCAACGCAGAACCACCGTGGGAACCCAGCTAGTATCGGTTGAGTGCAGGTGTTTCCTCTGGCCAGGTACAAAGCTCAGAATATCACAAAGCTTATCTACTGTAACAGAGTCTTCAGACATAAAGTTAACTCTTTCATACATTCATAATACAATCTTAGTATACTGGTACAGTTTCAAGCAGTTTCACAACTAATACAAATACTGGATAAATTTTAACACATTATTTGTAATAAAATTCATTTACACATATAACAAGACCTGCTTACTGAGGAAAACAAACAGCCTGCATTTTATGCAACAATCATCACAGAGCTTGTTCTTGTAGTTATAATTGTTTGTATAACATCCATCAACCCACCCCCATCACTGTTTCCCATATCACAGGGCAACAGTTTCCTCTCTGTGACGGCCTGAACTCTTTTGCAGTTGACCCATAAAATTTGATTCAGAAAATAAAAGCTGTTCCCAGTTAAAACATTCACATGAAATCATTTCCATTTGTAGATTGCTTGCATAACTTTTGATAATCATGAAGAAATACCTCGGAAATAACTGTACCGTTCAAATGATAACCTATGAACGATCCATCAAGAGCCTTGTCCAGGAGAAGGCTGCCCTCCATGACCGAGAGGTAATCTATTCTGTAAAGTATTGTTTATTGTTTTTAAGTGAGGCAGCTTTTCTGTTGAGTTTAAATCCATGCATTATTGATAAAGACTTTGGCTGGCATTTGTTTGTCAGAGTCAGAGATTTGATAAAATAAATGTGTGTTTAATTTTAGATACATGTAGTTTTACCCTGTTATTGTTTTTTTTGTAAATTTTTCTCTGTGTGTTGAATTCAATTTTTCTATGCACTGTAAAATTTAAATCCAATTGTCTAGTTCTTTTTTTGAGAGTATCTATTGTGTGTTTATGAAAATGAAATGCTCAGAACATTGTACTCTAGTTATCAGTGGTATACATCTGCTTCAGGTTAATATATGTAAAGCTGAAATGATCTTGATGATAATTTTTATCTTTGGCTGCAAAAGTAGCATTGATTGATTGGTTCATTCAAATAATTCCAGGTCAAAGAGGAGGCTTTCTTTATTGGTGACCTTGGGGACATCATCGCAAAGTATCAAGTCTGGAAAGAGACACTGCCAAGGGTTATGCCCTTCTATGGTAAAATTTCTTATCTGGTGAACTATAATCATGCAGTTTTTTAATGCCGAAAAGAACCTGATAGACATTTAATTGTGCACCATTTGTGTTTTTATTTTAGCTGTTAAGTGCAATGATGACTATGCTGTCCTGAAGCTGTTGTCTGATATTGGAGTCAATTTTGACTGTGCAAGCAAGGTGGGTGATCCAGTTTATGAACTGACTTAATTGTTTTAATACTGTTGTATCAATGTTTCAGATGCTGTGAGAAAATTAGCTGTCAAAGAATTTCTGAGGAATTGTTCAAATTTCTTTTCTTCTCTAAAGATTAACTTTAAATGTTTTATATTGCATGTTAAGCACAAACATTTTATTTGAACTCAAGTTTCACTTTATGACAAGATTAAAACTCATGAAGTTTATATTTTTTCTCTCCATATTATAGGCAGAAATCATGAAAGTGTTGGATTTGGGAGTTGATCCTTCCAGAATCATCTATGCCAATCCATGCAAACAGAACTCCTTCATCAAATATGCTGCCAAGAAGAATGTGGAGATGATGACTTTTGACAATGAGGATGAGTTGCATAAAGTCAAAGCTTTGTTTCCTGAAGCCAAGTAAGTTAAAAGAGAATAATCTTCATCCTTGGTCTTTATGCAGAAAATAATTTGAAAATATGTATACCCCGATATGTGAGAATTTAGTTTCTCCTTATTATATGGAAATCTCAATTTTAGGTAAAGGTATAATCTAAAAATTGTCCTTTCACCTTGAAATAATTTCAAATAGTAGAAATGTATTATGATAAGAATTTAATTTTAAATGCATCATGATAAATGTACCGCAGCATGATTTGGAACATACCAGTATACAAATGAATATATTCTCCAAAGATTGACTCTCTTTTACATGTATTTCAAACAATTTTTCCCTGTATAAAGTTTATGTCTTCTTCTTCCATTGATTAGGTTGGTGCTGAGAATCCTCCCTCCCTCCAACTTTAAGGTTCAATGTGAGCTAGGGAACAAGTATGGATGCCACCCTGACAAAGCCTGCACCCTGCTGGAGGTGGCTCGCAACCTTGGACTCAATGTCATGGGAGTCAGGTCAGTTTATATCATAGAGTCTGCATCAGAATTTGGCTAATGGAAATTTTTCATAGGTAAATACCTAGGTACAGGCTCATACTTCTTGAAAATGATATGGAATTTTGCTTTATGGCAAAAAAAATGATATTTAGTTTTGAAAGTGCAAAAACATTAGGATGAATTTTATTGCCGCTTTGATAGGGAAGTACATGTAACTCAATTTCTGTTTAAAGTGAAAATGAATTTTTTCTGTTCTCAAATAATAATAAAACTAATTTTTTGCCACAAAAACTAGAGTTTTATTTATTTGCCTTACAGATAAGTATTTTCAAAAAGAAATCTTAAATGTGATAGCAGTGCACAATTTAAAGATACCTTTCAGTGCATTCTTTGCAAATTGTCTTTTGAGTTGACTACAAAGGAAAGTGTTTTTAGCAAAAGTTATGTCTCCTATTACATATCTTTGCCAATGAGGTAATAACTATAAAGTTAAAAAATCCACAGAATAAACAAAAATAATAAACTGAAGGGCAGACTAGATAGAGGGATACCAATTAAATTGTTTTCTGATGATAAAATTGTGATTTTGTGTGTTACAGTTTCCATGTTGGCAGTGGGTGTGAGGAAGCAGAAGCCTTCGCTGTGGCCATTCAGCAGGCACGCAATGTCTTTGATCTAGCCATTGACATGGGATTTGACATGACCTTGCTTGACATTGGAGGAGGGTTTCCAGGACAACAATCAGCTCCAATTCCATTTAGTGCAGTGTGTATACTTTTCATTTAGCAATACATGTACAGTGTATTTAATTATGGATGATTATTTTTTAAAAATTGTTTGAATATCAAATATTTTTTATTAGAAATTAAGAAAATACAACTGTCTGATAATGTTTTTGAGATAAATGGTATAGTTTGAATGTTTTAAAAAAATTGATACAAACAAGACAAATTTAGGAAATGACATTTTTAAAATACTTTGTGATGTGCACATACATGTACCATTTGTCAATGCTTTAGATTGCCAGTGTTGTCAATGAGGCCTTGGACCAATACTTCCCAGCTTCAGAGGGGGTAGAGATCATCGCAGAACCAGGGAGATACTTTGTTGCGTCAGCCTTCACCCTGACTGTCAACGTCATTGCCAAGAGGGTAGTGACCAAAGAGAAGACCAATGGTAAGAAACAGATTTAGTGTCAGATAGACCATCACGTAGTATATAAATGGTTGCTTGCTTTGTTTTACCGAGATAAGATTTAAATTGACTGACATTCAAGTAATGATACAATATTTGAATAACAAAAATGAATATGTACGCTATAAATAGCAAACGATTGGGAATAACAAGGAAAGTTTCTTATTATCCACGCAAGGTATTGTAAGAAAATGCTCAGAATATTGAACTGTTTTTCAAGTAATACAACTAACTATTGAAATTGATAAAATATTAATGTTACTATTAAATTGATGTTAAAAGCAAACTTGATATTTCTGTGTTATCGTAGATGATGACCCTGTGGACACCCAAGGACCAGTCATGATGTACTATGTAAATGATGGCGTGTACGGCTCTTTCAACTGCCTGCTGTTCGACCATGCCAAGGTGGAAGTTAGCACTCTTCAGGTAATGAACATTGATTTTACAAATTAATTGATTACATAATGATTTGCTTTTAACACCTAGTAGAAATATTGTACTTAAACTCATGTATCACATTAACTACATATACAATCACATGGGTCTGCAAGGGGGTCGTGAGCCAAAAATTCTTAAAAAATTGAAATTATGTTATTATATTCCCCTTTGTCTCCAAAATTTGTGCCAGCAAAATTTTAAATAATAAAGAAACCATATATGTTTTTTGTAAAATTGTATATTTTTGTAATAAATTTTTTCAAATAAATGAAATAAATTAAAAATATAGGAAATGAATAATTTTTCCAATGTAAAATGGAAAAAATTAAGTTATTTCAATAAATCAAGCTCTTTTTGTATTCATTATTACAAATAGGAAAGTGATGAACGGAGTTACAGTAGCAGCATTTGGGGACCAACCTGTGATGGACTGGACTGTATTCTGGAGGACTGCCCCCTCCCCGAGCTCCGGGTGGGACACTGGCTCTTCTTCAGGGACATGGGTGCATACACCATGTCTGCAGCCTCGACCTTCAATGGCATGCCTCCCCCTCAGAAGTACTACTTTTGTGAACAAGATCAGTGGTAAGTATATAAAACATTCATTTTTACTTTTTTCTTTTGGTGAAACTTGGAAATTAGAAAAATTATTTTTACATTTACTGTCACCTCATGCTAAAAAAAATTTTGACAGGAATATGGTTTACCCAGAGAGAGTGCGAAAGAGCAGCTACATCCAGAAGATCCCGTTCATGATGACTGGTCATTTGGTGGATGAAGCCCATGATTTTGCCGATGAAATCTTCGGCACTTCTCCAGCGGCTGAGGCTTTAGTTGGATCGCCTTATGGTTTTTAGTTTATGAGGAACTTCAGATTCATGTGTTCTTAGAATGATTGACAAGAGTTATGCACACAATGGAAACACCTGCACTTATTGTAATACTGGTCAGAAAGTGGAGGCTGAGTCTTTGGCATTTTTCCCATATATCATGTGAGATAAATGCAATAAGATTTCGGTTTCCTCTTTTCAAATAAATTAATCTGAACAATTTTATTGCGACTTTTGTTTTGTATTTTTGTTTTTTAAAAAATCCCAGCAACAGAATTTGTACCAGAGAATTGGAAAAATTCTTTCAGCCTTTTTCAAAGATCTCAATATGTGTTTGGTGATTAAAGAGGTATAGCGCCTTTTCCCATTATTTCGCCTACACCAATGTTTGGACGGAAAGTACCTGTTACTAAAAAAAGCGTCAGGTACCAAGCTGTCGCAATATGATTTTCGGAACCTGGATAAACTGTACTGATTCTATAAAGGTGTCTGTAACAACTGATTTGTCATAAATTCGGGAAACTCTGGGTATAACAGTAGTTGATATTCTGAACCGTGATATGTTCAAGCAAAGTGCAATGGATATAAGTGTAAATAGAGTACATGTAAAGTGTTAATAAAAAGAACTGTTTATATTGGGTGTACTCATACTCAGACTGAATTAAACAAGATAATTTTTAAAAACCTAGAAGATTAGATAAGTGTAACTTAATCTTTCTTTTCTGTTCATGTTTCAATTGAAGTGAAAAAAAATACTACTTAGTGGATTCGATCTAGCGACCACAAAATCAAAAAGACCTCTGCGTTACCACTAGGCCACGCATCTAACATTTTCAAAAAATGCATTCTCAATATATATGTTATAAACATGATTGTATTAGAAAAGAAATTAATTGAAATATTTGTCCAATATTTAGTACGAAGACCACGTTAAACCAAAACTAATTCAATGTAAACGTGTACTGCACTACCTGTAGAACATAATTTTAATCGGATGTCTTTGGTTTAGAGTGGTTAAAATAGTCAAATATCCAATTTTTTATCGTATACTGACTACTTTCCTATATATCCCACACAAAACCTGAATTTTTTAATGATGTCGTGTAAGATAATTAAGAGTCTTAGACTTAGAGCATGGTGATCGTGTAATTTGCGTTTCTTTGAATATATTTAAACTAAATATTGTATAATATTGAAATGTCTGATGTTTGCTAAAGGCTATATCTGAGGCCAAATCGTATAGTAAGTGCGCTATACCTCTTTGCATGGAAGTGAAAATAAAGAAACAATTGAACTGCTTAAGAGCTGAAGGATTAGAATTTTCATGATTTTTTTTTTGCTTGCAAAGATTTTTTGGATGAGGCTGCCATCCACCCACCCACCCCTTTTAAAAAAAGGTGATGATACGTGTACGTTCCAGGAAGAAATAAAAATGTGAGGACATGAATCCAAATCTTTATCCCCGTAAGCTGCAAGTGCTAAGTAATGTTGATTTCTAATACTTACTTGATTCCTACCATAGACACATTGAGGCTATAGTAAAAGTATCGTGTTTTCATTTGAGGCCATTTTCAAGACTAAAGTTGTCATTAATACGAAGCATGTGCTAAAAACGCAAATTTGTTTCGTAACGAGCTATTGTTGTAAAGTCTATAATAATCTATATATATCTGCCCAATTATTTTCGCTGACCTATTTATAAATGTGCATGGTTTTTATCAATAATTATATTACATAAAACATTGATTAGGAGATAATAGTCTAAGTTCCTGGCAAGTCCCAGTTGTATTATATATACATTCAATAGAGTATGTTCGTAACAAACCATTTAGAAAAAAAATCAACCAATCAGCTCTTTCATACAGTTGTTGATACTTGTTATTCAAATTCCAGGGGCGAGGGATCGTTTCAAAACAAAAATCTGGACTTTTTAGCTCACCTGAGCTGAAAGATCAAGTGAGCTTTTCTGATCACATTTTGTCCGGCGTCCGTCCGTCCATCTGTCTGTTAACTTTTCACATTTTCAACTTCTCCTCCAGAACCACTGGGCCAATTTCAACTAAACTTGGCACAAAGCATCAGTAGGTAAAGGGGATTAAAGTTTGATAAAATAAAGGACCATTCTCACTTTCAAGGGGAGATAATTAGGATTTATTGAAAATTCGTTGATATTTTTCAAAAATCTTCTTCTCAGAAACCATTTGACCAGAGAAGCTGAAACTTGTGTGGAAGCATCCTCAGATAGTGTAGATTCAAGTTTGTTCAAATCATTGTCCCCGGGGGTAAGGTGAGGCTACAATGAGGGTCAAAGTTTTACACTAGAATATACTAATCAACCAGGAAATCGGAAACTATTGTGGAAGCATCCTTATGTAGTGTAGATAATTTGTGAAAATCATGACTCCAGGGAGGGTGGAGCAACAATGGGGGGGGGGGGGGGGTCGAACTTCTACATATGAATATATAGTGTAAATCTTTTATAATCTTCTCGGAAACTAATCAGCCAGGAAAGCTGAAACTTGTGTAGAAGCATTCTTATGTAGTGTAGAGACAAATTTGTGAAAATCATGACTCCGGGGAGGGTGGAGCCACAATGGGAGGGGTGAGGGTGTGGGTTGGGGTGCAGGGGGTCGAACTTTTACATAGGAATATATAGTGTAAATCTTTTAAAATCTTCTCAGAAACTAATCAGCCAGGAAAGCTGAAACTTGTTTTGAAGCATCCTTATGTACCGGTATAGTGTAGACACACATTTGTGAAAATCATGACTCTTGGGGAAGGGTGTAGCCATAATGCGGGTGGTCGAACTTTTACATTGGAATATATAGTGTAAATCTTTTAAAATCTTCTTCTCAGAAACTAATTAGCCAGGAAAGCTGAAACTTGTGTGAAAGCATTTTCAGGCAGGGTAGATTCAAGTTCTTTCAAATAATCATGCTCCCGGGGGGGGGGGGGGGGGTTACATAGGTATATAAATGGAAAATAATTGAAATATCTTTTTTTTAAAACCATTTGCCAAGAAAAGCAACCTCAGACAATGTAGATTTTTAATTAAATTCTTTCAAATCAAAATCTTGAGGAGTGGGGTGGGGCCACAGTGGGATTCCAATTTCACAAAGGAAAATATTATTCACAAAAAATGAAACGTTATGATGTGTGGTTTTACTTATATGCAGGCACGTAGGATTTTGGAAAGTAACCTTTTTCAATTTTTTTTTAAATTTTTGCTTGTCAAGATTTTTGGATGAGTCTGCCCCCCCTTTCAAAAACGATGCTACGTGCCTGGTATGCGAGCATTTTGACACAATGCTGATTCTTTTGAATGAGTCTGCCCCCCCTTTCAAAAACGATGCTACGTGCCTGGTATGCGAGCATTTTGACACAATGCTGATTCTTTCAAATTGTTTAGACTTTGGCCCCTGGACAATGCTTAGGCCTCACAAGGGGTTCAGAGTTTGATGTAGGTTTATATCCTTTATATAAACAATTTTTTAGGATCTTTTTGAGAACTGCAATGCTCAACAGGTGATATAACCATAAAAAATCATCCTTTTAAAAAAGGGACTTGATTATAAACATAAGAATATCCAGGGTAAAAAAATGAACTCTTACTTATATATGTATGTATATGTATTATACTACATTGCCAAGATAGTTTGAATTATGACTATGTTAAGCTGATTTTATCATAACTATTGTTGCCCAGGTGAGTGATGTGGCCCATGGGCCTCTTGTTTCATATGTAATGGATATATGCCAAAAGCATTTTTCTATGAAAAAATACATGTAACAGAGAGTTTCGAGGCCCATTTAGAAAATAACTAAAAACGACCAATGACCATATATATTAGAACCATTTTATTAACTGTTCATCCAAATAATAAACATCCAAATCATTATGCATATAAAGCAGTTGTCTTCGTCATTGTGAAACATCCGTGCGTTTCAACGTACATGTATACATATACATGTATACATATTAAACATACATGCAATGTCGTCTGGGCTACCGTCATCGTAGAGAACTATGCGGACTCCGGACCGTGGTTTTAGACATTACATTACTTTGGTAATCAGTTTGTACATGGCAAGGATATCAAATTCATTATAAGTGAAATATCATTTTTTTCAACCTTAGCCATTAGAATCGTTACAAGGTGGCCTTAATCTTTCCCAATCATTTTCAAACACATGCTATACCAACGTATTTTTTCAGCTGTTCAAAGATTTATCAGAGGTTGTGGTAGATTCTCGTTATTCCAGTCTTATACTGCATAGACCAAATTCAAACGGAACTGTTTTTTAATACATGTACGTTTGTTCAATAATTTAACTACTTTAGTAATATCCATTGAATTATGTACTTCCCATTCTAAACTACTTTACAGTTGCTTGGTAAGAACCTTGTAATTAAGTTGTTAGAACTTGTGTTCGAACCATTTGTATATGTTTATGCAATAAAATATGTTCAAACCAAACCAAGAATTAATATATCAAACATTGAAAAAAAGTGCCGGTTTGTTTAAAAATCTTTTCCGAAATGTGTCGGGGACCCTTAAGTCATTTTGGTCAATTGTACATCTGATACCTTAAATGAAAGTTGAGACTCCTATTCATTCATTGATAGAATTCATTCATTTAAAAAAAAATTTGGTCTAAAAGATTACGAAATGCGCATCCTATTTTGGGGTTTTCGCAATAAGGGCATGTAAACAAGGTGTAGCCTGGACTGGTTTATTAACCAATGAAAATTTAGATTTGTCTGGATTTAAGGGTCAATATTCAGGCTACCCGTATGTTAAAGCTTTAACGGAGCCGTTCGCAACGTTTAAACTGATTCTGTCTCTCTGAAATAACTATGGAGAACCAAGCAGTGAAAACAGACATTCAAGGTAATTATGTCTGTAACTGAATAAATACATTAACTGATTAATGTAGATACAAATCATTTTACAAGGTATTGATTGGTGTCAGCTGAGCAAAACCGGTGAAAATAAGGTCAGATTAAAGAGACGTCCGTCAAAAAATTTTCAGTCTCGACGAATCTCGCTGAGATTACACAGCGATATGCGATATGAATGGCACGCCAAATTCACAAAAAATGAGCTAATTCACAAAAATGAGCTAAGCTTAGTTTCCCACATATATATGTTAATCGACTGTTAACTATATTTCACAAATCGTAAATTATATAGTTTTCATCTAACGGTTGTAAAACTATCTAGTTTACGAAGGCTATTCTCAGTCTATCTATAAATAAACTTTAACAATATATTTTGCTGATAAACAGATAAATACAGATTCACATCTGTAAACTAGAAATAAGTAATTAACATTTGTTAAATATAATTAAGAGTTGTTAATCATAGTTTTACAACTCGTGTAACTATATTTATCAGATAAACTATGTTTTACGAGAGCAAATGATTGATTTCAGTGTTAATTATAGTAAATACACTTCTAGAACATACACTATCACGTTCACTATGGTTTATAGACGTGAAATATCGATTATTTTGTAATCATTATGAAAAGAGCAAAAAAAAAAAAAATATGAATACATGGATCTCAAGTACCGAACAGTATCGTCATTTTGTTGATGTAAGTAAAATAAATTAGATTTCTAGTCATGCGATAAAGTTTATAATTACTATTATTAAACCACTTTTCATCGGAGAAACAGAAACAAGTGCCAATACTAAACAATATCACGCATGCATGTATATATAATTTAAAAAAATAATCTTTTAAAATTTTCTTGATGTTTAAATGTTAGTAAAATAAAAAAAAATTGAATTTCATTGAATATTTGTATTAATCCACTGCCTTAACTTGTACCAGATGTATACAGGCAAATCTTTTTTTTTAAATGTGCGTCCCTTGAATGTTGAACAAGGCCAAATTCAACACTTTCATCTAGAAATAATCAAGGCAAACACCCCCCCCCCCGAAAAAAATCAAACAAAACCAAAAAATAGGTCAAGGGGTTGTCTATGGTCAGTAATATGGTGTATGCGTCATTCAAGATATTTATTTTTGCGTTTCAGAGAAAGAAAGACCTCTGTCCAGCATCAGGATAATGTCCTTGATCGGTCTCGGTATTGGGTTCGTCAGCGTGGTCGTCGGAATTCTTGTGTTTGTATTTCTGGAAGGCGGCAAGTACCCCATTATCTCGGCAGTTGGTATTTGGTATGGACTTATAGTAGGTATCAATTCAGTTCAATGGTTTATTGACATCACCATGTTGGCATACAGTCAAAATGAAATCAAATGACAGACAAAAGAAAATTATAACATAAAGGTCACAGCATGCAAGACATCTACGTATTTTACAGTTTAAAGTTGTATTTTCAGTTAACGAAAAAACCAATGTTTTGATATCTTATTGTTCATATAGTTTCATATTTCAAAACTTTTGCATTTTAGCAAATCACCTTTGGGATGTTAGGACTTTTGGCATGTCAATCAACAGATGAAAAGAAACAGGGAAATCTGGTATTGTTTATTAATAACTACCTAAAATTCTAGTGAATAAATGTTATTATTTTACTATTGTGTTGAATATTCGTTGCTGAAATTGCATGCTGAACATTTCATACCAGTTGATTTTTTTTGGGGTTGCAGTTAAGTGGACACTACGTTCTCAGCATCGTTGTTATGTCCATGGGATACGCCCTAGCTGTCGCCATACAAGCTGTAGCAGCATGCGGCAACAAGAACGATAGTTGTGGAACCAACCCGGACACACAGCTTGCTCTCCACATCGTGATTCTCTGTGTAATCGTTGTGGGCAACTTTCTGGGCATTACCTCCATGGTTTTCCACATGAGAAATAGAAAAATCCTGCACCCCGAGTGGAAGAACCGCAAAGGATGTTGTTGTTAAAAGCTAGAAAGAACCGCCAAAAACTTAGTTCAGTCAAAAAAGGAAAGAAAAACGAACTTCATGTCAGCACTCAAGAAGACAGTTAGTATCGTAGCCAGTTGAGAATTGAACCCCTCCCTCTACCTCTGCATGGTCTTGAACATTATATGTACATGTTTTGTTGTTATGCCATTTAAGCCCACTCTTTTCTTGACTTCATCATTGCAGTCATTTTGTACCAGTTTTTTGTAAATAAACATTTCATGCCTCGACTAAAAGGTTTGAGGTAGGTGTGTTTTAGTGTGACTGAAGATATTTTAAAACCAACCGAGAAACGGGGGAACTATTTATTTTATTTATGTGACTTGAAGATCTTTGAATATTATAAAGGTCATGGAGTTTGTATGTCATTTTATGGATTGTGTTATTGTTACATATAATATTAATTTTGTGTGAAATGTTCGTTTGTATTTTGTGTCCTTATACTGCTTATAGTTATTGGGTTTGTATAAATATTTCACGATCTGAAATAAAATAATTATTGTTTCATACACATATGTCTGATTTTGAACCTTTTAGATCACGCTTTTATAGCATTGTTTAAATGGTGTTTAGAAATCTGGGATTAATCGTTTTACAAATTTAAATCATTCTAAAATATGGATTAAGAATTTTAAATACTATATAGTACATCAAATATGTTACGTTTGATGTGATTTTATTGGTCTGATTGAACAGAATTTAAAAACCTTGATAATTTTAAACAATTGATTTCTTAACATTGATGTTTTCTACGAGTATAAAAATGACATCTTCTCAAGTCAATGGTTTCTGATGCGCTCTCCTCCTAAATAAACAAGAGCGTTCTGAAACTATGAAAAATTGCTAACATTAAAATACAGAAAGATATATTACCATCTAACACATATTGTGAAAGATGATATCAAAAGCACATACTGTTATATGTCCAAAATAGGCGCATGTAATGAGAAAATAATTGAAAGCACGTACTTAGTGGTGGTGAATTTGGACCGAGGACCGTAGGAAAAGGAAGGATGCCGTGCATCAGTATTGTCGGCAGTTGAGTACCCCACCAGGATCTCTACGTTAGTCTAGTGAGAATGTTGGAATGCTCAGTACAATACTGTAAACCAACTTTTATTCGCGTGCGAGAAATTTTCGCGAGGTTAGGGAGAGCCTCGTCTTCGCGAATATTTCTCGCCGCGACCCAGTCCTTGTCATATGCTTGTTATAACAGTGGTATGGATAAGACTTGGTCGCGAACATATAAGTCGTCACAAACCAGTTTATTGGAAGTTAAAATAAAGTCGCCGCGAATAAAAGCTGGCTTACAGTAAGCCGGTGTAATGAAGAATAATGACCCCCGTAGAATAATGACCGGGGGTCATTTTTCGACGTTGAATAATGACCCTCCGGTCATTATTCTACGCAGAAAAATGACCCCCCGGTCATTATTCTACGTAGAAAAATGACCCCTTTGTCTGAAGAATAAGTGTCATTTTCATGAAAATGAGCACACTCCACATGAAGAAAAGTGACCCCTGTAGAATAATGACCCCCTTGCAGATTAATTTTTTTTCAGTATATTTTTTAGTATTTTTGAAATAGTCTTTACTTTATTGTAATTTTCACTGCTGTAGTTTACAGAAAGTAACAGAAATTATAAATCATATTCAAATAAACTTAAAGTGAAAGAAGGGGTATAGCTTAGAAAAATAAAAATCCTTCCGTTATAACAATTAAGACATTGACGTATTGCATCGGGGTATGGTTGTCATCTTAAAGGGGCATGGTCACGTTTTAGCAAAAAAAAATTCCGATCTTAATGTTCACGATGCTTTAGTAAGGCATTTTTAATAGGCAACCAATATTTGAGGTCATTCGTTGAGTTATAAGTAGTTACAGAGCTTGCAATTCTTTGCTATGTAAACAAAGCTTTTGTTTACATTTTGAATGTTGAAGTGAAAATTCTAATTTTAGACCTAATGAATGTGTTAAACGTAAGGAACTGTCTATTTATGCTTAAAATGAATAAGAAGATAGACAAATCAGCTTGAAAAAGATTTTTTACTGGTATATTGAACCTATGTAAACAACAACAGGGCACGAGCCTTGTTTTTCATGACAAACAATTGTGAGCCCTGTATCTTGCTTATAAACTTTACAACTGACCCTCAAATTTCATATGATCAGTAGAAATGCTTTCCTTAAGCATTGTAAATAATATAATGAAAACAAAAAAAATAGAATTTGACCAAAATCGTGACCATGCCCCTTTAACAATTACATTTACAAATATTTATGGTGTTCCGATAGGGCCACTACGACCTTAGGGCGAAGATGCGAAGTTGCAAAGGCGATAGTGCGAAGGCGAAGGAGCAAAAGTGCGAAGATGCGACAACGAAGCGCGAAGATGTGATGCCTAAAGTGCGAAGGCGAAGGAGCGATACTACTATCGCTCCTTCCCAACTTCGCACTCTGGCCTTCGCATCTTCGCCTTCGCCTTTTTTTGATTGTATTCAGCAAGTCTCGGTCGATACAGGGAATTTAATGCAGGCACCGTACTCGCCAAGGTTTTTTGATTAATCCAGGCTATCATTGGTACGCATGCGCTAGGCCATCGCGCTTACTATGAATGTTTATAAATATTTTAATGTGTACATATGATATATATGTTTACCAGTGCTGGCTATGCCTAATCATTATATACTCCATACAAAATTTGATGTCCACCATAATGTGTACATATGCACTTCCAGACTCCTGTCACTAACCAGCCGTCTGTTTACCGTGGATCAAACACAGTAACATTCTAATTTCATTATGCGACACTCCTTGCTGATGCATGAATCTAGAGGGGGGGGGGGAGGGGGTCCGTCCCCCGGGAAAATTCAATATTAATAATTTCACGCAGTAAAAGGGGAGAGGAGGTTCGGACCCTATCCCCCTGGATTATTTAATTTTATCAATTTTATAAAAATAAATTTTCCAAAATATGCCTCGGAACCCTTAAACGATAAAGAGTTCAGCAATTATAAAACATAGGTAATCACAGATTTCAATGCTCACCGAGACGAGGCATAACCTTTATGAGGCATCACCTTTATGAGACCACCTTTATCATATTATATGAAAACCATCCTTAATGACCTTGAATATTCGTGGATTCTGTTTTGACACATTATCGTATATAATCTGTTAAAAATTGTATGATAATCATATGATCATATGTTAATCAAAACAAAATATAAAATTAAAAATTGCATCCTGTCAGACTTACAATATATATCATATAATACCATAAAATACCGTACAAAAATTGTGAGATATGATATTGTAACGTATGATATGACATTGTATTGCGTTATACATTATTGTATTTTATCAAATAATACAATATCATACAACATAATACAATATAGTATTATATGAAACAATATCATATTGCAATAATACATCATAACATTGAAACATGTGTTATTATATTGTATAATATAATATCATATTGTATTGTATGATACTGTATCATATTTGATAAATAATATGATATTGTATTATATGATACAATATAAATAGATACAACATTGTATCATATCAAATGATACAATATCATGGGATAAAATAAAATATTATATAATACAATTATATTATACATATTGTATCATAGGATACAATAATATATATTACATCATCATAAAATACAATTTCATGTGATATGATAATATATCATATAAACTAATATCGTATTATACAATATCGTATCATACGATATTTTATAATATTACAATATCATCTATACAATTTCATTCGATATAATTCTAGATCACAGAAACCAATATCATATTATACAATACTGTATGATACAATATCATAGAATATACAATATTATATCATAGGATGCAATATTATATATTGCAATATCATATGTAATAGTATCATGTGATTAAAAAAATAATTAATAAAACAATATAATATTTTACAATATTGTATCATAATATACAATACTATACAGAACAATATCATGATACAATATCATATCATATCATAAAATATTTAAAAGAATGATACAATATTATATAGTATCATATAACGTTTTACAATATAACATATGGTATTATATTGTATCCTATTAAACAATAGTGTGTCATATCATACAATACTATACCATAGGAATCATTTTATATCATTTAACAACAACCACATCTATCTATCAAGCAGGTTTGAGTGAGGTAGGAGATTTCTTTAGCATCCTAGATTATGGAGATCAGGCTCTGCATCTGAAGCAACCTCTGCGTTCCATTTTTAATATAGTTAAATCAACTATGCAAGCTATCATCTATAAAACATGTGACCTGTTCCGAAAAACTAAACCTCATCAAGCAACATAAATATATGGCTCAGATTCAGCATTCAAGCCTATCAGGTGCATCAGTATCATAAGCCGCACCATCCATGCAAGTTTGGTGAAGTTACATGTAGGACCAGTAATAACTAGGATATTATAGCAAGTTTGGTGAAGATAGGACAAATAATAGCTTAGATACAGGACCTGCACCAAAAACTTAAACCAGCTCCGGACGCCAACGCCGGGAGTATAGCAAAAGCTCCCCTTGACTTTGTCTCGGTGAGCTAAAAGGCGAAAGCGCGAAGATTCGAAGGCGAGAGTGCGAAGTTGCAAAGGCGAAGAAACGATAGTAGTATCACTTCTTCGCCTTCGTAACTTAGCACTTTCGTCTTCGCATCTTCGCGCTTCGCCGTCGCATCTTTTATATTCTTCATATTGTTCATGAATTATACTTGCATTGAGGATTTCCACTATTACAAACTGCTGGGTATGCAAGTGCATCACGCGGAATTAATGATGAAACCAAAATTATGAAAAGTTTACTCCACTGTTAGGCATTATAACCAAGCTGAAGTTAGTAGGCACTGACAGCAGCCATTACGCCAGTAGAGATTAACGGCAAATAAGGAAAATCGTCAAAGTACTGAGAGTACTCGTACAGAAAATATATTTTACTTTATCGTCGGCATACTTTAGTAAGTTTAGTTAATATCAAGATGATTAATGCATCAATAGTTTGTATGAGCATTGGTAACTTTGGATACAATAAAGATCGTGTGATCAAAATCAAGGGGGATATAAACCCCTAACATGGGTCCTAACCTCTTATCAACGCTTTTAGAAACAATCTTTTTTCATTATAATCGATCAGTGTTAATTATGTATTAAGATTTACTATAGTCAGGTACTCTTCACACATTTGCTCTAAAAGAATAAAGTCTATTCATGATCACAAATACAATATTACAACAAATGTTTAGAATATTGATGTTCATGTATTACGTAGAAGAAAACAAAACTAACGCAAAATGATTTTTTAAAAATCACTTTCCTCAAGAAATGTAAATAAGAAAACTTCATATTCCTACGTTACCTGTCCCCTTAGTCGTTTTCCATAAAGATATATACATGTATCATTCCAAGATTAACAATTCATTCACCAATGAATATTGCTTATATTATTACAACAATAATTCATTCATGATTATTGTTCGTTAATTATCCCACAATATCCTCATTGTGTGTGAATCTTTCTTTATTTGCGTCATTTCCCGCCGTATATCGATGAGAGAAGTGACGTAACTGTTAACAATCAATTTGTGACAATGTAAGAGTGTTTTGTGTGTGCCTGCTACGGATATAAAAAAAAATATATACAGCGATTTATCTACAAATTCGGTGTTTATAACATCAAAATCAGTTGAACAGAGTGAAAAATTAAGTAATTTCAAAGTCATATCTTGGATACGGTGTAACCAATTTTTATTCATGTTTACGGGGGGTCATTTTTCTATGGGGGTCATTTTTCTTCATGTTTAATATGAAGAAAAATAACCCCTGGGTCTTTTTTCTTCAGAAAAATCCAATTATTCTTCAGCTAGGGGGGTCATTATTCTACGTCGAAAAATGACCCCCGGTCATTATTCTACGGGGGTCATTATTCTTCATTACACCGGACGGAACAAGTTTGCATACCAACGGATAGTAAAGTCTTTTTATTAGGCGATTTAAACCTTATCTTAAAGTCTAACACGAGACAGAAATGTAATTTCATGATGAATTATCAAATTTCTTTAAACAAAATTAAAATTACAACATACGGACAATATTCAAAATGTTTAAACACAATGAGGAACGGGTACATAGACCTTGATGCAAGTACAAGTTAAACCCGAGACGTGTCGGGATATATGTTTCATTGGCATGCAACACTGATTCCTATATAATGAATTCAAGAAGTAACAGTAACAGTAATAGTTCTCCAATGAAAGGGATTTGACTTTTTAGAGGACTTTACTTAACCTTTGAGAAAAAGTTAAGTTCAAAGTCGTTGCACATTTGATATAAAAACAGTTCATTATGGGTAATTTTTCAGGTGGCATTGCACATTTGTCTAAATTAAAGTTGAGTACATTATTCACTGACTTATAAATTTCAAGATTTTACAAAAAATACGTTTTATAATTGTGTGGAAAGGTATAAATATAAAGCCTTGGCGAGATTCAAACTCATGACTTGCAGATTCGTAGTGAACGCTCTAACCCATTGCGCTACGCTGTTAGGTAATAATTTTTTGAAAGAAAATAATTATAACATTATACTTCATATTTTGTTTATTGCGGTAGGGCCATATAAGAAATTCGTCACAGTAGGGAGTTGCCCAAACAAGGTCAAAGGGAGAGAAAATATGGAAAGGATCAGGATTTTTAAAGAAATCCGATATACATGTAGACTTGAATATGCTTGTAAATCTTGGAACTTGATTGAAGATCATGGCACACTCCTTGCCTACAGACATTCGGGTATTTTGGTAAATACTGAGCCAAATCAATATTCGGTCAAGGACAGACACAATCCAGAAATTCACCTCAAAGACCTTTACCTTCGACTTATAACTCACAAGCACACCATAATGAAGTATAAACCGGGTTCACCATTTTTGTCCGAAAAAAATAGTGTAAAGAGTAAACCCTTCACCTAGAAATGTGGTTCAGTGAATGTAAACCCAAAGACAATATGTAGGTAATATGTGCCAAATTGGTCCAGACAAGGACTTTACAAAACATTTTGGTTGTGTCTATTTTCTTCCAAGATTTATCAGCTTTATATGTGCCATACATGGAGATAATAGTAAGCAATACCTACACCGTATGGATCATAATGAAGGGTGTAAAATACCAAATGCAGCACAATCCTCCCTCGAGTTATCTTCTCTTTGTTACAATCGACCGATTGATTATGAAATAAACAATGAAAGATCTCAATAATAAATTCATCTTCTAATACCTGTACCTGATGACTATGGGATACATACAATATTTACAACAAAATTTCAAAGCAATGTACCTTTATTTGGATAATACATTGCCACAACAAAAACAAAATACATACAAAAATGTACAATTCATATAAAAAATGTATAAAAAGATATTTAAAGGTGTATAGTTCCTTTGAACACAATGTGGTTTTGAACATCTTTGCAGGAGACAACCTGTGAAATAGAAAAAGTATTATTTAGAAGATTGCTCATATTGCATTTGATCAAAGGAATGAATGTCACAACCAGCTAATTTTAAAACTAAAAGTCCATGAACATTTGGGTTGTTTTTTAAAGATTAAATTAAGATCAAGATTTCATCTCATTAAGGCTCCCTGTATATTAGATAATTACAATAAATCCAATCATCATATAAAAAGTTAAACATTTTAAATATTAAATAACACCATATATTTACAAACACAAGTTGTGACAAACCTTTCCATTACTTGAAATTTTGGAAAATGGACTCATTTAAATCAGGATTTGAATTATATTATTTACATTATTTATAAGGTTGAATGCTTAAACTACTTTTTACAGGAACATGTATTAGTTCTGAGAACATAATGTTAAGTTTTTTTTTTATTTTCAGACCATTTGGAAGTCCTCTTTTATTTACCTGTTTCTAGGTGTCTTACCAGTCTCGATCAAGAAATATGGGGCTGTAATATTTCGTCTCTTCTTCACTTTCTTTTTGATTGGAATTAAAAATATCACAAAGAAACGAGAGTATCTTTTGTTTGTGCTACCTTTTTTTTTAAAAACACAACACATTGAAGGCCATGATGTTAAATTTAAGATTTTGGAAACTGCAAGTCTCCCCATCAAATTAATTTGAGAAGGTAAGTCTAGTTGCGCATCTAAATGTACTTTATATACACAAATATTGATTCATGATGCGAGTTTCAAATCCCCCTTTTTCGGTTAACAATTTTTCAATCAATTTTTAATTTACCATAAATGTACATGCAAATAACGATGTTTAATTTTATTATTACAAATTTTAACTTTTCACTATTTCTTTCCCCCTTTAAAACTTAAAATTTTTGTTTTCTATATACATACTCTGTCTATCTGTAAAAATTAAGTTAGGTCTGTTAATACAAAGATTCACAAACAAACAAATCCAATGCCTCAGATGTAATCTAAAGGGATATATGCTATTCATGTTTATTTTATCTTGCAAGTCCTTTTAATCAATGACTTTACATATTGTGTCTATTTTTAATTATTAATGACCAAACTACACCCTAAGTTTAGTTTTCAAGTTTGATTTTGGATATTAGTACTAAGTATTTTATTTTTTTTAAAACTGAGACATTGGATTTTTAGAGAGAAAAAACATTATTATTTGGTGTATTTTTTTCCTTTTATTTACATGTACTATACTAACAAGATCTGACAGTGAACACAATATCTTTTTATTTATTTTTTATATACACAGGTTTACAACACATTTTTCTTTTAATTTGTCTCCCTTGACATCAAAGAACTTAAGTTTTATAGCCATTTCATACAGATACAATGGTGGGTTATTTTTTTTTTTAATAGCTCAATGCTAGGATTTAAAACATTATCAAGTTATCGTTCTTATCAGATCATTCAACTGGGCTAAGAAATGTTTAGTCAAATGCAGCAAAGGTAACAAAGTACCTTCAGTAAATTGATGTGTGAAATATGCGAGATAAAACAGTTGGCATGTGTGGGAATTCCAGTCATCAATAGCCTCCCCGTGCATTGCCGTATGGATGGGGACGCCCCCGCCCCCCTCTAGGAGCAGGTGGGGCTTTACCAAAGGAACCTCCTCCTGCTGACCATCCACTATCTGTTGACAAAGGACAAGTTCATTGCCATACAATTATTTTTTCTAGTGATTCAGTTTTGGTTTCTTTAAAAATCATATCTATTTGGAGATGTTCATAAAGAATGCTTACCTTTGCCATAATTGTCATCATAACCTTGTGCACTTGAACCATGACCATAGTCAAAATATTGTGTATCTCTACAAGAGGAAGAAACAAAAAGTGCGTAATTGTCTTTATCTACTGATTCAAGTGGAAAACTATGCACTTTTTAAATGTCTAAAAAAATTTTTAACCCCCCTCCCCAATCTCTTCATCAAAGCATGACTCTTACCCAGCAGCATAACTTGACTCTGCATAGGGATCTCTCGCATAGGGGTCAGCATATGGATCTTCATAGCCCTTAAATGAGGGAACAAACTCATATATTATTATGCCTGCGCTAAATACATCACAGACAACTGCTGTACATACAATGAGAGTCCTCAACAACTCACCTGATTGCTGTAATCCTCGTAAACCTCTGTGTGGGGAGGTAGAGGTGGTGGTGCTGGTCGACCACGGCCTGCTGGGGCCCCTCTAGGTGCTGGAGCTCCTCTAGGGGTACCTCTTGCAGGTGCTCCTCTGTAAAATATAAAAGGTCATCTTCTAACTCTGTATATTTTAAGAATTTAACATCAAACCTGTGTGATCCTCTGTTTAACATACTATCATTATTCTGTATACAAAAACTTATTTACATAAATATCTGTGTATTCCAGGGAACCAAATACATGTGAATTCCCCATCCCCAATTTATTCTTAAGGCCAAAAAAACTAATCTCTATGCTCTTAAGCAACATTTTAAAACTTTCAGGCAGGTATTTTATTTTTATTTTTCTATATCAATGTCGGCAGAATTTGACCAGTTGTAATGGGGTCCCGACAACAAAAACACTTTTTGGGATGGCCAAATAATTAACAAAAAAACTCCTGTGCAGCAATTTGAGAGTATGAAGCAGGGCTGACCTGGGTGGGGGTGCCCCCCTTCCTGCTGGTGATGTGAGTAGTCCCCCTCTTCCTCTATCCCCTGGGCCACCTCTGCCTCTCCCACGTCCACCACCTGCTCCTGGTTTCTCACCATTCAGGTACATCATCTCCTCCATTTGTTGTTGGTGAATTTCATCATTGAACTCCTGTGATGAAAATTTGTTTCATGAGAAGTCAACTTGAAGATAAAATAACGAAATTTTACACAGGTTTGGCAGTGGTAAATATTATGCAAGATTATAAAACTAATGGATATAAATAAGATGTACTATATATCACTGGCTCAAGAGGCAAGTGCTGTGATTAAAATTAATATGAAATATGTAGCTATGTTTACTTCCCCAAATTACTTTATTATCTTTAAATTGCAAGCATTCAGAGTTCTTGAAATCTTTTTCTGTTGTCAGTCATTTGGACTGACTACCATCTGAAGTTTGTCAGTCCGGACAAATTTCTATCAGTCCAAAAATTTTTAATAGAAAGATAAAAAACTATATTTGAATTTTATTATCAATTTATTTCATTCTTAACTTACAAGCCTTCCATATTCTCTCATTTTTTCCTGATCTGATTCCTCTTAACTTTCACATTCTGGCTTCTCACGTTCACATTCTTAATATCTATCACTTCATTAATTTTAACTTCCTTCCTCTCTCTCTTATCAACTTTCCTTTTTTCTTTCTTTCTCGTTCTCCTTTTCTCTTTCTGCACATATCATGCCACGGGGGCTTAGTTGTCGGATAGTGGAGTTCTTATTATTAGCTCCCGAAGACATAAATGATTAAAATTAGTTTTTTTGTTTGTATTTCTGTGAATAACAATAAAAACTTTAACTTACAACCCTGTTTCAATCATGTAAAAAGTGTATAAAATGTACATAAAAAACATAAAAACAACGACACTCGCCATCTTGGATTTTTTGGGGGCCATCGGTTCACGCTATGTTTTTAAATGATTGAAAGCCTTATTCCTATCGTCTAACTATACATCTGTTAGTCGCATTATAAACGCATCATGTCAATATGTACTTAACACTCGCCAAACTTAATGAAAGCATCGGAAGTTTACATTTACGTGACATAAATTCTATATATTAGTACTGAGATGTTCTGAAAACGTATGATCAGTCTAGAGAGAGCCAAAAATTCATGAGAAACTCTTCTTGATTTATCATATGCATTCAGATCTCCTCAGTGATTACCCAGAATAGTTTGCATCATCTTTGTTGCTTTTGTACGAAATTTAGTCATATTTTCGCAAGTTCCCCTGTCAACTTGTACCAGTCATTTGGACTGACAGGCAAGCTCAAGTAATTGGTCCTTGGTTATTTTTATCGGTCTTGTCGACAGGACCAAAAAATTTCAAGAACTCTGAAGCATTTCCCAATTTCTGCCAACCTGTTTTACAGTTTCTTCAGTATAATATGTAAAAGTATACTTACAGGTGATAAAAACTTGGCTAGTTCTGATAATGCATGAGAGAGTCTGGCATAAGCATCTGATATTTCACTATAGACTTCCACAAGCACATGCAACTCTTCATTAAGATGTGCATACTTTCCACCTTCTTTCTTTAATTCATCTTCCTGTAAATACATCATATTCATTTCATAATCATAAATATTTTCTCATGACAAATCAGAGTAACTGTACAAAAAATATGATGAAACTTGACAAATAGTGTTGTAAATTACAATTTCAAATATTCATTGCGAGTTTACCTTAGCTTTATCGCGCATTGACCCTTTGCCAAGAATGGACATTTTTGTCCCCGTTTCTTCTTGTAATCGTTTGAGTGACATTCCTTTTGGTCCCAATAATTTTCCCACAAAGTTAAACTAAAGAACAACAAAAATCAACAATAGACACAAGTGGTAATTCAACACATCTCAAAAACTGACCAGCCTATCCCTTATAATAATTTGGAATGACCATGACCTTCTCCAATACTTCAATTTGGACTCAAAACATTTAGAGTCATTAACATATATGTAAGCTATTAATGTATCTAAATTTGATTATGTTTTAACAAAGCACAAGTTTTTAAGATAGATTTTAATATTCTTCAGACAAACATATACACACACAAGGATTACAATTGCTATTCCTCAATATGCCTTACTTTTGGGTATTCATTTTGTGGAATCTTAACTTTGACTGCTACACCTTGAGGTCTGTTATGATGAGCTTCCACAGTAGGAATAACTTTCTTGCCTCCTCCACCTTCTGCTCTTTTGATTTCTTTACAACAGAAATGAAATAATATACATAAAACACATTTGTGGTTAAGTTATGTTTAAAATAAATAAAATTTATTGAGCCATCATTTTCCGAATCACCATTTTGTTTTCCTTTGTTTTTAGGATTAAATGAATTTTTCATCAGTGTTACCCTAAACACAATTTTTTTTTAAAGGCCTAAGTAGAGGCGCTGCCACAGTATTCCGACAGGATGTTAGAAACAAATCTGAATTATTGTTAAGGTGATTTCAACTGTTATTTCCATGCAAGTCAAACTATACACCTTCAAAAAATAACCAATAACTGGTACGTGGTATACATCAAACCTTTTATTCAACAGATTCAATCGGGGTGTTAAGGGCCATATCGTTTTAATCTATAATTGATTAGTATGGCTATTCGGAACTCATCAGCTTATTTGCAACTGGTAATGGCTTCCCTAGTGGTTTGTTCAAATTAAATTCAATTCAAAATTACATACAGCAACATTGCATTCATATCGTCAGGGACATAGTGTACATCAACAAAAAATAAGATCTCAAATAGGAACATCTACTGCATTCTATCGTTAAAATGACATATGTCCTACGGACCCGGTTTAACGATAGAATTTGTTGCATATACTCGCTTTGTAGCAAATAAAAAAATTATATCGCGCTGTATCTCACCTAAATTTTCATATGATTGGTCTCAAATACCTACAATGTTGCTCTTTTATAATCCCATATTACCACATTAACTGTTTTTGCAATGAAATCCCTGGCACTTTTAACATCCCGATTGAAAATTCACTGTTTATGGTCGCCATGTTAACAATAAAATCCGAGAATTTCGAGTGCGATTTCAGACAAAATGCTAGGCAAATTCAAACGCGTAATTTAACAAAATGCGTAGCCTGGTCACGGTAAGATTATTCTTTTTGCTACAGCACCACAAAATCTGTACCCTATTCGGAACTGGTTAATTAACTGTACCACAAAATTATTTCACCACAAAATGTACAAAAAGAACTGTACACACCTATTTACTACATAATGCTTCACCTGAATATCTTTTCATCCTTTTACTTAAATGCTGGGTTAAATGAATGCTGGTTGTTTTGCATAGATCAAGGTGCAAGACTTTGTCTGTTACTGAGCTGTTTTTATTCTTCCATGTTACGACTTAGTATCTTATGGTATAAACATAAAACTCAAGATATGACGAGAAAGGCACAATCATACTTAAACACAACACACATCAATTTTTCTATGCAGCCTCTTAAAAAACTAAGTCGAGACGACTAATTTTTTTTTTAATTACATATTTCGTATTTTAGACCAACACGTGCTCATAACCAACCGGCTCGAAGTAAATTTACCTTCTGTTAGAATTCGATGCGTGTTCAACAATTTTACTTCTATTTGTTCGATCTGTCCAAGTTCATCTTTGAGTTCATTTACATAGTCTGCCATTTCTATACAACCAAAATTGTTCGTCAAGGGTAATGCAGTTCTCTCTTTGTTGGATAATGGCGGAAAATGGCGTCGCAAAATTACAGGCAAATGTATGATTCCGCTATAGAAATAGTTCTGAATAAATCACACAATCAGATTGTAATACACTTTAAGTAAATAACACTATATAAATATAATACTTAAAAATTATTATTAGTGAGCGATCAAGGTGAAAAATGGTGAAATGATAGCAATATCTATATTGCGTATGAATATCAGTGATTTTTTCCGATCCCGACAAATTAAATTTTTAAACCTCGGACTCGGCGTACGCTTTACAGAAAACGACAAGTTCTGAGAAGTCGGAAAAGACGGATTGCCGATTGGATCAAGTTGTACAATCAAACTAAACAAAACCATGGCAATGCAAGTTGACTTGGAACTTAAAAAAGTAAGTAAAATAAAATATTCGTTATATGGCAAGAAAATAGACCTGACCTTTACCCTTCCTATCTATTTGTAACCAGTAACATTGGTTACATTTTACATGTTTATGACACAAACAAGTACCCTTTAAAAAAAAAAATTCTTTGATCCGTTTACACATATTTATGAAAAAAGGGCTCAATGTAGATTATATATAAAATGTAAACGGTGTAACCGTTGGGCCGACCGCAGATTATTTGGTTACAGTACTGTTTGGTCTTTGTAAAAGAGAGAATAAAATTCATTGTGATTGTCTGCTTCAAATCATAAACCAAAGTTAAACTAACAGGGCTGTCACAGCACTTCATGGTACGGGGCCAGGTCACTCTCCATTGGGAAAATTATCGACATTTTTTCTCAAATTGGGAAAATTTAAGATACTTTAATATGTCATTAAATAACTTCTGTATTTAGTACAATCTGTTGTTCACTTCTTAATTAAAGTTTTACTTTTACAGCCAGCTAGGTATCGGGTGTGTTCGCCCCATCCACATGTTCGCCTTAGTCCGTTCGATCTAGGTCCGTTCGCTCTAATTATAAATAATCGTTCGCCTTAAACCTTGTTCGCTCCTTGTTTATAAATAAACCATATTATAAGTCATTTTATTTACTTTTAGCTTAAAACTTCTTAACTCTTATTAATTATTCGTATAAAATATGTTTTTCCTTCATAAAAAATTGGTATAATTGTAATATTTTAATTGCCGTAGATTGTCGATAACCGTTTTCTTGTTTTCTTTTATAATGATTCGCTTGGTGTTTTTTAATTAAAGCTATACACGCTATAATTTGCGTCAATTTTGAATAAAGGGAAAAATGTATGTGTTTGATTACTAATAAAAGTTACCTTTATTCTGTTAATTATAATGCTCAATTCGATCACGTAACAAATATATCAAATATTAAACAATAAAAAATATTTATTTTCCTGCCAGGAAAGTAATGCCTCCTCGTGAATATCAATCTATCACGTGATATCGACAGCTAAATTTAGCCTATCATACCAAAACTGGTGAAGGGTCAACATCTTCATAATTGTGATAGTTTCACAAAGGAAAGGATATTTTCAGTAAAGCATAAATTTGTCCGATATACGAGTACAAACAAAAGAAAAAAATACAAGCCTGTGAGTAGATATGAATACTTCCTTTAGAGAAATGACGTAGACCTGTGTTTTTCCCCTATGTGCTATTTATAGATCCTATAAGTGTTAATGCAGAAGTAAGGGTATCGTGGATGGCAAGCGTATTTTACTCATTATTAATGTATGTATTTCAAATTAACAACTGTTAAGCATATTAAAAATCAAGTTGGATATTTAATTAGGCAAACAATAACGACCACCTAGTTCTCCGTGGACATGCGCAATGAGGTCGGTTTGCTCTTCCTTCATCAATATTCATGAAAAGGTATATTTTCCTGGCAGGAAAATAAACAATTAAAAATCTTTATCTTTGTAACGAGATGGAATTCACCCTTGTAATTTACAGATTAAGGATAACTTTTATAAGTAGACAAACACATGCGTTTTCACTGTCATTCAAAATTGACGCAAATTATAGCGTGTATAGCTTTAAACAATTAAAGAATTTGAGACTGTATATGGCTCATTCAGAAGCTTAGCAGATGATTATCACCTATTCTATTTCTATCTTTAAAGAATTTACATATACACTATCCTTTGATCTCTAAATGAGATATATACGGAAATGGAAGTCAGGAACATGTAACTGTATCAAACTACATGTACTGTCAACCATGGTGATTATTATGTAGAAGTAGAAAGGGCGGTATTGTTTTTATAAATTATATATATATGTATCTTTCAAAATGTTTAAATTGACCAGAATACACAAAAATATATGAATTAATTCATCCTATATAAAATTAAGGCGAACGGACACAGTGCGAACGGCGTCAAGAGCAAACGGACCTAGGGCGAACGAAAACTAGAGCGAACGGCGTCAAGGGCAAACGCGTTTTAGAGCGAACGAACAGCCAATCGCCAGCTATTAGCTAAAATGATGTTCTCAGGAACTAACCAAAAGGTTCAGAATTATGAAGAGGCCATTTTTTTTAAAAATTTTATTTATACATGTTGATTTAGATTTTTTATTTGAAATTTTATAGTGGTCAGGAAAATAAGACTTCATTTTTTTCACATGATTGATGCATGTTGATTTGCATTTTTTTAAAAATCAAGGTATTAACCCACAGATAAAGATAAAAACCCCAAAAAACATTTTTTTTCAAAAATATTTTATAAAAAAGATTAAAATCAAATTTGGAAAAGGGAACCAAATTTACCGTAGTCATGTGGAATTTTTATACTTTATTTCATAGATTAAATATTTGCAATATCTTATAAGCAAAATTCTGTGTATGTTACTGACATCTTGTGTATTTACGGTTATTAGTAAACCCTGTGACCCAATTACAGCCGTAATGCAGAAGACCTGTTTACAAAGTCTAAATTATTTCATGATAATGTAAGCATTTACTTGAAAGGCTTATGATCTAAAAACAAGATATCAACCAATGCTACTAGCTGTCATCACAAATAATGATTTATAACCATCCTTTATAAATTTCTGAGCACTTTCAAATGCATCACTCGTAATGCCGTGCTGTATAACCGACCTTAGATAGAATGTTCTATCATTAAAATGACAGATGTCCTACGGACCAGCCTGGTCATGGTAAGATTATTCTTTCTAAACCGACCCCAAAGTTAGGCTTGTTATTCACCACAGGGGTTGAGTCCAGTTGTGAGAACCTTTTAATTAAAATAATCATCAGTGTCTTCCCAATTACATGATCATTAGAGATATAATTAAGCCAGCTTTAATCAATTACAGCAAATGAACTAACCAAAAAGCAAGCAGCTCGTGCAAATCTCCCAAGTTGTTAATAATTAATGCAATTGGGAATTTTTATCCTAAAATTGGGAAAATCTGTGGCTTTTTGCCATTGGGAATGGGTCGATATTTGGTTCAAATTTGAGGGGAGTGATGGCCCTGACTAAACAGACAAGATAAGTAAATAGTTAAAATTGATCTGACCTAGGCCAGACTTCTGTTAAAGAATGTTACTTAAGTTTATTAATAATCTTTTCACAAGACTGTAAACCAAGTTAACTGCATATTGATGAGTGTTATTTCATATTAGCATACATGGTTTTGTATTATGGAACTTTTTTTGACAGGCATTTCAGGAACTTCAGGTGAAAATGGTAACAAGTACTCAACAGATTAAAGTATCAGATGCTCAAATTGATCAACTGAAGCGGAGTATCAAACACTCAGAACTAGTAGAACATGAAATAGGAGCTCTACCAGACAGCACAAGACTTTATGAAGGAGTAGGAAGAATGTAAGTCATTGTTATAAGCCATCCAAGGGCATGGTATTATATAGGTTTTTAATATATGCTCATGTGCTGATGCAGGATTGCTGTTAAATTTATGTACAAACATATATTTTATATTTTTTATTAAAATGATTACATATATTTTTGAGATGATAAGCTGTATATTTTTTTTTTATTATTTAATAAACTACACATATTTCAGTTATATGATTTGAAAGTAAAAAGTAGCTGTATGATTCTGCAGACCTATTATGAAAGTGTAGTTTAACTAAAAGCTTTGTCAATGCACATGCAGCTTTGCTCAGAGAGAACTGTGCTTAAAAGAGAATAATGATTAAAACTGAATAAAAATGTAAAATGAATTGGTGAAATAAAATTTAATTTGTTTGCATTTTGCTTAAAAAACAAAAATAATTAGTAAAAAAGGAAAAGTATTTTTGTATTATGTATTGAGTATTTAATTATGTTGGTATTTGGAAAAATGTACAAGTTTTCTATATTTGATTTATTATAATTCTTGAGAAAGTGTTTTTATTCTCAAAATGTTTATCAGTAGGATCCTTTCATAATTTACAAACTTTTAATAATATATGCATGTATTTGTATGTGTATGACGATGTACACCACTCCTTGTAATGCAAAAAACTTTTTTTTTCATTTTTCAATATTTTTTTGTCCCTGAAAAACCAGACGGTTTGTGGCCATTATTTGATGCTAACATCAATTATTTTTCTTGATCAATGTACGAGTTATGTAGTCTGTATTTGAAGAAGAGGTGCAGTTACAGTTAACTATGTATACACATAGAAAAGAAAATTATGATAAAGAAATAAGATTTAAAATTCATATTGCTAATAAATGCTTGACTTTACTTGCAGGTTCATTCTACAGCCTCATGACAGTATTAAAAAGAATCTTGCAAATAAAAAGAAGGGAGCAGAGGAGAAGATTAAAAACCTAGAGGTACACATATTTTTTAGGCATCCTATATTAAAACAAGTAAAGATGCATATATTTTGTTGCTTTCTTGTATTTTTTTTATCTCCTTATTACAACAATCATTAAGCTCAGTTAAGGGATTTTAGATAATGTCTCATCTTTTTTTTTGTATACTTTATCTTAAAATTTATAGACTTCTAATTTTCTAGACAAGATTGTTTGATTAATGTTACCATGTTCAGTTGTACAATATTTTATTTTTAGACCCAAATTGTCTTATGTTTGCCTAATGAGATTTATTCAAGACTATTTTATGTATTATTATTTCAAGAGTCTTCTATAAAACCTACTGGCCAACATGACCAGTTATCTATCTAAAGGTACTGGTCCGCAAACTTAACTGGCCCCTATATATTTTGTAGCAATCAATGTGACTTGTTTCATAAAAAACCAAGCCTTTTCTTTTATATACGTAGAATTACCTTTAACTTTTTATCCTCCAGAGCCATATGGCCTTTTCCAACTTAACTTGGTACAGAGCATCCTTGGGTAAATTGGAATTCAATTTTGCTCAAATAAAGGGTCACATCCTCTCTCAAAGGGAGATAATTTATAATTATTGAATGTTTGTTGGTATTTTAAAAAATTATCTTAAATGAATTTTGCCCCCAAAAACTAAACCTAAATGACTTTTTCTCAACAAATGGTTGTAGAGAGGACACCAGTAAACCCCCTTCATAATTTAAAACTTCAAAATAAGTCAGTAACTGCGCAGTTCGACATCTGTTTTGAGTTATTAAAAAGGCATTGTCCTGTTCTTGTATGCATTCCTGTACTTTTCAAACAAAATGACATGTAGGACTTCATATTTATTGCTGTTATATCTTTTGGCAACATTTTTGGCCAGTTTCGGGCAGAAACAAGCCAGTTCAAGAAATGATTACATTTTATCCCCAAATGTACAAGATGGCCGCACATCCCCCTTAAAAAGCTGAAAGTTGTGTGGAAGAATCCTTAGTGATTGTAGATTCAAGTTTGTTCAAATGATAATTCCTAGGGGAACGATTGGGCCATGATGAGTTGAATATTTACACAGGAATCTTTTTGTAAAACAAACAACAACAAATGGGGCTCAGAAGATTCAGAGAACATTTTTTAAAATTCTTGTACACCTCTTTTAATTTGTTTAGGTCTTTTCCATTTAATACCATATAACACTGATTTAATGAGAATTTTAGCTATTGTTGCCCAAGTGATTTACATGGCCCTTGGACCTTATTGTCTTTAAATCAAACTGAAACTAACTTTATTGCAAACATTGAGCAAAAGTTCTTATAGTTAATATAGTATCAATTGTGATTCAATTACCATTCATAATATTTTTGTTCATCTGAAACTTTTTTTTTTACAGACCTCCAAATCCTACTTGGAAAAAAGCATAAAAGAAAGTGAAGATAACCTTAGAGAATTGGTTATGTCAAAACAACAGAACAGATAATTTTTTGTATTCTTTTGTAATAAATATGTTTTAAATGTATGCTTTCTTCAGTTATCTCTTCTTCTTCTTAAACAGTGCATACTACACGTACTAAAGGTTTCCTTAACTTGTAAGTAACTTTAACTGTAATTGATGACATATTCAGGTTACTTGACCAGCATTATTCAACATTTACTTAGTACATGTTAAATAACTATTCTTTATTTGATCCAATGAAATAAAACTCTTCCCCTTTACAAAATGGTGTTTTTGTCTTAATATACTACAATTGTAACTGTGAAATTTTCATTTACTTCCACCACTTTCAGGTTTACGTTTTATCATGTTTATGACGCACCAAATACAAAATTGATCATTAGGTTATAGATGTATGGCCCACAAAATTCACATAAATGAGATAAGTATAGTTTTACAGTTGATAAACTGGATTTACTGACTGTAAAGTACAGTTAACATTTTTAAAAAACTTTATTTAATGGTTGTAAACTATGGTTTTCGAATTGGGATTATCTGACTATAAACGCTAATCAAAAATTTTGCTGATAATTTCAGATTCACATTCGTTTATCATAGTTATATAAGTAACAAATAACAATGTTAAAAATTCTGTGGGATATGGATTTGGTCACGTTATCAAAGTTCTTAATACATTCAAGTGAAATTAATCTAAAAAGTTATCGCTTTGTTTTAAGCATAATGCATGTTTTTTGCATTAGAGATTTAAAAAAACCAAAACGTAATGCAGACATATTCATAAAGAAAAAAAATATTTAAACGAGATGAGCAAATTGTATAACTACGAGAGCTCATGAGATTTTTTTTGTTTAAATCGAGAAAAACTTGCAAGGTTTTTGAAATTTCATGGAGTCAAGCCGATACCCAATTAAGCTAAACTGGGTTTGAATCATAATGTTTCATATTTTACGATTACCGACTGGATCTATCTTGTACAGTTTTGTTTTTATCAAAGTACATCTACATTGACTCACCACTCTTTGCCGATGGTGGATTCAAAACGATAGGTGAAATAGGAGGTCAAAAGTAATACATAAAAAGTAAATTCGTCTGTGCAAACATATAAACAAAATTGAAATACTTAGACGATCATACTTAATAATAATAACATAAAACACAAGAACGTTTTCAAATTTCATGGAAATTATTGTAGGGTTGATAATAAATGTAGAAATTCTTTAATGACATAATTTGAATGTTAAAAGTAAAATATATTACTTTTGAAATTAAGAATTCAGTGGAAGACATTGTTTTTGTTTCAGTATGAATGCAATCAGAAAATAGTGTACATGTACAGGTATATGATAATTTAATTTCACTCATTGCTCTAAAGAGTTTCAGAAGGTTGTAATGGCAGCTATAAAAATTTTTGCGACATACGCATCTAATAGCCTCTGACAACGAATTCTAGCTCCTACCATGTTCGTGTGGCTTGCATCAAGTCTGGCGGAACTACTATATCGACAGGAAAAAGGGGCTAAGGCGGGTCACATGGCGCCTGAAAATCAGTGCTTTGTAGATGCGTTATCATTCTGTGAGGACAGCTCCTCTAAGTGAAGGAGAAATCTGAGTCCAAACATCAGGTGGCTTGCGGATATACCCACTATGGGAAAGGTTAGGTGAAGGAAACCACTAATATAAAACTAAATGGACAGACTGTACTTAATATTCATGATTAAAAAACAATGCAGGAGAGAAACTTTAAAATCAAATCGCCTTTCCTCGAGTTAATTGGAGTTTGAATAGGGCCAATTAAACTACCTTCAAACAGCTAAGTCAACGACAAACCTAAACCAACATAACCTGGGCCAGATTGGGCCTACTTTGAATGGAACGATGGTGCTTTGCAATGAAAGCCGAAAAAAGTTGCAGGGCTGTCTTTCTTTCCGACACCCTAGAAAAACCAATAGTCTCGCTACTTAAAAGATCATAACAGCAAAAGCAGCAAACATTACACCATTTGCTTTCTAGAACTGAGTGACACGAGGTGGCTACAGACAAAACAGTTGAGGCTGACCTCAGGAGAAACACTGTTTTATTCAGGACACACTGAGGATAGATCCCAACAAACCAAGGGTGTAGGCCTGATGTTAACGCTGATGGCACAACGGACCATTTTAAATTGGGTGGGAACCTTTTCAACTCCCGGATAATAACAGCCAAGTTCACCACCAAGAAAAGCTTGATCAAGGTGAACATCATCCAGTGTTATGCTCACACAAAAAACGCTAATGACGAAGGAAAGCCCTTTGTACCAACAATTGCAGTCAGTCTTAAGCTTAAGGTGGTAGGGGAGACTACCATGTTGCGACGTATTGTTTTTCGAAATAAACAATAAAATGATGTGTAATAATATAGGTAGTTTCTTTCCCAATATTTTCACTTAACAACGTAGCGCAGTGGATTAGAGGGTGTACTACGAATCTGTAAGTTCGAATCCTGCTCGGGGTTTTACAATTTTTACCCCTTCAAATATTTTTAAAAGCTATTTTTTTGGATAAAATATTGTAAAATTTGAATTTTCTAAACCGGTGAAAGTATTTGAATTATAATGTACATTAATCGATATAATTATCGACAGATGTCCCATACCACCTTAAATAAAAGAGGGGAGAAAAATATGAGAATACTTACGAGAGACTTCAACGCAAAGATTGAAGCAGGCAACACTGTCTACAATAAAGTAACTGGGCTACTTAAACAAAATGGCAAAAGATTTGCACATCGATGCTTCCTTAATCAGCTTGTAATAGGAGGAAGCATCTTCTCTCATAAACGGATTTATAAGGCAACACGAAGATTTCCTGAACAAGTCACAGAAATCAGATCAACCATATCTCACCAACAAGAAATTTCGAAGAGCATTGAAAGATGTTCAGAGAGCGGATATTTCATCAGATCACCATCAACTAATGATGACAGTAAGGCTATACCTCAAGAAGTTTAACAGCACAAAAAACAGGACACAGTACAAAGCAAGTGTCCATAATAGTAAGTGAGGACATCATTCTACTTCTGTCTGTCCAACAGATTCCAGCTGTTTCAAGACTAGCCATAAAACTACGAACCTAACATCGAGACATAATGGCAACATTTCAAGAAAATATGGCGTCACATGCGAGGAATTCCTCGACAAAAGACAGGCTCAACACAAAGAGTTGATCTCGTTTGATACCATGAACAAGAGGCCCATGGGGCCACATCGCTCACCTGAGCAACAATGGGCGTTCAAAAAGTATTGTGCCATATGGTCCCTCGGTAGAATAACAAAAAATAAATATTGTAAAATATTCGAATTTTACACTTATTTTTGCATACACGTAATCTTTGACATTGTACCTTCATGAAATATTATTTTTTACCAGAATAAGAAAATCCTACGCAAGATAAAAAACTAAACATTTGGTAGGGGTACACTGTTAAGTTGTTAACTTCCAATTTCCTATATTTTCGTTCTGCCCCCCCCCCCCCCACTTTGTAAAGCGATCAAAATATATGAGAGCATAAAGGTACATTTTTTTCATCAACTACTTACTAGTTATTGTATTTAAAAAAAATATAATAGTTATTGTTTTTTATTTTAAAAATCCTACATGTATAGATGTGAATAGAAAATTGTACCTCAATGTGCTCAATTCCTCAAATTAAAAACATTCAAAAATATAATTTGTCTTCTCCATTATAATTAAATGACTGTTATTTACCTCGCGTACAAACCAGGATAATTTTCCGCTGTGATATTTTCTTAGGAATAGCAATAATTACTTTATCCCCGCAACAGAAATATGTCAGAACTATGGAAACCGTTTAAAGATGTCGTTTTTATTTACTCGTGTCTGAAAAACTATCAAAATTGATGTAGATTTCACATTATTTATTGTATAAAGAGGGGGCCCCAGAGAGAAGGTATATACAGAATATCATTCTTTTATTTTGTTTATACAAGTATTTAACATACTCTTATTCATATAGAATTTCTAATGTTCAACCAAAATCTCAGCGTCAATCGTAGAATTATAAGCAAGATACAGAGTTCACAGTTCGCCTAGGTTTGAGTCATATTTTGTTCACATGAGTTTATTACATTCAGCTTAAGATTTTTTTCAACTTGGTATTTCCTATTCAGCAGTTAAAATGGAAAAAAAAGAATGGCCTAAGATTTTCAATTCTTTTATTCACTCAAGACCAGTTCACTGGTATTTGAGGTTCAAAATCATTTTATACAAATGTACACAAACACAGTCAAGGATCACATGTACAGTAGGAGTAATAATGACGAAAAAAGGTTAAGTTTACAATACAATAAGTTGTTAAAGTTGGTCTCTGGAAGAACAGACTTTGAAAATTTTCTTAAAAAATATTGACACATTTTTTACTTTTTTAATCTTTAGTTTTTAAGATATGTGTACAAACATAAAATTGTGAGCAAATCTCTGTATCTTGCTTATAATTCGAAGCTTAACACTCAAATATGGTTAGTAAATAGAAATTGTCAACAATTAAACACAATTTAAGAGACATGCACTATAACAAATAAAGAACACAATTTATTTTTTCGAAATGAATCATATATATACATGTATATATACCTATATATTTCCGTCAGCTGTATCAAACTCTATTAAAACTGAATAAACTCGAGAAAATGCCGAGCATCTTAACAAAACCTATTGCATTAATCTACCATTACGCAAAAGATAATGCCGGATTACCGATAGAATGAATTGTATTTCAGTACTTTTTTGATACATCAGATTTTGCTTAATTTGCGCAGGTAAACAGTTAACTGTTTGATTTACCGAAGTCTCTGTTTGATTTGATACGTAAAAATCACGAAATACAGACGACAGTTCCCAGGTTAAAAAGCATAAATAATGAAAACGATACGAAAATCAGAACAAGCTAACACCAACGTCATGTGTGAAACTGTCAACGCATTGAAATATTTAGCCTCAATTTACTTCACAAATTCGGCACCAATATATTTTGCATGTTTCAAAAATTTCCCTTCATACGCGAACTGTTGCACAACAAGCAAATTCATCATAGTCAGATCGACCCATTTTCGTATAATGTCATGGCTCCTTTAAACAAAGAACCTCGTTTTAGAAGTATGGAATACGAGTCTTGGTAAAATGGGTATGCAAACAATGGCCGTGGCAAAATAAAAGCCGGGGCAGATCGGCAATCGTCAATTCCAAATACGCATTATTTTGCAGCAATATCTACAGCGAATACAAATATACTGGTCCATCAAATATCCTGAAATTTTAATATGATTAGCAGATTAATAAGTGCCAATCTTTTGTTTTGCCCAGGCCAAGTCTTGCCTACCCATTTTACCGGATGCCGAACCCGAAGCTATTAAACTGATTGAAACACGCCTTCCCTTTATTATTATTTTCGTAATAACTCAGATTTGAAACAGAATTATTCCTTAATTTTTGCAATTTATATTTTCCTTCCCATAAGAATTATTTATGCTAAACTACGTTGAATTGGACTCAGTAGTTCGTGAGAAGAAGATTTTTAAAAATGCACCCCCCTTTTTCTACACTTTCAAGGTTTTCTCCGCTTTGAATACAGATCGGACTTTTATTTCTGCAATTTATATTCGCCCTCCCATAAGGATGCTTTGTGCCAAATTTGGTTGAAATTGGATAAGCGGTTTTAGAGAAGAAGTTCAAAATGTAAAAAGTTTACAGACGGACAGACGGACGGACAGACGGACGACGGACAAAATGTGATCAGAATAGCTCACTTGAGCTTTCAGCTCAGGTGAGCTAAAAAACTGGAAGTAAGGAAGGAAAAGAAAGCGGTACGGAACACAAGTTCAGCAGAGGCAAAAGTTCAAGAGGCTTTCACAGCCAGAGATAAAGAGGTTAAAGGGTGTTAGATAGAAAAGGTGCATTGTCTGATGAAAAAAATGTTACAAGTGTTCAGCAAGAATCTATTTATTGACCATTGTTTTTTTTATTATTTGTAAATTATTTGTAAATGACTATCTAACGTGTATCAAACATTCAAATGTAAATATTTATGCAGGCAATACAACACACGATGTTTTCTGTAAATCTATTGATGTTATTGAACAAAAAATGTATAAAGATCTTTTATATTGTGTAAAATGAATGAACAATAACAAGTTGAAAACTCAATGTATGTTAATTGGTACAAAACAAAAAACAAATGTCAAAATGTAGAAAATTGTATGTTTAAGTTGATGTTGTTTTAAACACTGTAGAAAAGGCAAAACTTCTTGATGAAACCATAGACGAATCTCTTACTTGTTACGAGCACATTGATTTTTTTAGGCAAAATATACTTGCTCCAATTTAAGAAAATTTTTAAATTATATACTGAATGTGAAAACCACTCAAACTTCCTCTGTTGATATTTTTAGAGTTCTTCACTTGATGTCTATTCAGGATTATTTTATATACAGCAAACTTTTGTTAGCTTTTAAAATTTGAAAGGGTATAATATCAGAATAAATGATTTGTTTTAGATATGTAAACCAAGTAATTACTAGAGAAAAAAGAAGTAGTGTTAGTGGTTTGTTACATGAACCAAAATCAAGGGCTGAATTTTATAAGCTCTTTATTTTAGAATATCAACGGCTATTTTGTTGAATCAACTGCCAAATTATGATTAAGACAACTACTACATCAGGCAGGAACAATGGTGGAGACTCCCGGCGCAACTCAACGACCTTGACATTGTTTAAGAGCTGGCTCTCCTTTCACACAATCGTAGTCAGATACGGGACAACACAACTCGCCTAGCAACATCATTAGCAGTAACAGGACTAAAGATTAATTTGAAGAAAACAGGACTGATGAAAATAAACACTAATGCATAAACAACAGTTAGTGGATTGCCCATCAAAGAAGTTTAGTCCTTCATATACTAGTACCTTGGGGGGAGAGTGGTTGACAGACAGGGTAGCACAGATCGTGCCATAAGTCAAGATTCAGCAAAGCAAGGGCAGCATTAACCATGCTAAAGAACATCTGGGTCTAAAGGAAAATCTGCACTACTACCGAACTCCAGATTCTCAACTCATGAAACATGAACAAAACAACTCTCCAGAAGATCAACCCGCATCCTCAACATCAGATGGCCTATAAAGTCACGAAGCGATTGGAAGCGATTGGAAGAGCTCGAGAAAGGAGCCAATAGACATACAAATAAGACATGGTAAGGGCGGTTGGATTCTACGTGCACACCCTATGGAAGCAAATATCCAGCATCACACATCAAGCTCTATCCCGGAACCCACAGAGCAATAAAAGGATAGGAAAATCCGAGAAGCATCTAGAGGCGAGACACTGAGACAGAATTGAGGACGCAGGATATGACCCGGAACGACGCAGCAAAAGGAGCCCAAAATCTTGTTCGTTGGAGGGCTGTCGTTAATGGCAAACGTTCTACACGGAACGACAAACTTAAGTAAGTATTGCTTTAAAGATATATAGATATTAGTTGTTTGGCAGAAATGAAAAATGAAAACAATCTCAACATACTACATAATGTGTTCTATTTTCCTTGTGTATAGTAATAGAAACATTACAAATATACTTTTAATAGGGATATTATTCAAAAAATTATCACTCAATGGTAATTCTTTTCATTTTCATTTTCATATGTACACCAATCAGGGTATGTATATTATGATTTATGACTTTTGATGTCATTGTATTTCCTTATGTTGGGGCAAATAGAAACAAAGATGTCTTGATGTCTTTAAATCATTAATGCATTTTTATATCCCCTCTTACCCCGCAGCAGAAATGTATTTGTCTGTTTAATAGATGGATATTTAAATGTAAACGTCGTCAAAGTGATCCTGCATTGAATAAAAAATTATAGAATTGATTAAAAGAATAAGGAATCATTCCTTAAGTATTATGAGGTCGCAATTTAGGTCGGGGCGTGGTCATATTCAATAAAACCCGAAGGCATATGTTTTTGTAAAGTTTTGTACTTCACAGAATTCAAAACTATCTATAACAATTTTAAGGATAGTTTTGAATTCTTTAAATTGCAAAACTTCGATATCTAACAGATATATCAACAGAATACTGATATATTTCTTTGATTTTTTTTAAAATTATACAAACACCGCCTGCGCCTCGACAATACGTCATTTGAATTTATAGGACTGTAGATTTCAATTCGATTCGTAGGTTTATCACAAAGACACTGAAAAATGTAAATACATGTATACCGATATGGAATCTTCATATAGTCTTTTTCAAGGACTTAAATATTTCTCAATCTGCTTTCAATTTTATCCATGCTATACTATAACAATTTTGAATTTTAGCCAATGAAAATTCCCCAGCAAGCTTCATTGTTTGAGGATGTTCATCATAAGCTTCACTGAGAATAATAGCATAAATATTTGTACCGGGAAGTGAAAAACAGAAACCAAGATAGCATCATTTTAATTCACTTAAAAAAAAAACACGCGATGGTAAATAGAAGAATGAAAAAATGCCTGTAACATGATCCATGCATCCACACCAGTGTCCTCTGTCTGTCAAATACTGGGAGTCTCTATGACCTACCTTTTGACATGCTTGTATCTTGAGTTATTCATTTTTTCTTTGTATGTTAAATGGTAGATGTTGTTAAACACTGTCCCATTTGCCTTTTTTTTTTTTACTGGAACGTTAATTAACTTGTGCACTTCAAATTATACATCTGTGAGTTAGATAGCTTACCTTTGGTTTAAATTACATACAGTAAAAAATCTTTTTCAATCCATTTTTAGCTCACCGAGACGAAGTCAAGGGGAGCTTATGCTATACCCCCGGCGTCGGCGTCCGGACCTGGTTAAAGTTTTTGTTGCAGGTCCTGTATCTAAGCTATTACTTGTCCTATCTTCACCAAACTTGCATGGGTGATGCATCTGGGCCTACTTATGGACTTGAAAGACTTGGATGCTGAATCTGGATCCTAAATTTCGGATGCTGAAGGAGGTTAAGGATTTTGGAGCAGGTTAAAGTTTTAGTTGCAGGTGCCCTTTGATAGCAATATCTAAGTTACTCCGGGTCCTAACTTCACCAAACTTGCATGGATGGTGTGTCTTATGATACTTATGCACCAGACAGGCTTGAGTGCTGAATCTGAGCTATAGCTTTCGGATGCTGAAGGTGGTTAAGGTTTTATGAGCTGGTTAAAGGTTTTTGTTGCAGGTGCCCTCTGACGATAATATCTTAGTTACAACTGGTCCTTACTTCACCAAACTTGTATGGTTGGTGCGTCTTATGATACTGATGCACCTGACAGGCTTGAATGCTGAATCTGAGCCATAGGTTTCGGACGCTGGAGGAGGTTAAGGTTTTTGCAGCTGGTTAAAGGTTTTGAAACAGGTGCCCTCTGATGATGATATCTTAGTTATTACTTGTCCTAACTTCACCAGACTTCCATGAATGGTGCGTTTTATGATACTGATGCACCTGACAGGCTTGAATGCTGAGTATGAGCCATAGGTTTCGGATGCTGGATAAGGTAAAGTTTTTTTAACAGGTCACATGTTTTATAGATGATAGCTTGCATAGTTGATTTAACTTTATTATAAATGAAACGCAGAGGTTGCTTCAAATGCAGAGCCTAATCTCCATTATCAAGGATGCTAAAGAAATCTCCTACCTCACTTAAACCTGCTTGATAGAAAGATGTGGGTGTTGTTAAATGATATAACATGATTCCTATGATAAAGTATTGTATGATATGAAACACTATTGTTTAATATGATACAATATAATATTATATGTTATACTGTAAAAAGTTATATGACACGATATGATATTGTATCAATTTTTTTGATATTTTATGATATGACATTGTATCATGATATTGTTCTGTATAGTATTGTATATTATGATACAATATTATATCATATTATATTGTATCTATAATATTGTTTCATATACGACATTGTATAATATGATATTGGTTTCTGTAATAAACAATTATATCACGTGAAATTGTATTATACGATATTGTAATATTAAATATTATCGTATCATACGATATTGTATAATAATTGATATGATATTGGTTTACATGATATATTATTGTATCATATGATACAATATGTATAATATAATACTGTTTTATATAATATTTTACTTTTGCACATGATATTGTATCATTTGATATGATACAATGTTGTATCAAATTATATTGTATCTTATGATACAGTATTTTATTGCATTATATGATATATATTGTAAGTATGATAAGATAAAATATTGAATTTTATATTAATATATTGATTAACATGTGAACATATGATTTTCATACAAATTTTAACAGATGATGTATGATTTTGTGTCAAAACAGAATCCATGAATATCCAAGATCATAAAGTATGATTTTCATATAATATGATAAAGGTGGTCTCATAAAGGTGATGTCTCATAAGGGTGATGCCTCGTCTCGGTGAGCTTTGTAATCTGTTATTACCTATGTTTAGTATCTCAAATATCCAAACTACAAAAAAAAAAGGATACAAAATCAGACATTTTTAAATCACCACGTTGTAAATTGACGTAACTGATTCACGCAAATATAGTACGAAATCCTTTGAAATAAGTTGCCTTTTAAATTTTTTATGGATAAAATCTTCAGGGTAGACTTTTTTTGCCCTTGTAAGCCATTAAAATAAACCAAGAATTATTGTTAACAGAAAAAAACCAAAGACACAGATCCAGCTGACGCGAAATGACAGCCCTTAACCCTCCCTCTCTTGCATTTTTGAATCTGCCTTAAAGGGGGCATTCAGAAGTTGGAGTTTTATTCGCTTTTCGCTGTTCACTATTCGAATAGCGAATAGAATTCTATCGTCGGTTCGCTATTCAAATTACCGTAAACATGCTAATATACGTAAATTCAAAATTTTATACAAACTTCCCTTTTTAATTAAAAACATTTTTATAGTAAAAATTATTACTCGCTGACCTAACCTGAACATTGACATAATAAACACGACCAGTAAGAGGCTTAGCTAGCCTGGTGAATAATAGGAAATTTCGTATAATTAAAATGGGACATCTTTCAATGGGCTGGCTAACACCCTGTATCCCATATTTTGGGCCTTCATATTTGGTGGGGACGGGGCCCCGGGGAAACCCAGTCGACCCTCAAAAGGAATTGGGGTTACACAGCCATGAACAGGTTTAGCTAGCCTGGCAAATAATAGGAAATTTCGTATAATACAATTATAATGGGATATCTTTCAAGAAGCTGGCTAACACCATTTATCCCATATTTGGGCCTTCATATTCGGTGGGGATGGGGCCCCAGGGAAGCCCAGTCGACCCTCAAAAGGAATTGGGTTTACACGGTCATTAACAGGCTTAGCTAGCCTGGCGAATAATAGGAAATTTCGTATAATACAATTATAATGGGATATCTTTCAAGGGGCTGGCTAACACCCTGTATCCCATATTCGGTGGGGATGGGCCATCGGGAAAGCCCAGTCGACCCTTAAAAGGAATTGGGTTTACACGACCATTAACAGGGTTAGCTAGCCTGGCAAATAATAGGAAATTTCGTATAATACAATTATAATGGGATATCTTTCAAGGGGCTGGCTTACAACCTGTATCCCATATTTGGGCCTTTATATTCGGTGGGGATGGGGCCTCAGGCAAGCCCAGTCGACCCTCAAAAGGAATTGGGTTTACACGGCCATTAACAGGCTTGGCTAGTCTTGCAAATAATAGGAAATTTCGTATAATACAATTATAATGGGATATCTTTCAGGGGGCTGGCTAACACCTTGTATCCCATATTTGGGCCTTCATATTCGTTGGGGATGGGGCCCCGGGGAAGCCTAGTTGACCTTCAAAAGGAATTGGGTTTACACGGCCATTAACAGGCTTAGCTAGCCTGGCGAATAATAGGAAATTTAGTATGATACAATTATAATGGGATATCTTTCAAGGGGTTGGCTTGATTACAGCCCCCTCCCCCCTCGAAATATACATCATTGGCAGATCAGATAGTCTAAATTACTCGAAATTACTCTTTAATTTTTTTTTATTAACAATTAATTTATTTGTTCGAACATAAAGCCAATTCGTCAGAACTTAAATTTTTTTATTCATTTGGTTCTAGGTACTTTGACGCCGCAATACACATATACCAAAGCATATCGTGTTTTAAAGAAAAAAATTGTTGTGAAAGTACATGTATTATTTCTTAATTTTAATTGATATTGCACTATTTGTTTAAATCAATGTCGATGTTATAAACCTGTGTTATATCTACAACCACTACCACCACCTCGCTTGCAAATCCAAAGCATTTGCGTGCATTTGAGTCAACACTGGTGCGCTGTCCTAGCTATTTTCATTGTCTGCACGTGTTTTAAATTGCATATACATGTATGAGGCACTTAGCATCAGTTATTCTGTTTTGAAACTGAGTGCCAGAATTATCCGATATAATGATAAGCAAATACTTTTTTATAAATTATAAAAAATCTTCAAAGTTTAAACCTATCATAAAAATTGAATAATTCTTAAAAGCTGTTAATTTCTCTTCCAATTCTTTATTGATCATTAAGGGTCCTAAAAGGGTTAACAGGGACATTAAATAATAAACATTCATAATGTACAATTAACACATCCACAAGATAGAACAATTGTATGATTGAAAGGTTACAGATATAAACCACACATTCATGTACAGTAAAACACGGTTATAATTAACGAAGTGCCAGAGGGTGATTTTGCTTCGTTATAACCGAAAGTCGTTATATGCGTCAAATTTAAAACGTGTTATTTAGTCACGGGGAATGAAAATCACTTCACTGTAAGCGTCAATTCATTATAAGCGTGTTCTCTATAACTGTGTGTTTACTGTAAATCTATATGCTTAAAACATGTATCTATATTTAAATATACATGTATTTAACGCCTATATATAGATATTTAAGGAATAAGGAATCATTCTTTGAGTATTATGAGGTGATAATTTCGGTCGGGGCGTTGTCAAATCTATTGATTTGACCACGCTCCGACCAAAATTATCACCTCATAATATTCATAGAATGATTACTTATTACTTACATTTACATTATTTTAAATCTGTACACTTTAAAACAACATTATTTTAAAACCCCTATTATCTTAGCACATACTATAATGTGTATTACTACGCGGCGTAGCCAATACCTTTTTTCGGTTATACTATAAGACACGCCCATTTTGTGTTACTCATGTTATATGAAGTTAATGGGTTTTAGGGTTCAAAATTGATTCGTTATGTTATCACAGACAGGCATTTGAGAATGGAAATATGCCAAAATACATACAAAATTGAAATAATTCATCACGTATTGAAAAATTTATTATTGTCTCCGAAATACAAACTGATCATGAGACAATGTCCATTAAAATGCATTCTATGTGAAGGGAAAGCTTTCGTCTCGGCAACTACCAGGTTTAATTTCACACTCGTACATATTTTTTTTTAAGCCTTACTTATTTGATTAGTAGATAGTAAGTTTCGACTTGGAAAAAAAATATGATAGTTGCAGATTTATGATATTTTAAACAAAAGAAAGTTTCTCGCGATTCAGCGGTATTAGAACACAAACAAAGCATTTAATGTTCTGTAAAGAGGGGAACAAGCTTGTTGGAAGTATTTGCATTATTGATAGTATTTCGATTCTTTCTCCGACAAATGAGAGTGACTGTCGTTATTTTAATCCTGGTTATCGTACGCGTGGTACTAATCGGATGAAAATCATAGACTCCTTTTATATGGGACACCAGTCCATCGTAGATTAACTTCCAACCTGAACCTATATTTGAGAACTAAGACAAAGTAGATAAAGTGTCTTGTCCAAGGACACAACACACAGCAAATGGCCACACCGGGGCTTGAACCGCCGACCTTTTATATTTTCATATAACACTCACATAATATATAATAAATCATATAATATATGAATCGTTATGAAATAACGTGTGAACTCCGGTATATGTATTGAGAAATAACCCAAGTCGAACAAAGACCCATTTTGATTTAAATATTCGTTGACCTTTGCTCACGGGATTAAAGAACATATTACATAACATATTGTTTCGTTATCGATTTTATACACTATAAAAATCAAAAACGTGCTACATGCATGCACATGTTATTACATATAATACCCAAAATTATTAACCTCTGTTCACTTTCAGAGAGATAGTGCTGACTTTTAATATCTATTTTAAAAAAAAGTGTTAAAATGACTGTTGAGATAATTGTATGATGTGAATGTCCTTACACATGTATATATTCAGAACAATAACTCTTTCTTAAATGTCCTTTGATTTCATCAAGTACCACATTTTGACAAAAGAAGATATAGATATGTAAGTCACTTCCTACAATAGTTTTCCCATATAGCAATTTACACGATATTTGTCACTTCAAATAGCAACTTACACATATGTCTGAAAGTCATGTAAACCAAATTCCAATTGATGGTAGACTGGGCAGCCGATATTCCAATTATAACTATATCAAAATAATTTCTATTTCCGCCAGGCTAGCTAGACCTGTTAATGGCCGTGTAAACCCAATTCCTTTTGAGGGCCGACTGGGCGTTACCGGGGCCCCATTATTAACAATTATGAAGGCCCAAATTTGGGATACAGGCTGTTAGCCAGACCCTTGAAAGATATCCCGTTATAGTTGTATTAAACGGAATTTCCTATTATTTGCCAGGCTACCTAAGCCTGTTAATGGCCGTGTAAACCCAATTCCTTTTGAGGGTCGACTGGGCTTCCTGGGAACCCAATATCCACCAGACATGAAAACCCAAATATGGGAAACAGGGTGTTAGTCAGCCCCTTGAAAGATATCCCATTTAAACTGTATTATAGGAAATATCGCATTTTTGCCAGGCTAGCTAAGCCTCTTACTGGTCGTGTTAACCCAATTCCTTTTGAGGGTCGACTGGGCTGTTATGGGTCCCTATCCTCACCAAATATGAAGGCCCAAGTATGGGATAGAGGGTGTTAGTCAGCCATTTGAAAGATATCCAATTATAACTGTATTATACGAAACTTCCTAGTATTCGCCAGGCTAGCTTAGCCTCTTACTGGTCGTGTAAACCCAATTCCTTTTGAGGGTCGACTGGGCTGTCATGGGGCCCCATCCTCACTAAATATGAAGGCCCAAATATGGGATAGAGAGTGTTAGCCATCCCCTTGAAAGAAATCCTGTTATGACTGTATTATAAGAAATGTCGCATTTTCGCCAGGCTAGCTTAGCCTGTTCATGGCCGTTTAAACCCAATTCCTTTTGAGGGTCGACTGGACTGTCCAAGGACCCCATCCCACCAAACATAAAGGCCCAAATATGGGATACAGGGTGTTAGCTAGCTCCCTGAAAGAAATCCCATTGTAACTGTATTATAGCAACTGTCGTATTTTCGCCAGGCTAGCTAAGCCTCTTACTAGTCGTGTAAACCAAATTCCTTTTGAGGATCGACTGGGCTGTTCCGGGGCGCCATACTCCACAAATATAAAAGCCCAAATATGGGAAACAGGGTGTTAGCCAGCCCCTTGAAAGATATCCCATTATAATTGTATTATAGCAAATGTTGCATTTTTCCAGGCTAGCTAAACCTCTTACTGGTCGTATAAACCCAATTCCTTTTGAGAGTCGATTGGGCTGTCCCGGGGCGCCATCCTCACCAAATATGAAGTCCTTAATATGGGAAACAGGGTGTTAGTCAGCCCTTTGAAAGAAATCCCATCATAACTGTATTATACGAAATTTCCTATCATTCGCTAGGCTAGCTGAGCCTCTTACTGGTCGTGTAAACCCAATTCCTTTTGGGGGACGAATGGGCTGTTGCAGATTCCCATCCTCACCAAATATGAAGGCCCAAATATGGGATACAGGGTGTTAGCCAACCCCTTGAAAGATATCTCATTATAACTGTATTATACGAAATTTCCTATTATTTGCTAGGCTAGCTAAGCCTCTTACTGGTCGTTTAAAGCAAATTCCTTTCGAGGGTCAACTGGGCTGTCCCGGTACCCATCCCCACCAAATATGACGGTCCAAACATGGGATACAGGGTGTTAGCCAGCCCCTTGAAAAACATCCCATTATAACTGTTATATAGGAAATGTCGCATTTTCGCCAGGCTAGCTAAGCCTCTTACTGGTCGTGTAAACCCAATTCCTTTTTTGAGGGTCAACTGGGCTGTCCCGGTACCCATCCCTACCAAATATGACGGCCGAAATATGGGATACAGGGTGTTAGCCAGCCCCTTGAAAGACATCCCATTATAACTGTATTATAGGAAATGTCGCATTTTCGCCAGGCTAGCTAAGCCTCTTACTGGTCGTATAAACCCAATTCCTTTTGAGGATTGACTGGGCTGTCCTAGGGCGCCATCCTCCACAAATATGAAAGCCCAATTATTGGAAACAGGGTGTTAGCCAGCCCCTTGAAAGACATCCCATTATAACTGTTATATAGGAAATATTGCATTTTCGCCAGGCTAGCTAAGCCTCTTTCTGGTCGTAGAAACTCAATTCCTCTTGAGAGTCGACTGGGCTGTCCCGGGTAGCCATCCTCACCAAATATGAAGACCCAATTATGGGCTGTCATAGGCCCCTATCCTCACCAAATATGAAGGCCTAAATATGGGATACAGGGTGTTAGTCAGCCCTTTGAAAGAAATCCCATTATAACTGTATAATACTAAATTTCCTATTATTCGCTAGGCTAGCTAAGTCTCTTACTGGTCGTGTAAATCCAATTCCTTTTTAGAGGGTCGACTGGGTTGTCCCGGGCCGCATCCTCACCAAATATGAAGGTCCCAAAGTGGGAAACAGGGTGTTAGCCAGCCCCTTGAAAGATATCCCGTTATAACTGTATTATTTGAAATGTTGCATTTTCGCCAGGCGAGCTAAGCCTCTTACTGATCGTGTAAACCCAATTCCTTTTTTGAGGGTCGACTGGGCTGTCCCGGTACCCATCCCAACCAAATATGACGGCCCAAATATGGGATACAGGGTGTTAGCCAGCCCCTCGAAAGACATCACATTATAACTGTATTATAGGAAATGTCGCATTTTCGCCAGGCTTGTAAAGCTTCTTACTGGTCGTATAAACCCAATTCCTTTTGAGGATTGACTGGGCTGTTCAGGGCGCCATCCTCCACAAATATGAAAGCCCAATTATGGGAAACGGGGTGTTAGCCAGCCCCTTGAAAGACATCCCATTATAACTGTTATATAGGAAATATCGCATTTCGCCAGGCTAGCTAAGCCTCTTTCTGGTCGTATAAACCCAATTCCTTTTGAGAGTCGACTGGGCTGTCCCGGGTAGCCATCCTCACCAAATATGAAGACCCAATTATGGGCTGTCATTGGCCCCTATCCTCACCAAATATGAAGGCCCAAATATGGGATACAGGGTGTTAGTCAGCCCTTTGAAAGAAACCCCATTATAACTGTATTATTCTAAATTTCCTATTATTCGCTAGGCTAGCTAAGCCTCTTACTGGTCGTGTAAACCGAATTCCTTTTTAGAGGGTCGACTGGGTTGTCCCGGGCTGCATCCTCACCAAATATGAAGGTCCCAATGTGGGAAACAGGGTGTTAGCCAGCCCCTTGAAAGATATCCCGTTATAACTGTATAATTGGAAATGTCGCGTTTTCGTCAGGCTAGCTAAGCCTCTTACTGGTCGTGTAAACCCAATTCCTTTTTTGAGGGTCAACTGGGCTGTCCCGGTACCCATCCCAACCAAATATGACGGCCCAAATATGGGATACAGGGTGTTAGCCAGCCCCTTGAAAAACATCCCATTATAACTGTATTATAGGAAATGTCGCATTTTCGCCAGGCTAGCTAAGCCTCTTACTGGTCGTGTAAACCCAATTCCTTTTGAGGATTGACTGGGCTGTCCTAGGGCGCCATCCTCCACAAATATGAAAGCCCAATTATGGGAAACAGGGTGTTAGCCAGCCTCTTGAAAGACATCCCATTATAACTGTTATATAGGAAATATTGCATTTTCGCCAGGCTAGCTAAGCCTCTTTCTGGTCGTAGAAACTCAATTCCTTTTGAAAGTCGACTGGGCTGTCCCGGGTAGCCATCCTCACCAAATATGAAGACCCAATTATGGGCTGTCATTGGCCCCTATCCTCACCAAATATGAAGGCCCAAATATGGGATACAGGGTGTTAGTCAGCCCTTTGAAAGAAATCCCATCATAACTGTATTATTCTAAATTTCCTATTATTCGCTAGGCTAGCTAAGCCTCTTACTGGTCGTGTAAACCGAATTCCTTTCTGGAGGGTCGACTGGGTTGTTCCGGGCTGCATCCTCACCAAATATGAAGGTCCCAATGTGGGAAACAGGGTGTTAGCCAGCCCCTTGAAAGATATCCCGTTATAACTGTATAATTGGAAATGTTATTCTAAATTTCCTATTATTCGCTAGGCTAGCTAAGCCTCTTACTGGTCGTGTAAACCCATTTCCTTTTTTGAGGGTCGACTGGGCTGTCCAGGGCCCCATCCCAACCAAATATGACGGTCCAAACATGGGATACAGGGTGTTAGCCAGCCCCTTGAAAGACATCCCATTATAACTGTATTATAGGAAATGTCGTATTTTCGCCAGTGTAGCTTAGCCTCTTACTGGTCGTGTAAACCCAATTCCTTTTGAGAGTCAACTGGGCTGTCCCGGGGCGCCATCCTCACCAGATATGAAGGCCCAATTAAGGGCTGTCAGGAGCCCCTCTCCTCACCAAATATGAAGGCCCAAATATGGGATACAGGGTGTTTGTCAGCCCTTTGAAAGAAATCCCATTATAACTGTATTATACAAAATTTCCTATTATTCGCTAGACTAGCTAAGCCTGTCACTGGTCGTGTAAACCCAATTCCTGTTGATGGTCGCAAGAGCCCCATCCTCACTAAACATGAAGGCCCAAATATGGGATACAGGGTGTTAGCCAGCCCCTTGAAAGACATCCCATTATAATTGTATTATAGCAAATGTGGTATTTCGGCCAGGCTATCTTAGCCACTTACTGGTCGTGTAAACCCAATTCCTTTTGTGGATCGACTGGGCTGTCCAAGGGCGCCATCCTCACCAAATATGAAAGCCCAATTATGGGAAACAGGGTGTTAGCCAGCCCCTTGAAAGAAACCCCATTATACAGACCCTGAAACGTACTACTACACCAAAAAAGCGTGCGACTTTCGTGCGAGAAACGTTTCGTGTAAACCGTTTAGCGTTTCGTGTAAACCGTTTAGCGTTTCGTGTGAATCGTGAAGCGTTTCGTGTAAACCGTTTAGCGTTTCGGGCAAAGCGTGCAGCGTTTCTGGCAAAGCGTGTAAATCGTTTCGGGCAAAGCGTGCGAGAACCGTGTGAAACGTTCATCAGATTTCATTCGGAACTCTCTGACAGTTTAATTGTTTCAAAATAGCGCTCGTGTTAAACATTACTTTAAACTGTTTGTGATCGGCAAAACTCCTATGAGATATTCTCGTGAAAAAAATCTATAAGAAATGATATACTTATCTTTTTACAAAATTGAATTAATTTTTAACAAACAAAAGAAAAGTACGCGTATTGAAAGAAGACTAGTTACTGAGACTATTCGGCTGTGTACAACCAGTACACATAACCTCGGACATCGGGAAGACCTGCACCTGGCTGAACCTGTCCATCAAACTCTGTGTATTCGTTTTCATTGCATGATCACTCGTCTCTTGTTTTGTCAATAGCCAATAGAAATTTAATGACTTGAAGGTAGACGGAATCAGTATTTGATGATGCACACAATTTCAATGATAGATTATTCAACATTAATTTGTACAAAATTAAATGTAAACATAGAAAAGAAATATTCTGTTCATTTCTATGAAATGCAGGAAGTAAATTCTTCTGAATCCCGATTAAAAATAGTTCTACAAGTTATTATTTTAATTATTTAAACACTGATAACGGAAAACAACAAGTAATCAACACACTGAAATTTTCTTAAAATGTACACATGCAATTAATTATTATGTGAATCTATATGCACTGTACTAAATTCAAATAGATTATGATAGATATATTGTATGCCGTTATGCGGGGCGCCGGTTATGTATACGAATATTGAGACACAAATTTAAATCATTTTTTATTTTTTGTTCTATCCGAAATAGTAATGACAACTTTCTTTGTTTAATCGATTGATTTTTTTTCTGTGATATTATGTATGGAACATTTATTTACGCGAATGATTCGGCATAAAAAAAATTATTCGGTTGTTTTATAGCATTTTTCTAACTTATGTGACTAATTTTATTTTACATAACTTTCAAAATTATCAATGTAAATAATTACAGGTTTATTTACTATTACATGTAGTATTTTTACATCGTATTCTCTGAAACTAATAAAAATATTAATGTGAGAAGAACAAAAAAATCCCGCCGAATACTGAAAAACCGATTTCAGTTTGTAATCATACGGATTTTATTTTTGGTATTAAATATTATGTTACAGTAACTTTTTTCTCTGGAATTTTTATTATTTACGGCACTGATAAGAATCATGGATATTTCTTTTGAGCAATAAATATATTTATAGAAGTAATATTTTTGGCTAATTCTGTGAATAAATAGTTTTTTGCTTTAAATAAAAGTACCATATTAATTTAATTAATCAATTCAACACTTATGTACATATATGTTTCTAATATCGGTATTTTTATTATTTCGTGTTTTCTTAAAATTAATTCTTACTAACAGAGTCAGTCAGGGTAAAAATCCGAGAGGAACCGAATCGATCAGGATAAAAGCGTGTCCAAAGCGTGTAAAAAGCGAGCAAATCGTTTCGTGCGAGAATCGTTTCGTGAAAACCGTTCAGCGTTTCGTGTAAATCGTTTAGCGTTTCGGGCAAAGCGTGCAGCGTTTCGTGTAAACCGTTCAGCGTTTCGTGTGAACCGTTTAGCGAGCGGGTAGCGAGCGTGCAGCGAGCGTGTGGTGTAGTAGTACGTTTCAGGGTCTGTAATTGTATTATAGCAAATGTCGCATTTTCGCCAGGCTAGCTAAGCCTCTTACTGGTCGTATAAACCTAATTCCTTTTGGGGGTCGACTGGGCTGTCCCGGGGCGCCATCCTCACCAAATGTGAAGGCCCAAATGTGGGATACAGGGTGTAAGTCAGCCCTTTGAAAGACATTCCATTATAACTGTATTATACGAAATTTCTTATTATTCGCTAGGCTAGCTAAGCCTCTCACTGGTCATGTAAACCCAATTCCTTTAAAGGGTCGACTGGGCTGTCCCAGGGCCCCATCCTCACCAAATATGAAAGCCCAATTATGGGATACAGGGTGTTAACCAGCCCCTTGAAAGATATCTCATTATAACTGTAATATAGCATATTTCGCATTTTCGCCAGGCTAGCTAAGCCTCTTACTGGTCGTGTAAACCTATTCCTTTTGAGAGTCGACTGGGCTGTCATGGGGCCCCATCCTCACCAAACATGAAGGCCCAAACATGGGACACAGGGTGTTAGCAAGCCCCTTGAAAGACATCCCATTATAACTGTATTATAGGAAATGTCTTTCTGGTCGTAGAAACCCAATTCCTTTTGAGGGTCGACTGGGCTGTTCCGGGGTGCCATCCTCACCAAATATGAAGGCCAAATTAAGGACTGTCATGGGCCCCTATTCTCACCAAATATGAAGGCCCAAATATGGGATGCAGGGTGTAAGTCAGCCCTTTGAAAGAATCCCATTATAACTGTATTATACGATATTTCCTATTATTCGCTAGGCTAGCTAAGTCTCTCACTGGTCATGTAAACGCAATTCCTTTTGAGGGTCGACTGGGCTGTCCCGGGGCCCCATCCTCACCAAACATGAAGGCCCAAATATTGGAAACAGGATGTTAGCCAGCCCCTTGAAAGATATCCCATTTTAACTGTATTATTGCAAATGTCGCATTTTTGGCAGGCTAGCTAAGCCTCTTATTGGTTGTGTAAACTCAATTCCTTTTCTGAGGGTCGACTGGGCTGTCCCGGGCCCCATCCTCACCAAATATGAAGGCCCAAACATGGGACACAGGGTGTTAGCCAGCCCCTTGAAAGATATCCCATTATAACTGTATTATTGGTAATGTCGCATTTTCGCCAGGCTAGCTAAGCCTCTTACTGGTTGCGGGAACCCAATTCCTTTTGAGGGTCGATTGGGCTGTTAGGGGGCGCCATCCTCACCAAATATGAAGGCCCAAACATGGGACACAGGGTGTTAGCCAGCCCCTTGAAAGATATCCCATTATAACTGTATTATTGGTAATGTCGCATTTTCGCCAGGCTAGCTAAGCCTCTTACTGGTTGCGGAAACCCAATTCCTTTTGAGGGTCGATTGGGCTGTTAGGGGGCGCCATCCTCACCAAATATGAAGGCCCAAACATGGGACACAGGGTGTTAGCCAGCCCCTTGAAAGATATCCCATTATAACTGTATTATTGGTAATGTCGCATTTTCGCCAGGCTAGCTAAGCCTCTTACTGGTTGCGGGAACCCAATTCCTTTTGAGGGTCGATTGGGCTGTTAGGGGGCGCCATCCTCACCAAATATGAAGGCCCAAATATGGGATACAGGGTGTGAGCCAGCCCCTTGAAAGAAATCCCATTATAACTGTATTATTGGAAATGTCGCATTTTCGCAAGGCTAGCTAAGCCTCTTACTGGTCTTGTTTATTTTGTCGATGTTCAGGTTATAAAACTGTTTTTTAATTAAAAAGGGACGTTTATATGAAATTTTGAATTTATGTTTATTAGCATGTTTACGGTAATTTGAATAGCGAACCGACCACAGAATTCTATTCGCTATTCGAATAGTGAATAGCAAAAACGAATAGAACTCCAACTTCTGAATGCCCTTTAAGGGGCATGGTCACGATTTTGGTCAAAAATCATTTTTTGATTTTATTATTTACAATCCGCCAGTAAGGCATTCTTAATAGGCAACCACAATTTTGTTGCCATTCGTTGAGTTATAAGCGAGTTACAGGGCTTGCAATTCTTTGCTATGTAAACAGAGCTTTTGTTTACATTTTGAACGTTGAAGCAAAAATGTCAGTTTTGGATCTAAAATGAATGTGTTGCACGCCAGAAAGTGTTTATTTATGCTTAAAATGAATAGAAAGCTAGACAAATCTGCTTGAAAAAGATTTTTTTCTGGTATACTAGTATTGAACCTTTGTAAACAAAAACAGGGCACGAGCCTTGTTTACATGACAAAGAATTGGGAGCCCTGTATCTTGCTTATTACCAAACGTTTCATTTGATTATTAGAAATGCATTCCTTGAGCATTGTTAATAATAAAAACAGAAAAATAAAATTTGATCAGAATCGTGATCATGTCCCTTTAAACTGAGTTTCGTCATTCCACCCCCTTTGTTTGCTTTTAATTGAAAGATTTCAGCAAACTGCGTAGGAAAATTGAAATGGTATATCATAACGAATTTAAAAACCAGAAAAGACTAGGTATACCAGGAAGAGTAATGCCGATTCCTCTGGAACGTGCAGCTACCCCGGCAGAAACCTTGAGATTTGTGAATTCTATTCATACCTAGTCCAGCGGACGCACTACCAGGACCGAGTGCAATGGATTGTCTGCGAGACTTATTACTTTTCTGTCACCTATTACAGGTAAACATTTTAATTCAAATTTATACTCTTGGTTAAAAACCGAAACAAGAATATCAGTTGATTTTGGTTTTACATTAAACAGAACAACCTGCCAGGATGCATGCATAGTCCTCAGTTTTATTATCAAAGTATTATAGCCAAGAGCTTTGCGGGCATGTTAAGGATAGTTCTCAGGGAATGTATCTCAACGTTAAAAGTGAATTATATCAAACCAGTATAAAACCGCATGTTTCCTTTACAAAGATGCTGCCGTTGATGCTAGACGTACAGAATTCATTCATATTAAAAACCTGTATCAATCGGCAGATTAAAGCTTCGTTTTTAGTAAAATACTCTTTATAAACTTGTGGTTTGGACACTCTCCCTGCTACGTGTAAACAAATGAATGAAGAAATTTTAATGCATGTAAAAATCAGCTTGGCGCAGGTGAAAGATTAACACAATTTAAGAATATTTTACGTTAAATTGGTTCAGAATATTAGAACCAATGTGAATCATGCTTGGGAAAACTACGGATTTACACCATTTTTGTAAATCAATTTTGATTAGTAAAAATTTGCGTTATTTTGATGATTTTCTGGAATGTTTCAACAATATTATCCATAAACGAAATATCTATTTCAAGCCCAAGCAAGAATTTCAAAGTATATGACAAAACAAAGGATTTTTCTTTAAAATATTTATGATTTAATGTCATTAATCACCTGCGCCGATGCGTTTTAATGGATCATTTGCAATATTAAGATTCGCCCGTCACGTGATTATAAAGTACATATGACGTCACAAAATGCATCAAATATAATGTATTTTTGCGTTGAGTCAAATAATATCGTTTTCCAGCCGTTTTTTAGCACCGGGACGCCTTAACATTGCTGTGTATATAAATTGCACCAACCACATAGAACGTACGTACATGTACCACTGGATACGATCACACGCGGCATAATAATTTCTTTGTTGTAACAAGCTTAAAAGAACTTGTAACCCTGTGCCAGATAATTATGCCAGTGCCAATATGGCATTTTTGCACCCGTCTAAGCTGCATATATTGAAAAATTTTCTCCAATTCCATTAAAATTGACGTATTTGATATTAAAAGATGCTTTTGATAACATTTTAAAGGATTAACTGTTATAACATATCATTGATTCTGTTAACAAATCTATGTGAATTAAAAAGATACATTACAGTCTGAATGTTTACTTTTGATGTAATAGCTAAATGTCAAGGTTTAGGCTAATACAAGGTATTTGCGAGTGGTAAAATGATGCAAATATAAGTAATAAACAACGATTATTTAGTGTACATGGCGTTATGAATAGCAACTGCTCTGCTGGCATATTTTCCATGATGCGCTAGCGCGCATCATGGAATATGCCAACAGAGCAATTGCTATTCATAACGCCATGTTCACTAAATAACGTTGTTTATTTCTTAAATGACGTCACGCCTTTATGACGTCATAGTATACAGACAGAGCAATTGCGATTATAGAAAAATATTTGCAGCTCCTCCGTATGGACTTACATTGGGAAAGCGCAATGGATATGCAAATATATATATATGACCGCACCCCTTACACTGCAGCTTTAATTGATAAGTCACTGCAGACGATTTGGAATTTCTAAATGACACTCTTTGCTAGAACAACATATGAAGTAATGGTAACTAACATGTAGGTTATATTAAAACAACATATAACATATGATTCTACAAATGTTGCTCTCATTCGCTTTAATTTTTTATTGTTTTTGCATCTGTTATAAATACCAACCTATTTTGAGTGAGATAAACGTGTTATTGGAAACCAAATATATACACATTTTTTTTTTACCAAACTATTTGAATAAAATCTCAATTACCAGGATGTATCATATTATAGATTGGATTCAGATGTTGTCTAAGTCATGATGATGGAAGAATGGGCGACATAGGTTTCAAGTGTCCAAGCGGTATGTAAAAATTGATTGAATTTACAGATATAAATCTGTAAACTTTATAATAGTTTTGCAATTTTGTATCCCTATTATCTTTAAACGTCTCATGATACTAGTACGAAAGAAAATCTTGACAAAGTGATAACTTTACGCACACTAATACGCCTTGTGTTGCAATGAAACTGGCATGATTGAACAATAAAAAATATAATAATTTCTATAAAATGCGATTTCTCCCAAAGGATCGGTGTTTTACCAAGGTTACTGCTTCAGAAAGGAGACAGTTCCAATGACATGGAAACATGCAGAGACAGCCTGTTTACGGTAATCATAAATATCATGTATCAAACTATATATATATCAATTATCTTGATTTTTTTTTTATAAACTATAAACTACTATGCATATTCAATTTTTCCCGCCCAGAGTATTGGGATATTGTGTCTTTTCAAGTAATTTAAAATATATATTGAAAAACTGTCAACTTATATTGTAGCAGAATAATTGATAAATTGGTTGTTAAACACTTGAATGCTTTACGAGTTGTTCTGTTGGTTTATCAACATAAAAAGCAAAGATTTTCACAAACCCATAAAATTTAAGATATATACAAAATGACTAGTTATTTGTCAAAAGCCAACTTTAATCAACGTTTGTAGGAAAGAAATTTTACAATCTACATGTACATAATTCTATGGTTAATGTGATTGTCTTAGAAGCTTTTATTGATTTAAATAATAAGAATCAGTAAAATAAGAAATACTTTTTCTTTTATATATGTAGATCTGGCATGTATCTGGCCTGGTTAGAGAATGCCATTGAAAACGAATATGTCGCCATGAACGTGATGTCTGATGTGAACCAGTACTGGATTGGTGAGATTATCATTATCTGTGATATGAATATTTATTTTATATCATCACCAGACTAAGGAAAATATTGCCGTAGCCTTCTTAGATCAAAAGCAACACATTTATCAGTCATTCTAATCCAACACATACGCTAGGATGATGAAATAAAAAATGTATAATGATAATGACCGAAGTTGTATTTCTGTGCTGCTCTTAATGGAATTGATTTACTGAATTAATTAAAATGGTTTCATCTCTAGTTAAGGTCTTCCGTTTCCAACGGAAGACCTTATTGTTTTCGTTAGGTTTCTTTTGACCTATTATTTTTCTTGTTTTTTTTCCGACACCAATTTTTTTTAAAACCGAATATTTAAAAAACGATTCGACGGATTTTCACGAAAATTTTAAAGATAGAAGACAGTACCTATAGCTATGCATACGTATCTTTTCAAATATGACGTCACTTCCGTTCGTCAACGTCGTCAAATTTACTTTTTTTAAAAATTCATTTTGTCCAGCAAATATTTAAAATATGGTTAAAGACAAAAACTTGAAATTTTCAGCGATGATAGATCTACCTTTGGAAGGGTGCCCTTAGGTTAAATAATTAACGTCCGTCACTTCCGGTCGTCACCGGAAGGAAAGACAAAAATCGATTTTTTCAACTTTTTCCTTTTTTGATATTTTTCTGTAGGGTTGATAGTGACCCTTTCACTGATTCAGAATATGCAATTGTTTAAAAATCGATCAACGCGTTCTTAAGATATTAAGGATCAAAGTCCTGAAGCGAGAGTCCGAGTAGCTCAGTCATTAGAGTCGTGGACATGTGCCCAGGCGACCCGGGTTCAAGCCATGATGAGTGTCGTATGTTCTTTTTTACTGTATAGTGCTTGGATTCACATATTCATCGATTATACAAATTTCCGTATTAGTTTTCATTTCTTGTTGATGGTATAATCTATGGGAGTCAAATTCAATGTTTTTATTTCAAAAATTAAAAAGATTATAATTGAACTAAAAATATCTGAAACCGACTTTAAAAAACCATATCTAACCTGCTCTTGCAATTCTGCGTCTGATGACATGTATCTTGAAGTCACTGAATGAAATTTAAATTTTTCCAAATTTTTGATCCCATCAAATCGTTTCAAAAGGACCTCAGACAAATTTAAAATTTTCTAAGTTGTGCTTGATTAGATGAAATCTAATTTTTATAAAAATGTTAAACTCATTAAAATCGTGTTAAAATGACCTCAGACTAATTTAAAAACAGGATTTCTAAGTTGCACTTGCAATTCTGGAATTGATTAGATTTTTCAAAAAATTTAAACTCATTTAAATTGTGTTAAAATGACCTCAGGCTAACTTTAAAACATGATATTTAAGTTGCGCTTGCAATTCTGCGTCTTATGACATCTTTCTGGAATTGATTAGATGAAATTTGAATTTTAAAAAAATTCAAACTAATTTAAACCGTGTTAAAATGATCGAAGACTGATTTAAAAACATGACTTCTAAGTTTCGCTTGCAATTCTGCGTATGGTTACTTCTTTTTCGAATCGATTAGATTAAATTTAAATTTTTCAAAATTGTTAAACTCATTTAAATTGTGTTAAAATGACCTCAGGCTAACTTTAAAACATGATATTTAAGTTTCACTTGCAATTCTGCGTCTGATGACATCTTTCTAGAATTGATTAGATGAAATTTGAATTTTTCAAAAAATTCAAACTAATTTAAACCGTGTTAAAATGATCGAAGACTGATTTAAAAACATGACTTCTAAGTTTCGCTTGCAATTCTGCGTATGGTTACTTCTTTTTCGAATCGATTAGATTAAATTTAAATTTTTCAAAATTGTTAAACTCATTTAAATTGTGTTAAAATGACCTCAGGCTAATTTGAAAACATAATATTTAAGTTTCACTTGCAATTCTGCGTCTGATGACATCTTTCTAGAATTGATTAGATGAAATTTGAATTTTTCAAAAAATTTAAACTAATTTAAACCGTGTTAAAATGATCGAAGACTGATTTAAAAACATGACTTCTAAGTTTCGCTTGCAATTCTGCGTATGGTTACTTCTTTTTCGAATCGATTAGATTAAATTTAAATTTTTCAAAATTGTTAAACTCATTTAAATTGTGTTAAAATGACCTCAGACTACTTTGAAAACATGATATTTAAGTTGCACCTGCAATTCTGCGTATGATGATATCTTCCTCGAATTGATTAGAGGAAATTTAAATTTTTCAAAATTTTTAAACTCATTTAAATCGTGTTAGAATGACCTCAGACTAATTGAAATACATAATATCTAAGTTGCACTTGCAATTCTGCGTCTGATGACATCTTTCTAGAATTGATTAGATAAAATTTGAATTTAAAAAAAAAATTAAACTCATTTAAATCGCATTAGAATGACCTCAGACATATTTTAAAACACGATTTCTTAGTTGCACTTGCAATTTTGCGTCTGAGGACATCTTTTTTTTAATTAAAATGATGAAATTTTTTCATAAATTTTAAACTCATTTAAACTGTGTTAAAATGACCTCAGGCTAATCTTAAAACACGCTATTTAAGTTGCGCTTTCAATTCTGCGTCTGATGACATCTTTCTGGAATTGATTAGATGTAATTTTAATTTTTCAAAAAAATTAAACTCATTTAAATCGTGTTTAAATGATCTCAGACTAATTGAAAAACATGATTTCTAAGTGGTGCTTGAAATTCTGAGTATGATGTCATCTTTCTCGAATTGATTAGATGAAATTTTAATTTTTCAAAATTGTTTAACTCATTTCAATCATGTTAGAAAGACCTCAGATATGTTACATAATAAGGGGTTTAAGGGGCTAGAAGTCCGATATTTTGATCATTTATATCTTAAAAAGAAGAACTATTTTGAAAAGTATTGTAGAAGAGAAGATGCTCAGAATAACGTTTGTAATAATATTTAACCACAAAAGTTTCTTGTAATGGCCCTTATAAGGAGATAAAGAGTCGGTCCCTAAAACAATCTTTCCTTTATATCTCAAGAACAGTAAAAAATATGGAAACACTTAATGAACAAAATGTGTTAAGAATAATAAGACCTTTCTTTTGATATCAAAAATAGGGGTTGGGCCCTCAAATTAAGGGCCAAGAGGGGTCTAAAGGCTTTAATCTATATCTCTTTTATCATAAATATTTTCTAATGCATTATAGAAGCAAAACTGTTTATCTTTCAATTATTTATCAACGTATGTTAAACATTTTCTGATATGTTATATAATTAGGGGTTTTAAGGGGCTAGAAATCCGATATTTTGATCATTTATATCTTAAAAAGAAGAAATGTTTTGAAAAGCATTATAGAAAAAAATGCTAAAAAACAACGTTTGTAATAATATTTAACCACCAAAGTTTCGTTTAATGGCCCTTAAAAGAAGATCAAGGGTCGGCCCCTATAACAATTTTTCCCAATTATCTCAAAAACGGTAAAAAAATTGGAAACACTTCATGAACAAAATGTGTTTGAAATAACTGGCCTTTCATTTGATATCAAGAAAAAGGGATTGGCCCCTCAAATTAAGGACCAATAGGGGTCTAAAGTCTTTTATCTATAACCCTTTTATCATAAATATTTTGTAATGCAATATAGAAGCAAAACTGTTAATATTTTAGTTATTTATTAACGTATGTTAAAAGTTTACAATATTAGGGGTTTTAAGGGGCTAGAAGTCCGATAATTTGATCATTCATATCTTAAAAAGAAGAATATTTTGAAAAGCATTATAGAAGAGAAGATGCTCAGAATAACGTTTGTAATAATATTTAACCAAAGTTTCGTTTAATGGCCCTTATAAGGAGATAAAGGGTCGGCCCTTAAACAATCTTTCCCAAATATCTCAAGAACGGTAACGAATTTCTTTACAGATGTTGTACAAAATGTATTTAGAATAAAAAGACCTATCATTTGATATCAACAGAAGGGTTAGCCCCTAAAATGAGGGACAAGAGGGGTCTAAATGTTTACAATCAAAGCTCTTACACATGTATTATAGAAACAAAACAAGGATTTTGTCTTCTATTTCCAAAATCATGTTTAGCTGGTAAATAGCAAAATTGAAGGTCATACATGTATATCAACTTCTTAAATTGTACGGAAGACCTCCTCGTTGCTCGCAACGAGATCGTGTCTAGTTATCTTTATTTTTCTTGTTTCGGTTTCTTTCTTTATTGCTTGTCGACTATATGAACTTTTCCGTAATCAACGCATACGGTAGCTTAAACGGGTTATGCTTTTTAAAAATAACAAATTATTCATGGTTTATGGTTGAATTACGAAAAAATCTTGAAAAGATATGATATGAATAACTGAACCTACTTTTCTTCTGTAAAATTGAAATGAAAATTGTAGGAAATCTACAGTCTAAAGAAGTGAAGTACTTACAAATTGAAAATTGAAGTAAGATAGGCCAGTTTGTATAGTTTCCAACCTGTATTTATGAGGAGCAGAAGTTGAAATCCTTGTCTTTTATGTCCTCTCTTCTCTCTCTCTTTAAAAATGAAAGATACACACATGCTATTACAATTTAAACATTGGTTATTTTTCAAAGTTTCCCTTGCAGTGTTCAGGAATACATTTTACACGTGGAAAAGACATTCATTCTAGAAAATGTATTTTCAGGTTTGTCTAATACATCTTCAACAGCAGGACAGAATGAAGTATCATGGACACGATATAGAATATCGGATGACAAGACGATTCCAGTGTATAAAGGACTGTGGAAAAACCTGCAACCAGCTGATTTCTTAGAGGAGAATAAATGTGTTTCTACCCTAAAGGATAAATATGACAACCACTGGACAATCACAAATTGTAGAAAGAAGCTTCCATTTGTTTGCAAGCTTATGGGAGCGCCTAAACCACATGGTAACACCATAGACACATGACTGTGATAAAGATATTTTTTCAAATATAACATGCAACTTTATACATATACCCACCTCTAAAAAAACGAAACTTTGGTTGTTTTAGTCTTTTTGCAAATGGGAGCAGTTGCATATTAAAATTCACTTCCAAATACATTTAAGATAAAAATATAAGAAATGAATAAATATAATTTATTCCCACATTAGTGCTTCATGATGCATGGCAAATAACAATTATGAGTATATATAAATACACATGAAATAGTTTAGTATAATTTACCTGTAACAAATTAGCATATTGTTCAGTTTGTATACTTATATAATATGATGACTAGAAAAACTCTTGTGAATATATATATATATATATATATATATATATATATATATATATATATATATATATATATATAAGGGATGTCAACGAGTACCCAGTACCCCCGGTTAACCGGGTACTCGATCGAATGTCCGAGTATCGAATACTAAAATCAGTACTTGGTTACTCGGTTGTATATTTTTTATGTTTCTAAGTTTATTTAATAATGCATTAAAACATCGGTTTTAAAACTTAAAATGTCCATTGCACTTGTACATACAGTAATTAGGATTTCCTACGCCTCTAAATATGCTAAATGACCGTTATCGCCTGTGGCAGTGTTTATATAGTAATTATCGTGACAAAGCACCTGTTACCTAGCTTTTCTCACCTTTGGCTGTCTTCTACCCTATTTTTGGCTTACTTTAATGATTTGTTTTCACTGAACATCGTTTATAATTATAGTCTGTTATATAAATTGGACTTAAAGGTCTGCAAATATTTTAAAAGAACTGAAGAGTTAAAAAACGTAAAATGTCAGCTGTGCGAAGTAAACTTATTGTATACGGGGGGAACGACAAACATGTTAAATCACAAGGTTTTACAGTTATCAATGTACTTGTTCATATTAATTTACACTTTTACCGAGTACCCGGGTACTCGATCGGAAAAACGTCCGAGTAACCGAGTACTAAAAATTAACCGATTTGACATCCCTAATATATATATATATATATATATATATATATATATATATATATATATATATATATATATATATATATATATATATATATATATATATATTATAGCATATAAATCACAATGGTTTCCCCATATTTACACAGATGTCATATTTTGTGGAAATGGCGGCTACATTCATAAGAACTGGAAATGCGATGGCCAAAACGACTGTGGTGATATGTCTGATGAAATTGATTGCTGTAAGAGGACATTTATTTTTCCTAGGGCCTGGAGTTGAACAATTTAGAGTTTTCTTTTATTGTTTTGTGTTGCAATCTTTGGATTAAATATATTAGTTTATATTTACAACCTTGAAGTATTTTCCCCTCAATATCTTACAAAAATTGAATAAAATTTATATCGAAACAATATTTGATTTTTTTAAGTCTGGGTATAAAAAGCGTAAATATAAACATTAAATAAGCATTTAAAATGAAAAAATGCAAACGTTGTTCATTTCTGTTTATAAAAAAAATCTGATCGAGAATAATAATATTTTATGTTCTTTTACTCACTTTAGATAAACAATTGAATGAATGATTCAGGCATGGTGTAAATATAACAGAAAACTCCTTCTATCGGTGTTTGTAGAGATCGTTTAAAAAAATACCTAATTGATATTTGATTGAACGATTGAGAAATGGATGTTAAATATATTAAAAACGCTCTGATGTTTCACACACTAATATTGCTAAAACAAGTAACTCAACCTGTGGGCAAAGGTTCTATATTTTTAAATTTGTATGAACGAAGCACCAAAGAAAGCATTTTATTGTAAAATAGATTTAAGACATCAAATACATTGAAAATTTAATATATTCTTAATATTCTCTTAATTTAATGTTGCCATCATGGCTCCCTGTAAAGATAATTTTGTTTTACTATTACAGCATCAAGTTGCTCTGAATTATTAATGCTTGAAAAGGGTACACCAGGATCTATAACAATGACGTGGTTTGATAATAATGCCCTCTGTACATGGACAATACAGACTCCTGTTGGTGCCCGCATAAAAATTACAGTAAGTGATCACTGGGTCGTATAGTATTACTATATATAAATTTATACTTTGGAAGGAGAATTACAGCTCGTGAGATGTGGAATTTGCGGATTTTACAAATTTGATGTTGCTATTACTAATTATTGTAAAATTTTAATTCACTTAAAATTTGGTGAATATAATTCACTTTTCAGTGATAAGACAATATCGTTCATAAACTTCTGTAAGTCTTTTTTTAAGGAAAAGCATTTCAATGACCTTAATGAACACATATAAAAAATGTGTTTCCATATATTCTATTATGCAGAAACCATCATTTTCCTAAATAAAATAGAAAATCGTAATTTCTTTTCGTTGATGTATATACCGATAGAGAGAATCCTGGCTTTCCAGAAATGGTGATATACATAATTGCTGCTAAAACTCTAAAGAACTTGTTAAAACTGTTGAATTGTGTTTAAAATATGCTTGAATAACATAATTTAATGCATGATGGATATTTTAATATATTTTCTACTATTGCGTTATACGATGTATAAAAATAGTGTGTATTTTTGTTGTAGATAAGTTCGAGTTTTCATTTGGAGGAAAATGCTGATGTTCTCAGTATATGGACTGGTGGCATATCTTTAAAAGAGAGCAATTTTCTTGGAAGTGTAACAGGAAGTCTTCAATCACAAAAGGAATTCTACTCACAGAACAATTACATCATCATGCAGCTCAGCATGGATGGTTCCGTAAATGTCAGAAGTGGATTTACTGTAACATATGAAACCGGTGTGTTTGGCTCCTGTATTTAGTAAAATTAAAAAAAGAAACATATTTATGTACAGATGGAATGGGCTTTTGTAATTCCGCTTATATAATATCATTAGTGTTTAAGCAAAAAAAATATCCTTATACCCTCCAGTTGCTGATTCAGTGATTTGGAATGATATGAAGAAGCTGACAGCAGGCAGTAGCTGGCAGAACCTGGAGTCACCATTGTATGGGACAGCTGTTCCATTTGGATTACAGCTAGAATGGTTGATTACAGCAGGTTCTTACCAAGTGGTGTCATTGGAGGTACAAAAGACATATTTTTTACATACTGTAGATTCCTAATTAAAAAAAGAACATCAAACGGATTTTAAAAGATCGCTTTTATTTTTCTAGTTTTTAATGCTCGGTTCAATTATTCAAACACGTGACCATAATATACTCCAGCTCTGTTCATCTTTTGGATAAATGACACCCAAAACTTTTTTGAATATAAATACAATTTTTAAACAAAATACTTTTGTATCAGTTTCTAGAGGTGGATTTGCCTACAAGCAGTTCCCTACAAGCTTATGACGGAGAAGACTTAATTGCACCTCAAGCTGTCTCGTCAAATAAAACTCCTTTGCATCCCATCTACATATCTAGAAGCAAATCAATTCGCATTGTGTTATCAACAGATAAACATGAGTACACCAAGTATCGAGGATTTCGGCTCAAATACAAGGAAGGTTCTGTAGTATAGATAATATGCTTATATTCAAAATGTTCATTGTTTTAATTTTGATTCCAATATCTTGCATAATTTCTACTATAAGTGTAACTACTGATAATATTCCCTTTGATTTGATTTTGTTGACATTGTGAAACTTTAAAAATTATTATTTTTGACATTTATCAAATTAATTCCGATAAAGTTCCTTAAAGTATTTTACTCTTGTTGTTAAATGGATTAAACTCCTTTGGTTTTTCTTTTGAGGATCAATCAATCAGATTAAATTCTTCAATTGCCTTTGAAGGTTGTATTATTGAGATGAAGCAACAAGGAACTATATTTTCACCTGGCTATAAAGTTGGCAGCTATCCTTCCAATGTCACATGTGCCTGGATTCTTACACGAAATACAGGAGAAACTAAACCAATTTCTCTACGCTTCACAGAATTTAAACTTAAAAGCAATTCTGATTACGTAGAGGTAAGTCATCGTTTAATAAATGTGTATCTGTATAAACTAATTTATTGAACTTGCAGGCATATGTATTGGTTCTGGCAATTTGCATTTTTAACTTTACCCAGCTTTATAATGACACTACCGGTACAGCATTGCACATTGGAAGAGGACTGACAGGTACTTCTGGCATTACTGAAATATTTAGCTCTACCAATGGATACCTCAATGTGACCTTCAAGTCCAACTTGGTATTGGTTGAAAAAGGATTCAAGGCTGAGTTCTCTGTTGGTAAGCCTGTTGGTACATGCTATTAAATGTGTAGATCATTTTTACTAATGTACATACATTGTCATACTAGATGTTTTAAAATAAAGATTTTTATATATATCTTTATTTCATCATTAGACTGCCACATGTTAACACTCTCACAATGGACCATAAATTCAGTTTCGGATAAATACACAGCACTTAACTCAGAAATTGAACTGTCCTGTCAACCTGGATACTCATTCAAACAAGAGGAGTACAACAGGAAAAGGTCTGTTGCTCTGAAATGTTTACCTGGAGGAAAATGGAATGTGTCAAGAATACCTGACTGCCAGAGTAAGTATTTGTAAATTATATGGTCGATTATATAAAACGAAACCATTTTCTTAAAATATATGAAAATTTGATTAAAACAACGGTAAATAAATGTAGAAACTAGTGCGTAACTGACTTTTTGTTATCACAGTTACATACTGTAGCACACCTCCAGCTTTACGAAATGGAATACTGATAAGTGCAACAGGCGCAAAGGTTGGAGATTTTGCAACATACAAATGCAATATTAGGTTTACTCTTCGGGGATTAACCACCATTCGATGTCGAGAGAATGGAAACTGGGAAACACTGCCAATATGCTTTGGTAAATATATATATTTTTGTCGATTTGCCAAACGCAATCCAAGGTTTGTGTTTAAAATATTGACGAGGAAACACTTGATATTCCAGCTCAACAATGCAGCTCAGTAAGTGATCCAACCAATGGAAGTGTTAACATTACTGAAGGAAGTGGGACTGATTTTGCCTCTGTGTTAATGTTTAGCTGTGACCCAGGATATGATCTTCTTGGGTCGGTGTACATCCACTGTAGGTCAAATGGCACATGGTCACATCCTCAATCTTCATGTACAGGTAAAATTTAAATAAGAATGAAATGGTACATGCTAACACTCGACACTTTGTACCGGTAATCCTTATGGAATGATAAAATAGCTAATAAGTACATTCTGTATCTACCTGTTTCAGTATAAATGACCCATACAGAAAGATAAAATGATTCAAGGTCACACAATGCAACGTTTCGTGAGTGATATAAAACAATAACATGTCACATGGTCACATCCTTTACCGTTTTGTACAGGTAAAAGTTATTGACCAAGAAAATTGAACTCTGTTATGGAAATGAACTTGACTATGTTAATGACCAGAAGAAAAACATCAATTACGAGGCTCTTAAATACTGTGAAATTTCTATAAAAAAATGTCCAGTCATTAATTTTCAATGTTACGTATGGTATACAGGGAAATATTAACCACTGTTTCATTTTCGCCCCTTACTCCCTCGTCGTCTATGGGCGAATTTAAGACTGGTTGAATTCAAACGTCTCAACTCCTCTGTCTTTTAGCACAACTGTGTCTGGGCGAATTTAAGATGGGACAAATCCGTTTGCTAGTGTAGAAGGGCACTCCTCCCCACACCCCCAAAGAAGATTAAAACACCCCCCCCCCAAAAAAAAAACAACTACGGTGCGAAAATGAGTAGTGTTAATTTAAGCTCATCATCACATAAGGGTACCTATGAAATTCAAGAAGTATGTGTTTATTGACACATTGTAAGCGAAATGCAAAAAGTAATAGTCAGGCAAGATAAATCGTATTGTATTAAGGTGTTTTGTTTTTAACTGGTTAAGGCAAGATTCACATTTTGATATTGAATAGGCAGAAATTCTTTAAAAAGAAAAGTTCACAAAACATGGAAATGATGATTTCTTTTTCAAGATTTGTTAACAAATGTAAACGTTATATATTAAGTTATGTTTTTTTTATCTGTATTAAACTGTTCTGTTTGTAAAATGCTCAAACATAATTTATTGCATTTTAGCTGACCTTAACCGAAGCCTCAAGTGAGCTTTTCTGATCAAAATTTGTCCGTTGTCTGTCGTCGTTAGCGTTGTTGTCATTGTAAACGTTGCACATTTTCATCTTACTATCCAGAAATACCGGGCCAATTTCAACCGAACTTGGAGCAAAGTTTTCTTTGAGAAACGCTTATAAGTATGTTTAAATAAAGGGCCAAGCCTCCTTTAAGGGCGAAGTAATGAAGAGTTATTGAAAATTGTTGGTATTTTTAAAAATCTTCTCTAAAACGTTGAGCCAGAAAAGGTATAAGTTGTGTGAAAACGTCCGCATGATCGCTAAAGGTTGAGTGTAGCCACAATGATGAGTGTGTTAAATTTTAAAATTGGACATTTAGAAATAAAAACTGTAAAAAATATTCTTAATAAACTGAAACATTAAAAAGAAGCTCAATGTTCAGCTAAAGAAAATGTGAAGAAAATTTGTAAATCTTCATTAACAAGATAGACTTTGGAATCATTATTGTTTGTTGGGGACCAATGTTCGTGGCTTTCATGAGTAACCCTTGCCCACGAATTTACATCCCCATGAATGTATATGCAAGCATTCATTTAATATTTATTTACGCAAAATAACTTGCTACCAACGAAATAACGTCCCAATGAACCAAGACAATTTGGCTACTCACGAACATTGACCCCCACGAACGAAAATGATTCCACAGTACTCTACTGTTTATATATTTCTTATAGTTAATTAATGTTATTACTTTAAAGACGGTCTAAAGCTTAGCTGAGCGTAACTGTTTGGATAACCAGTGTTTAAACGTGGTATTTGCTCTTGCTAATTACCAAAACAATAGTGAATCTGTTCTGCATCTGGATATAATTGCTGGATTTTTTGTTATTTTCTTAGGAATAGTCGAGACATAATTTAGCCATGCAAATATATGGAATAATTTTCAATGCACAGTTACCTTAAAGATGTTTTTTGGCAGAGATTAAATGTCCCTTACCACAAGTGATGTATGGTAAAGTTGAATCTGGTGGTGATGTTAAGTATAAAGAGACAGCCACGCTGAAGTGTGATGCTGGGTTCAATGTAAATGGTACAACTTTAACTGATAAAGATGTGACCTGTGGGAGTGATGCTTTGTTTTCTGGATTGGATCCGTGTGTCAGTAAGTGCTTAGTTTATCCATGTTTGATTGTATTTATCAACGTCTCTTACCCATTAATCTTACAGTAAGACTTGATTTAAAGATCAACTTTTATATAATTCTTAACAAAGGAAGAAGGTTACATTTCCTGTTTTTTTTAACCCTTTATTGTCCCATCACTTAATAAAAAGCAATATATTTGGTGCCAGGGTTTGGGCCCTGGGTTCACCAAGTACTAGGTGTTATATATATATATATATATATATATATATATATATATATATATATATATATATATATATATATATTAACTAATAAAATTTCGTGAAAGGTTTTTCTTTTTAACATGTATACATCATTCACCCAAACACATGCATGTGAAAATACATAGACAGCTATAATTTTATGTTAATCTTTCTTTTGCAATAGACAACTGTATTACATCATATGTAACCGCACAACAAATAATTATCTTATTTCTTTACATGTCACCATTTTTTTTTTATAAATATGTTCCTCACAGTGAAAGTAATAAACTATTTCCTCTTTGAGCCTTTCAAATGAGGGTTAACAATTCTTGCTCCTACTTCTATAAATATGTTTTTTTTTAATTATACATGTTATTAAGTTAAATATATTGTAATACTTGTAGCATTTTCCTAACAAAACATCAACTTTGTTGAGAGATATATCTATTCCAAACTGTTCTTTGAACCAAATCAATACACTTTCCTAAATATTTTCGACATATTCACATTCCCAGAAAAGATGACACAGTGTTTCTGGATATATCTTACAAAAACTACATAAATTTGTATTGGTAATGCCAATTTTACGCAATAATGTATTCGTTGCTAAGATTCTATGTAAAATTCTATAATTGAACCACCTTAATTGTATATCATTTGTTATTTTAAAAAAACAAATTATTTTGTTTTTTCCTCCAAGAGTTGTCAACATTTAAATCTAAAATATTTTCCCATTGATTTCACTTTTTGGCTTTTTGTATTTCTGACTAATAAAAGCATCATAGAAATCTCTACCACCTTGTTTGCTTTTTGTAATTAATTGTATGAATTTTGGGGAAAAAAGGTTGACTTCTTTGAATTTTATCATAGTCATAATTCAAATGTAATTTTCTAATACAATCAATTACTTTAAAAAATAATGTAAAAGGTGTTTTTAAATAATATTTTGTACAAAATTCATGATATCTAAGCGAAGTTCCGTCCGTATCGTAAAAATCAAAAACAAACTGAATACCCCTTTTTAGCCATGATCTATAACAAACACTTTTGTTGTTTATACAGACATCTTTATTATACCACACTGGACTCAAAACAGATGTCTAATTATCAATGCATAGCCTTAAGTCTGATAGAGCTGAAATAACATCTGTCCAAAAAGCATTCTTGACATCTTTCTTAAGTTTTCTATAAAAATCTCTACCACATATATAGCTAGATAACTTATATCTGGAATTAAATCTTTTATTAAATGCTTCCAAGCTGAACTACAGGAATTATCAAAATATCTGCGAATCCATGTGATTTTTAAACTTTTACAAAAAGAGTCAAGACATGTCATTCTCGTGCCACTGTATTCATAACTTTAACTACCCTTGCTGTTTTCTTATTCCATATAAAATAAAAGAAGAAGTCTTCAATTTCTTTGAGTTTTTCTTTAGATGGGCTTGGTAGCGTTATCAATAAATGACTGAATTTGGGTATAAGCAAAGTCTTTACTACTGTTATGCGGCCTGCAGTAGATAAAGTCCTTCTTGACCATGATGATATTAATTTCTTAACTGATTCAATTTTTTTTTAAATCAAACATAGTATTTGTATCTAAGTATATGCAATATGTAACACCTAAGACTGTAAATGGTTCCTGTGACCACTTTAGGTTTTTGTATTTTTCACATAAGTTACTGCCAGTATGAACAGTAGATCCAATCTTTATACATTGTGTTTTATCATAGTTTGGTTTCAATCCAGAAAATTTGGAATACTGGTTGAAAAAATAAAGTTGACCTGATGGAGACCTCTGACCCATCCATAAATAAGACTGTATCATCAGTATATTGTAATAGTTTGTATTCCTTATCTTCAATAACAATTCCCTTATTTAGATTATTATTTCTAATAATTAAACCCATTATTTCTGCACAATGTAAGAACAAGTATGGTAAAATTGGGTCCACTTGTCTACAACCTCGTCCCATATGAAAAAAAATCAGAAAAAATACCATTTTAAATAATACATAATTTAGGCTCTTTAAACAAAATTTTTATCCACTTTATAAAATTCTCACCAAAATTTAAGAAATGCAATACATGTACTTTGTAAATAAATTTCCAAGAAATAGAATCAAACGCTTTTTCAAAATCAACCAGAAGAATAAGACCAGGATTATTATGTTCCTTACAATAGTGCATAATGTCATATAATAACCTAGAGTTTTCACCTATGTATCTACCAGCAAAAAACCCTTTTGATTTTCTTGAATTATTTTCGTTAAAGTTGGTTTCATTCGATTCGCTAAGAGACTAGATAGCAGTTTATATGTAAAATTCAATAAGGTGATTGGTCGCCAATTTTGTAAAATTCCCTTGGCTTATTGCCTTTTGGGAGAATAGATATAATTCCTAGCATTTGTTTATAAAATAACTGTCCCATTTCATAACTATAATTAAAAGATTTGAGAATATAAGAATCAATATCCCTCCAAAAAAAATAAATAATAAAATAAGCAGTAAAGCCATCTGTTCCAGGTGTTTTGTCATTCTTAAATATTTTTAGGCCTTGAAGCACCTCTTGTTTTGTAATTTCTGCATCTTAATTTCTTTTATTCTATTATTTATTTTGGGGACTTCTTCTTTTTGTAGAAAATCTTCTAGGTTTACATCTACAAGATCTTGATCTTTATTTGCATACAGTTGTTTATAAAACGTTTTTACTTCTTGTAATATTTCTTCTTGTTTGTTTATATGTTTACCCTCGATATCCAATTTGCTAATATTTTTGTTAACAAAATTTCGTTTTTCTAAAGCACAAAAATATTTTTTTGGTTTTTCTCCATCTTCAATCCACTTACAATGACTTCTTAGCAAAGCCTCTTTAGTTCATATTTTCTAATTTCTTCCAGATCCCTCTCAGGGTCGTTTATCATATCTAAATATAGTGGCAAATGGTTATCAGAATACATATCATGTAAAAATTTAAATTATTACTAATCTTTACTTTATGTTCTCTCCTTTCTCGCGTTAATTTCGACCACATTTTTATTGCCATATCCCTTATTTTCATCAATAAAACATCTAAAAATAAGTTGTCTGGAATTTCCAGTGTTGATTCATTAATACGCCATTCATTATCAGTTTCTTTAATCATTTTTTAATCATTTGTTACAAAGTCTTTATTCCTGAGTAGTGAGTTATTAAAACGCCAGAATCCCTTTCCCTTTTTAAAGTCATTTATAGTGATGTCTAATTCAATAATAGAATGGTCAGTCCTATAACCGGGTAGCATGTGTATTTATCGATAATGATATGAGTTCCTCTGACACACGGAAAAAGTCAAGTCTAGCTTGCTTTACATGATTTTTTTCTACTCCATGTATATTTTCTAATATTTGGGTTTTTGATTCTCCAGGGATCTAGTAGACTAAATTTTTATTTTAGTTTTTCTATTTCAATTTTATTTTTGGGATTATTTTCTCTCAGAATTAAAGCAATCTAATTGGAAATCTTGTACAATATTCCAATTCCCACACATAATTATAAAGTCGGTATCAAAAAAGTCATTTATTTTATCACTCAACTCAGAATAATAAGTAAGGATTATCCCTATTGGGCCCGTATAAGTTGACAAGCGTAATTGAGTACTTGTTATCTATCATTATATTTGATATAATGAAATTTCCTTCATTATTGCTAAAAACTTTTAAAATATTTATTTCATTTGTGTTAATTAGTAAATAAGGTTAATGTTCCTCTTGCATCTGATTTGCCCGAACTTATGAGCATCTCATTACCCCATTGAGCATAAACTGAGTTTTTAATCTAATTCTGTTCAGTGAGTGTCTTGTAAACAATAGAAGGGTGATTTATGACTTCTTAAATAGCTAAGAACATCTTTTCTTTTTATCGGGTCATGTAACCCTCTGCAGTTTACAGAAGTTATTTTACACCTAGTCATTGATAAATTGTAAACTGTATAGCAAGTAAGCACCTATATTTGATACATTCACTCAACCCTTTCATACATGCATCAAAAAGACAAATACTTCCTGTATGTAAATGTAACAAAACATGTCATGAAAAAATCTATAATGTACAGATTTGGGTCTTGCTAGTTTAAAGTATGATATTAAATTGTAAATAAGATGGTAAACCTTATCTTAAATACATTGAAATGAGAAAATCCTGTAATTGCTCATATAAACTCATACACAGGGGCACAGAAAAAAACAAAAAAAAAACCCAGAAAAAACAAGTGCAAGTCCCCATGCGTAATTACTACATATCAAAGGGTATGCCTGAAACCTTTATTTTAAACATTCTTACTTCGGGGTGCAGAGAAAAACAAATGTAAGTCCCCATGTTAAGTTACTACATATATCAAAGAAAATACCTGTAAATCTTATTTTAATAACTCATACCTAGGGACTTGGGGGAGAAAAAAAGTATTTGTCCCGATGTGTAATTACTACATATCTTAGAAAATACTTGTAAACTTCATGTACATATAGATCTTAGAAAATATCTATAAATTCATACTTTGAGGCACAGGACAAAGAGTATACCAGTATAAAACTGATTTTAAAAAAAGAAAAAAAAGGAAGCCTGAAAACAGATGCCGGTTTAATGCATTATCAGTATCTACTGTAACTAGATCTCGTTACGATCGCGAGTAACGAATAGGTCTTCCGTCCGATTTGTTTTATACGATACAATGAAATATCGATACTCTCTGCCAAATCTGAGATCCTTGTGAAACTATTTTTTTTTTATCTCGAGACTGGAAACGGACGAACGAAAGTGATTAATGGAAAAAGAGCTAGTAGTTCTTGTACATTTGCCTAGTGTATATCACTGTTTATTATGCTAGATGAAACACCTAAGAAAATCTGTTAGACTTGGTAAAAACGTAGATATTAAGGTAAAGCGCCATATTTACGATATCGATGATATTAAGCATGCATGGTTGCATTGTCACCAATTTTCTTAAAACTCCACTTTCATAAAAAAAAATGCAAATGTTCTTGACTTTAAAGCCGCATAAAGTATTTTGCCGTCTAAAATAAGTTATAAAAATGAAAACCAATTTTGAATTTAAATCAAATTGTCAGTTATGTTGCAATACGTTAAATTGTTTGTTGCTGGTTGTAAAAAATAGCTCCAATACTCAAACATTACTTATAGAAGCATTGTTTTGCAACCAAAAAAAATTTTGTTATGGAACTTTAAAGGGAAAGGTCACGCAAAAATACAGAAGAGTTAAAATAATTATATTTACCATGAAAATGATGTCAACAATGAGAGTTTACGTAACATGATCATATTTTACCAACAGTCACAGATTAAATATCAAAGTTTGACAAAGTCATGCGAGCTGCCATTTTGATTATGTTGTGGTTTATCATCGGGTTTTATCCCGATAACTTTCAAATGATCTGTGATGTCAGCGTGCAGCCCCATTCACAGTTCATATCAGTCCACACGTGGGAAGTTACAGTTATGTGTTTCTAAATAAGCCAGCTTGTTAAGCCTTTAATTGCAAGAATAAGCAAGGGGAATGCAAAAAAGGTTTTTTTGTGATACTAAACCCTGCCAAAGATGCTTCATCAAAACGTAAGTGGAACAATGGATAACTAATTTAAAGAATGGAATACTAGAATACTCCTTGCCAGTGGGCATGACCTCACACTGATCACAGAGCACCATTCCTCTAATGTTGGAATTATTGGTCTTGAATTGTTAGCATCAGAGAGATTTTGAAGTTCTTCTGTATCTTCAGGCTCACATAAATAAGATACTATCCCAAATGCATTTTCTTGCGCCATTCATACAGAACTATGTTATACAATATGTGGGTCAGTTTATCAAAGTGATGGGCTGATGTAATATAGATGCTATCACGGCAGCCTCCATGCGCTTGTTGGAGAGATAACATTGACCAGATAATTAAACCAAGTTTTACGGCTTAAGATGAGATTATGAGATAAGTTATATGATGGGTGTTTAAAGCAATCTTAAGTGTATATTTTTTCACTTTGAATGGTTTATACCTGACCTTTCCCTATAATATGTATCACAATAATTGTATTTTACAAGAACGTTGAAGATTTATTGGCAATGTGGTTTATCAGCCTTTTTGTTCAAGTTATTTCTCGAAATATTATAATTGTCCTTATAAAACAACAATTTATGCATTAACGTTATTTTTTAAAATACTCCTATTTTCCTTTGTTGATTTGTTTTCGGTTTTTGTCAGTAATACAAGTATTTGATACATTTTTATTGTTCCGAACGACATGTTAAAAAACAACTATTTAAGCTTTGGATATGGTGACACTTTAATTTTAAATCCTTAAACCTTCTATTACTTGTATATAGTATTGAATTAGAATACTTCTACCTTATATTGATCTAATAAAATTACGATCTCCAAAAATTAAAACGTACTTGCTCATATTTATTGTTGTAGACAAAGATGAATGCACAGGGAAACCATGTGAATCTGTTTTGAACACAAAATGTGTGGATACAGTTGGTTCATATTTCTGCAAGTGCAAAAGTGGTTTTTCACGTTTAAACTCATCAGGCCCTTGTAGAGGTAATATAATAGTGACTTAATGGTAACAAAGTGATTGATGTTTGAAAGCCACAGCTTGCAAATTTTTGCATGTGCAAGGCTAAGCATGTTCTGTTTCTTCTTTTTCTGAATAATAAAGATTATATTTGTGAAATCAGTAAACAATTACTAGACATATCAATTCAAGAATCAATATATTAAAACAATAAAATTGGTGACCATGAGTTTAACTATAGGCAACACTGGTCGTGTGAAGGATTTTACCCATCGGGTTTTTGTTAGTAAACCAATAGAAATGTTCAGTTCTACATGAATTGAAGAATATGCGTTGATGTTGCAAAATGAATATGGAAGAAATAACCAGCAAAGCTTCAGTTATGCAAATAAAGAAAACCTATAGTTTATTAACATCATTTTCCAAATTGTTTTCTGACTAATTTTCTATGTTGACTGTCACATTTTGTGTTAAAAGGCCTTCATTATAAACTGAACTTTATTTACAGTGTGCAGAAGAAAATATAGCTACTGCATAGAACACTCTCTACCCACATTCTCTCAAACACACAATACACGCAATTCACACACACAAACAATATAACCCGACTTTGACTGATGTCACTTATGAATACTTAGCCCGGACAATATTTTTGAAAGGTTGTTTTTGGATAAATTAACAAATACACCCGCAGCAGGTACATGTATGGGTGAGACCAATTCATGTTGATCACGTGTGATAAGGATACATCACACGTTCATGTATAATTCATATTAATCTGGTACACGTGCGTCAACACACCGTAATATAAACAAAACCTTTCGTCACGGATGATACTCAACCATATAACCAGCTCACAAAGTGCGTGCGTCCGCGTGCGTCACTTTTCCCACGTTGACGATTGGTTCCGATGGTTAGTCTGTCGTTGTCCTGCACCCACGGCTAATACCGTCACGTGTATAGTTGACCACACCCACTCAACACCTAGAATTTAATTCATTGTCGGATCCTTAGTGAAAAGTTCAACTCTCTACTGTATAAATAACACATTACATTGAACCGTCGGGCTACCATAATTAATATTCATATGGAACAAAAATATCATAGAACACTAAGCAATTATTGTTAAAAATTCATATTTACTAAACGATAGACCATTCCCTAAAAGTTATATAACCACTTTGTTTCTATGTGTCCACAGGAAAAATAAGTTATAAGAAACCTATATGAAATTTAAAAAAATCTATAAGAAAACCTACAACCTACATGAAATGTTGAAAAACCTGTTGGATTTTAAAAAAAATCATTTTGACAGTAGCATGTTTTATTTTAAGTAAAGAATGTAAACAACAGGGGCCCGTTTCTCAAAAAGGCCTACGTCCAGGCGTAAGCTTAGTCCGGACTAAATCAGGGACTAAACCTCAAAACCAGACTAAGTTGCGTTTCACAAAAAGGCGGAAACTTAGTCGGGACTAAATTTGGGTTTAAATCTACGCCTGCTAATGGGTAGGCGTAAGTCCTTAGTCTGTGCACAAAAATGGCGAGTGTTTTGTTTTTAAGGCAAAATAAACAGAGAATTTTAATTTTTGGTTTGTTATACGTGTTATTAAGGTAAACATTCACCATTTATTGAAATATTTGTATATGTACGTATAACTTTTAAAAAAATACCTATTGTTCGATAACTGTTCCTATTTTTAAATAGATTAAGATTAAATCAATTTGATAATTAATGGGCTTACCTTATTAAACACATATAATATACATTACTTCTCGTTAATGAAATCTATATTTTAAGTATGAAGAATTAAAGATGGGTATACCCCGATAGATGATATAAACACAATAATTAAAAAGATGCTGTAATTTTAAATTAAACATGTATTCCCCAACAAGATAGATGTATACATAAGTATGAATAGATTATTGATTTTTAAATCAATACTCAGTAAGCATAGACTGGAATTTAATGATTCTAATCAAATTTGAACCTATGAAACGAAACTGATTTCAAAATATTGAGAATACTCCTTTGAATAGGAGCAATTCAAAACGCTTAAAGTTGTAATTTGTTCTTGTGTGTTGTTGTATATTCTATACCTACATGTATACTACTTACAACTTTACAACACGTATACATTCTCATTTTCATTTTTTTACTCCTAGTATCTTAACAAAACCATATGAAAGCTACATGTATTTTGATTGTTTATGAACTCGCATTTAGATACATGTACAATCAATTTTTGTTAAAATATTACTTAAAATATGTTTTAGAAGCGTGCAGAGTGTGTATCAATTGTAGATCTATTGACATGCGTTTGTCGAGGTTCTTGACGATTCTAAAATTTCGCATGCACACCTTGAATTTTCGGAGCTGAAATTAATTCATTTATTTTATTAATTCTAGGATTAAGTGTTCAATTTCCTTCATATTAAACGTCGATTGTAATTCTTTTTAAATAGGTATGGTTTACATGTGCTATGGATGATCTTCGTGCATATGCATATGTGTTGTTTATTTGTACTCATTTAACTGAATTGGTATTTAATTACTTGAATTCATGATAGTTTTGTTTCATCATATTTTTAAAGATGTATGTATATCAAGGGATGTTTTTTTTTATTTCGAAGTTGTCGACTTGCAATACAAAAGCGTTGTTTTAGCATTTTACAGCAGTGTGCATTATTTACAAATTTAACTAGCGTGCATTTGTCATAATTGTTTTAATCAAGAAACTGTACACAGAGTTATTTTCGTCCCGTGTAATTTCCGCCCTTCTAACAGTTGCAAACAGTTTCGCTCTGTCATGAATTCGCCCAGTCACAGTTGTTATTAAAAAAAATTCACCCGCTGACAACGAGGGTGAAATGATTGGAAATTAAACGGGGGCGAATAATCCCCTGTATGCAGTATATATTACTTTCACCCCCCCCCCCGGAAAAAAACAAAACAAAACAATCAATCGATTAAACCAAAAAACAGGAAAGGGAGTTGGGGAGACCCCGGCCACAAATGTTGATAATTTCTGTCTTGTTAATTGTATAGCATTGAATCATGATTTTTTGAAGTATACACTCTCATAACTGCAGCGGTGTGTGCATACAAATTGAGTAACGCGCGTTAGCGCGTTATGAAAATTTGTATGCACACACCGCTGCAGTTATGAGAGTGTATACTTCCAAAAACCAAGATTTAATGCTTATATTTACATTTTTTTAACTTTTTGCCTTGTCTGCAAATGTGATTCATACCTTAAAATTCCTATCTTATCCTAAGGGTAAGTTAATATTAATGGAAGAGCCACAGTAACAGCCACAAGCGTGAACTTTGATTTTCGCTTGTGACGTTGCAGTTTACAGCGTTGAACGTTTGTGACGTCATAATAAAACTCGTCAATTTGACCTTTGACTACTTGTTGCATTTAGAGGCATTTAAACATCACGGAATTTAATGGAAAAACACAGTAGAATGTAAATATTTGACAATATCTTTCAAAACTATTATCATTTGAATCGCAGAAAATCAAGAATCCTTTCCATGTCACTGTCTACATTCTTTCATTATTGGAACAGAGGATGGAACTTTTTTTCCTTTTGTAGACATGGACAAGGTTCATGTAATGTTAGTTATACAGTAGATATTTTCTATTTCAGTTGGTTGCTATTTATAACCTATGGACATATTATTTTCTATAAATAATATAGTGATAGGGTAAAAAAGAATCAAGCCTTATCCCAGCATCTGAAAGTGTCTAAATATCTACATGAAGCATACTTATCATTCTGCAGGTGTATGCGGGTATATCTACTGTACCCTGTCCCTGTATTCTATAAATATTTGAAGTTTACACGAACATTGGAATTAATTTCTATGTATTGTTTCGTTCAATTAATATGTACGATTGTGCCTCAACATCATCTACAATGCATATATTTGGTTTCTGAATCCTCTTATATATGCCTTTTTCATATCAACTGTTTTCTCTAAAATTTCATTATGTTAAGAAGTGTATAGGCATTTGTTCTACTTTCATAAATACACACTGTTATGAGCGACTTGAACTATGCACAGTGGTATAGAATAGCATGCGTACTTTCGGGACATGTATTATATATATGAATTGGAAAATTGATCCACCACATATAATCATAGCCTCAAAGCAAAACAAAATAGGATATGCGCATGCTTAGTACTCAGCGGAGATGTCTAAGTTCTTCTACATTTAAACCCTAACTTACGCCTCTTTCAGAAACGCAACTTAGACCCGACTAAATATTGGCGTAAGTTCGTTAGTCGGACTAACTTAGGCCCAGATTTACGCCTTTTTGAGAAACGGGCCCCTGAATATTCATTATTTTGCGTCTCAAACTGCTTGGCTCTGACGATAACTTAGTGCCAGGAAATGTAATCTAAATAAGATAGATACAAGGTAAGGACAAAAATGTTTTCAGTGACCATAGAATGCATATGTATTCTTGTTTTCACACTTCAATGATATGATATTCATATCCGGGTTTGTTTGCACAATTGTTTGGATAATTAGATTGATAAAGTTCTTTTTTTTAATTTTGGCAATTAAGACCGCTATGAATTCTGAAACGCCATATTAGTTGTCGATTTCTATTGTTCTGCTCATGCTTCACAACCCTTATTTAAGGCTGAGAGCACTATATATGCTTCACTGCATTCAGGAATTTCATACACCTGGGACCCGTTTCTCAAAAAGGCGTAAATTTGGGCCTAAGTTAGTCCTACTAACAAAGTTAGGCCAATGTTTAGTCGGGTCTAAGTTGCGTTTCTGAAAGAGGCGTAAGTTAGGGTTTACATGTCGAGGAACTAAGATATCTCCGCTGACTACTAAGCATGCACACATCGTATTTTGTTTTGCTTTGAGGCTATGATTATATGTGGTGGATCAATTTTTGGATTCATAGTACATTTACTCGAAAGTACCAAGTTATACTACATCACAGAATGTTCAAGTTAAAATTGTCCATAACAGTTTGTTAATTAAAAAAGAATAAATGCCTATACGCTTCTTGACAAAATGAAATTTTAGAGAAAATACAGGTGATATGAAAGGGGCAGACATAAGAGGTTGCAGAAACCAAATACATGATTGAATTGAATTCATCGCTGACGATATTGAAGCACAGTTATGCTTAATTGATCATGTACGAAACAATGCATAGAAATTAACTCCAATATTCGTGTAAAATTGAAAATATTAGAATGCAGGGGCAGAGTATAGTAGAAATGCCTGCTTACGTCTGCAGAATGATCAGTCATGCTTCATATAGATATTTAGACACTTTCAGCTGCTGGGATAAGGCTGTATACCCTTTTCTAAAATTAAATCACTGAATTATTTATAGACAATAATATGGCTATGATTTAAACAGCAACCTAATGAAATCGAAAATATCCACTTAATATATGAATAATAGGCCTATATGAACCTTGTCCATGTCTACAAACAGAATTAAAGAAAAATTCCATCCTCTGTTCCAATATTGTAGGAATTTAGACAGAATGTAGACCATGACATGGAAACGATTCTTGATTTTCTACGATTGAAATGATAAAAGTTTTGAAAGATATTTTCTACAATTAACAACACGATAGATAACAACATATGAGGCCAGAGTCTCCTGTACCCTTTTTCATGTTTTTGGTTTAATTAATTGCTTGTTTTGTTTTGGGGTTTTTTTTGGGGGGGTGGTGGTGTTGAAAGTAATATATATACTGTATACAAGGAATTAATTGCCCCCGTTTAATTTTCAACCATTTCACCCTCGTTGTCAGCAGGCGATTTTAAGAATTTAAGAATTTCAATGCCTAATATTATTATAAGTAACTTGAAACACAACTGTGACTCGGAGAATTCTCGACGGGGCGAAACTGTTTGCAAGTGTAGAAGGTTGAAGCTTATACAGGACGAAAGTACTCCAGTATACAGTATCTTGATTAAAATATAGATATAAAAGCAATTATCTAAGAACCCCCTCCCTATTTGAAGAAAGTTTTATGAGCGAATGGTTTCTCAAAGTTTAATGGAAAAGAAATCTTAAAAATCCCCTATCCCCCCGGATAAGATATTTAGGGCGGTTTTAGATCTAACAAGTACATGTACGTTTGAGTCCTACTTTTTTCCTATCTGCTTTGAGTTATTGGGGGTATACATTTGCATATATAATAAGTATGACTAGCTAGTTAAATTTGTAAATAATGCAAACGTGTTGTAAAATTTTTCGTAATGTAGGCAAGAAACATACAAATACACACAAGCACAAATACAACTGTAAACGTTTTGAGATGCTCCTATTAAAGACGTATTTTCAATGTTTTGAAATCAGATTCGTTTCATGGGTTCACATTTTATTAGAAACATTAAAATGGTCTCAGACTTATAGAGTATTGATTTAAAAATCAATTATCTATCCACGCTTGTATTCATCTATACGATGTATGAACTCGGAGTTATTGTTGTGGAATACGTGTATTATTAAGAATTATAGCATCTTTTTAATTATTGTGTATTTATTAGTTATCGGGGTATACCGAGTATTACTGTATATTACATTCGTTTAGTGAATTGAGCCCATTATTTATCAAATTGATTTAATCTTAATATATTTAGAAAAAGGAAAGTTATCGAACAATAGGGTTTTTGTTTTTTGGTGTTTTTTAAAAAAAAAAAAAGTTATATGTACATGACCAAATATCTCAATAAATGTGAATGTTTCCATAATAACATGTAAAACAATCCCAAAATTAAAAAATCTCTGTTTATTTTGCCTTAGAAACAAAACGCTCGCCATTTTTGTGTACAGACTAAGGATTTACGCCTATCCATTAGCAGGCGTAAATTTAAACCAAAATTTAGTCAAGACTAAGTTTCCGCCTTTTTGTGAAACGCAACTTAGTCTGGTTTTGAGGTTTAGTCCCTGATTTAGTCTGGACTAAGCTTACGCCTGGACGTAGGCCTTTTTGAGAAACGGGCCCCAGGGGCTCGTTTCACAAAGAATCGTACGTCCAGACTTGGCGCTGCGCCGGTGTAAATACGGACTAGTTCGAATATTTGCGTTTCATTAAAGAGCGCATCTTTACGTCCGACTGAAGTTAAGCCAAAATTTTACATCTTACGTCCACTCATAGGTAGGTGTAAGTTCGGACGTAAACATAAGTAAGCATATATATTTTGAAACGACGATTATATTTCATCACTAATGCGATTTAAGTTACATGTATTGTCAAAAAACGATTTACACTTTTAATTCTGGAAATTGATTTTGGCTCTCCAGAATAAATGTGTACATGGGGGTTTCTCAAGAATAAATGTGCAAGAGAGAGAGAGAGAGAGAGAGAGAGAGAGAGAGAGAGAGAGAGAGAGAGAGAGAGATCATAAATCATATAAAAAAGTGTCCTAATTTTATTTTTTTTTGTAAACCATTTTTTCTCTTTCTACAATATTAACCATAGACAAGTTTACATTACATGTAGTAATAACTTTACCTTTTAAGAATCTTTTATTAAAATTGCTTCCCGAGAAAATAGCTAATATTCTTTTTGGGTAATTTATATATGAGCAAAATATTTTTATAACCTACGATGTATGTACCTGTAGATGCATTAATATTGAATGTAAAAATATAATACTGAAAATCGAAGCCGATTTAACCCACTGATATTAATGCACAACCATAAACTTAATTTGTGATTCTTATTTTAAAGTGAAGATATGTTATTGATACATGGTTTTTAACTACAAGAATGATGACTCATTAGAGTTTAGACAAGTCTGCAATTCAAACTGATTTGATAAATAAAATCTATTATTTCTAAATACTTGATACAGAGTGTTACCTATCATAATACATGTATAAATACATTATATTGCGCTAAAATACAAAACATCGCGAAATAATTGAAAACAAAAATGCATTTATTTTGTTTTATAACACCTTAAATTCATTTCAATCGAAATGCACAATGACAACGAGCGATGAAGGTCAGAACAAACAATTTACAATGTGACAACTTGTAAATTTACACCGACCCAGTAAATTTAAAATTTTCAATATGATAAAAGTGATAAAATAATTCATATATTTTGGACAACACAATTACTTAAAACAATATATTGATAATTCTATTGAGCACATTACACAATTCGTGTACGTCAACCAAAATGATGCCGAGTAAGCCCGCTCTAAATTTAACATTATACATGTATTAAGGTAACCCCATACTCGTAAAACCCTCTGATGAAAGTTGAAAAACAGAACCGATTTCAGTTTAATAGACTTAATTTTCATCAATTATAAGAAAAAATATACATGTCATCACACCTTTTGAGATGTCAGATAAACATGAACTAAAGAATAATTTAGCATCAGAAAACCGTACTTTTTTGTTCAAAGTAAAATATTTGTAGGCAGAAATTTGTTAATCTTGTTTAATTTTATTGTCAACTGTGTCAGGAAAGTAAAACTACAAAAACATTTTAAAATTAATTGTTGGGATAAGAAAGTTATTTCCCCTTAGCATAGATAAAACGTATAAAAAATTGGAAATTTAGGATAAAATTAAGCTGCAAAAATATCTTGAACTTAACAATATTTCTAATTACATCCATGAGATTATGTTCACATAAAATAAATAAAACTATCTTGCAAAAATTTTAAAGAATTCAAAGTTTTACAATAAAGTATGACGTCACAGAACACTGGATCTACTTTAAACGAATAATTCATTTAAAGAGAGAGTACTGCGCATCTTATAAAAAAACCGACTTGAAAAAATTTTCAGATCGGGTTTGGTATTTTTGTACTACTCATGAATGTATAAACTATCAGAAAATTACAAAGTTCTCCATGAAATAAATCTAATTATTTCATTAAAATAAATAATTACATATAACCTATCACATATTTACATCGCAACGTGTTACGGGGTTCAGCCTTCTATACTCTTGCGCATTTATATTTACTGTAAACAAAACACATGCAGGGCTCGCGAAGATTCTCCTGGACATGTTTGTTGATAAAAATATGTCTTTTCTACTTCCCCCAGTTAATATTTGTTCAAAGTTTTTAAAAATAACCTCAATAATTATTTTGTAAGCATGTATTTTGCGTATTTATCATGGGAGTTGCTACAACCTAAGTTCATTTTTGTAAATGAGGTCCCTTGCGGGGTTATTTGACATATTTATGTCCTCATTTTAAAATGTGTCAACAGCACGTGTCAATTACTGTCAATCAAAGTCCACGTGGTACAAATAAACAATATAAGGTTATTCTGGTTTGTACGACCCTTGCATTTCCGGAAGCTCATAATTACGTTTATTAGGTATGTAAAAGGGATTTATATGTATTTCAACTATTACAATCAACGTTATTTCTTATTCCCTAACGATACAATAGGTAAATCTGAAGTTATTCACACACGTGTTTTCAGCTGTACTGTCTCTTTAAGATTTCCATGTGTTTTTGCTACTAAATAATACTACTCGCGCTGGTATTTCAGAAAATCATATACACTTTACTAGTTTTTGGTTTCCGTTTAATGTTTTATCTATTTGTATAAAATAATTTTGATATTATGTGCTTTTTGTTCGGTAAATTGTTGAAGAAAAAGGAATGTTATTTAAACATTTTAACCTTTTTGCACACTTAAACAAGAATTTATCAAATTTTAAATACATGTATTCTTAGGTAAAAATTATTACAATTGCTAGTTCCTCTAAAATTGATCATATTTTCACATGCTACATACACCAGTACATAAAGGAGTAAAAGAAAAAAAAATTATGCATGTGCAGTGCTGCGTTGTCAATGCCTTATGCTAAAGCTATAGTCTAAAGTTTACACGCTAGTTACGCCGCTTTATGAAATGCAAAATACGCCCGACTAAGTTTCGGTGTAAGTCCTCGGACTAGACTAAATTTGGGCCCAAAATTTAGGCGTCTTTATGAAACGAGCCCCTAAACAATTTACCTTGGACGAAAAGACGTATATAAACGCGTTTTGAACAAAAATAACATGATAACCACTGCACTGGCAAGGAATATCCAATAAACAACGAAACAAGACAGACTGAAATCCAGGCACAGATACCTCAAAACTCTTCGATAATTGTAGACTGTTTTCGTGTGTATGTTATAACATCGCACATGTGAAAACCACACATGACACTGTGGCAGATCGAACAATGTCAATGACCGCATGCTTTTAAAAACGAGGCGTTTTTTGTAGAAACCAATGGAAATGATGTTACGTTGTTACTTTCTTGGATTTACGATCATTTAGCTACTGTGTTTGAAGTAGTGCCGCCGGGTTTTTTAAAAGATGCAGACGTTATGCACTCTGTATGAACGACAGACGTGTTCGATGTGCATGCGAAGTAAGGCAACACTATCTGTCCAAAATAATACGCATACTTTGGAAATTCTTTCAAAGTAAAAATATATTTTGTATTTTACTGATTGTTGTTTCCTTTATACTTTTTTACAAACATTTTACATCAGTGAGTAGTTCATGCATTTAGAATTCCGTGCAACCTGATTGCCTCGATCGGAAAGCAACCGACCGTCACTTTCTCAGCCGGTAAATATACCCCAGTGGTAGTAGAGGAGTGATCGAAACTAATATGGCGACAGAATGCATTTTTGAATTCATGTCATCTTTAATTATTGTATCTTCTACAATTGATAATTAACTGTCATTTGGTCATGAAACATGACGGTAATGATATTATCAATATTTACAAGAGTCGTGTTCATTTGTTGCTTAGTTAGTATATATAGGATTATTTCTTTTCTCGTCGTTTATATCTGCATAATCTTTAGTTTTCTTTTACTTACTGGAAGAATATACATACAGTGCGGAAAGTTAAAACTCAAACAAATCATTTTAATATAAACAAAATTTAAATACGTTTTAATATAAAGTACAACTAAGCTTTGCAAATATATGTTGAAACTAAAAATATATATTTGACATTGATTGCAAAATATTTTAATTAATAGATATTGACGAGTGCCTTGTAGATGATGGAGGATGCAGTGATACATGTACCAATAATGGTGGCTCGTATTCTTGCTCCTGTGAGGCAGGTTATGAATTGTATGCTTATCCTGACTTTAACAACGTTAGCTTGGCAGATGGGGAAACGGGAACAAGAGCCGGAGATAAAATAAGAATGAACCATACTTGTGTCAGTAAGTGATTAACAAATATAATGATTTCTAGCCTCCAATCGAAATTATCATCAAACGACGGTTTAGATTCTGACAATGAATTATGAAAGCTGAGTGTAAACATTCAATATTTTGTAAATCATGAATTTGTGCTTCATCATTTTTCTTTAAGAATAGTGTTCCGCCTGCAACTCTAAAATTGGTTGATTATATTTATCAATAGTTTTTTCCTTTTAGTTTTAACCAGCAAATTGTTAGCACCAGTTATGTCACTATTTTAGATATAATTCGAACGCTCAAAATATAGCCAACAATTGCGTCGTGGGGTTCGCAAAAGGCGAAAACATTACTTGGTTGAAGGAGAGCTGATTTCTTTTAAACAATATTTTACCATTTAAATAAGGACATAAAACTAGTCATTGCTAAAAACGACGAAAAAAGAAAGCACAGCACCTAGAAATATAACCAACACAAATCTGGTCGCCTGACAATGAATGTTTAAGATTTCACATTGAGATATATGTATTTTTTATAAAAAAAAAAATTAAAACAATATACTTATATTCAAAGTATGTTGCTCTGGAAAAGTGAATTTGAGCCCCAAAGTTATCTTTATTCCTAGACAGCACCACACTTCTAATACCTCATATATTCATTCATTAGAATTTACATAATTTTTATATAATCACATTTTTGTCCTTACAATTAATTCGTCAAAATGCCACAATAACCAAATTTTTTTTCTCTCAATTTTAGGGGTACAGTGTCCAAAACTAGTATCTTTGTTAAATGGAAAGATTTTAAGCAACAAGAAACTTTTCTATTATGGGGATCAGATTGACATAGAGTGTGATCATGGTTTTTTTTTCACAACTAACACACACACTTTGAAATGTGAAAACCATGGACAATGGTCTGCCGATATGCCACACTGTAAAAGTAAGAATACGTCTCATATAAAGCTTTAAATTACGTTTGACATCTGAGTTCTCTAACCTGTATTCATGATAAAAGTTTTTATTGTACAATATGAATTATATCATATACTATTTTACTGTTAATAAGTGAACAATACTTATATGAGGAATTCGTAATTTTGTAACAGTTTAATCAATTCTATAACACTGTTAAGACAATATAAAAACGTTAATATTGATATTTTTTGGGTGTAGAAGGAAGCTGTGTTACACCTAATCTAAGTGCAGATCCTAATTACAACATAATTTTCCCGAACGAAAATACAAGCGTGGACTTTGGTACTGATGTTACCATTGAATGCAGATATGGAAATGGTTTTCGTAATCTATCCTTGTATTGTGGGGAAAGTGGTGTGGCGACCTATGAACTGCTTGGAGATAATCTGACTTGTCCAGGTCAGAGTTATGTTGAGTTTCTTAACAGCTATTTTTTTCTCTTTAGATACAGAGAGATCGATAGAAATAATATTAGAAAAGCGTTTTTCCCTTTGATTACATATAAAATATTTAATGATCAATGACCCACTACATCCATAATATTCCATGATTATTCTTGAGATTTAGACACCTTAGAAGTCTTTTTAAAGAATTTATAGCTAAAACTATGAAATAATTGTTGAACTAAGCTTATATCTGTATAGAAATTGCAAGTTTAGGGTCAGACAGAGATACAACTGGGTGCTGTATGAGGGAAAAGTTGATAAGAATTCTTCGGAAACATTGAAGCTATGAAAATAACTGAGAAGCAAAGTTACACAATATTTGAAGAAAGTTTTGAATGAAAAGTACAGATATAACATTTTGAAAATAAATGTGTATTTAAAATATGTACAGTAAATGTCGCTTTTAAGGAAATGGAACATAATACAATATCAGTTAAAACGAAGCTAAAATAAATTTTATATATTATTCATATTTTTCAATATGTAACAATATATCTTATATTGATAGAAAAATAAATTAATAACATGTTTCATACATGAATGCATACACAGTGGTGTCTAAGCTAGGTACTGAAGAGCAGAACAAAACCAGAATGATAATCTTCTAAAGTTATTATACCCCCGCTCCGAAGGAGAGGGGGTGAAGGAGAGGGGGTATACTGTTTTACCCTTGTGTGTCTGTCTGTCCGTCCGTTCGTAACAAAAATTTCTGTTGCATTTATCTCAGCAACTATTTATTGCAGATGCTTGAAATTTTTACACAATATTTGTATAGGCATGCCATATCATATCGTGGGATATATTTTTGTACCAATCGGACGTCAACTTCCTGTTAAATGACGACTTTGCTTATTTTCTAACCAAAATTTTAAAACAAATTCTCGTCAAAGATTTCTAAGCAACTATTCATCGCAGATGCTTGAAATTTTTACACAGTATTTGTATAGGCATGCCATATTGTGAGATATATTTTGGTACCAATTAGACGTCAACTTCCTGTTAAATGACGACTTAGTATATTTTTAGCAAAACTTTTCAAACAAATTTTTGTCAAAGAATTCTCAGCAACTGTTTATCGCCGATGCTTGAAATTTTAACACAGTATTTGTAAAGGCATGCTATATCGTGGGATGTATTTTTGTACCAATCGGACGTCAACTTCCTGTTGAATGAGTACTTTGTTTATTTTTAGCCAAAATTTCCAACAAATTTCCGTCAAAGATTTCTCGGCAGCTATTTATCGCAGATGCTTGAAATTTTAACACACTATTTGTTTAGGCATGCCATATTGTGGGATACATTTCTGTACCAATTGGATGCCAGCTTTCTGTTAAATGTCGACTCTGCTTATTTTGCATATTCACATCAGGGCGGGGGTATCACTAGTGAGCATTGGCTCACAGATATCTTGTTTCATCAGTTTTAACAAATATGAAAAACGTACCTTTATATCATAATTTTGCATTGCTTTGGTCAGCGTTTATACAGGTGGTCAAGTCTTGTTAAAATCGTTAAAAAAATCTTAGAAAATTTATTGTTTTCACAGATATAGAAAAATCCGCAATTATTAAAATTTGCAGAAAGCACATTATTTATTAACCGAGATTTAATACACTTTACTTTTTTAAATATTACCCAAAGAGGGTTTTAAATGGACACACAAAGAGGATCGAGATTTATTTATAGAACGACAAATAAAATATGTTTTCAAAAATTGATTGTTGCTTTTTCCTAGATTGTGATTAACGAGGAACAAGTGTAAAACATTTTGGAAGATATATTATATTTGTTTACATCTTTGAGATAAATATATTTTGATGTATAATGTGGGTAAACTTGAAATTGGGCATGCTTTATTTATTGTTCTTATAACTGACATCAACAGCTTATCAGCATCTTTTGTTCAAAATAGTCGTTGTTGCTGAGATAAGCGAAGTCGCGTATATCTTTTGCAAATTTCAGTGATTGATTGTGGGTTACCCGAGCATGTGCCTGATGCCGAGGATTACATCTACACTGACACCTTTTATGGAAGTAGCTTTACCTTCAGCTGTCTAACTGGCTCAGTCCGTAGTGGAGTCTCAGTAAATGAAGACTACACTGTCACTTGTCAGGAGAACAGAAAATGGAGTTTTGGGAATCTCACATGTACAGGTTAATGAATTAGATCAACTTTTAAATGGGGTTAAATAGAATATCTTGAAAAAATGTTTATGTAAAACATGATAAAAGAATAATGTTGAGATTTTCGAGCCTTAAGGTATTCAATGTATAATGAAGGGATATTGAACAATTTTGAATGGTTTAAAACCAGTTAAATATGTACTGCTAAAAAACAATGAAAGTGAAATGAACCAAATTCACATGACTGACAACTTATAAGAAGCCAGTCATTTTGCACCTTAAATTTTTTTAAAGAGTTTTCTCCCCTTGTTGAAAAAAAGAAAATTTTAATTTCGTCAGAATATCTGCGGTAAATGATTCATTTTAATTCATATTTTAATAAAGAGAAAGTTTATGCATGTATTAACCAAGAGAATTTTACAAATTTTAAGTTACTTTTTACAATATCGCATTAAAACATACGTTGCCCATAGACTTCAATACAAAATTCAAGGTGTAATTAGTTGGCCCATAATTAATATTTTGAAAATTCCTTTGGTGGAGTATTTTCATTTGATAACACCTTCAAAATGATACCATGATTAGGAATATCGGACCATTCATTTCTTAGGTCGAAATGTGGTCGTTATACATCGAATACCTTAAATGTTAAAACATAAAATCTATCAGCCTGACACAGTAATAAACAAATAGACATTGGAATAACAGTCAACTTTATGAAATATTAAAAACGATAAAACAGAATATTCTTACCTGTTGGTCCCTTTAAATAGAATGTAAGTTACACTTTTTCAAAGTGCAATGTATAATTATCATCATTCATGAGAGTTACCTGGTAGATTGTATATGAAATGGGCAATCTCATTATGCCATATTCTTTGTTAACAGAAACTTATTAATAAATTTTCTTTCTTTCTATTGTTTTCTAATATTAGAATGTATTTGTAACTTGGGCTTCATATTATAGTAATACAAATGAAATGACGAATGCGTTCGTAATTGACATTGTTTTATATCTATGTTACAACATGCTAACATCCCTTCATATGTATCTAGTGGGGCGCTGTACAGATCCTGGAACACCAGGGGGAGCTGTTCAAGAAGTTAGGAGTTATGAGGCAGGGGAGCTGCTCAGTTTCAAATGTTTACGTCCAGGATATGAACCAGTCCCATCAGCACCTTTAAAATGTCAACAACAGGGTGTAAACAATGCCACATGGAATGCTACAAAGATACCAATATGCACAGGTGTTGTAAAGCAGTTTTCCCCCATAGTAGCTTTCCCCCCGGGGGAAAAGCAACTATATAGTAACTTTTCCCCCATAGTAGGGTTTCTCCCTCACGTTTTTGGTTCAGATCTTATAAAAAATATTCATGGAAATCCATTAATGATTAAAATCAATGTTCCTTCACTCCCAGATAGCATATATCTGCATTCATCTGTACAGGTAAAGTTTCGTTTTGCCGATTTATCATTTTTATTGACAATGCTGAAAATTGAACATGTGTGTAATGGAATTACACATAGAACTTAAAGCTGCTTGGTCCGATTTTTTTGTAATTACAGTATCAATTTTTTTTCCATATAAATCATTTATCTTAGAAAGTTGTGGACTTTCTCCTATTTACACCAGCAGAATCAGTCTCCTTTCAAAGTTAGAAATATTCAAAGTAAATAAAAATAATTTCTCTTTGGGCAAACGAAAAAACAAACCAAAATGCATCACGGGAATGTTTAGAAAAGGAAACCGCTTGGTTTCGTCCCCCGAATGATTGGGGTTATTCAACCCGCATGCTATGCATCGATTGTAAACAAAGCACACTTTGGAAATATTAGCGAACAAAACGTACACATGTTTATTTGTAATTTGTCTGATCATTTCGACCTTTATTTAAAGCGATGTCAAAGTCGTAATACAACTATACCCCTCTCGTCGTCAGGGGTGAAATTTAACATGAGGCGAAATAACGCGGTAACTTTTAATGTCGTTTGTTTTGTTAGCATATTTTGTACGTATTTTTCTTCATTGAAATTTGGCATAATTGACGGGTAAAAGTACTGCAATGTCTATTATTATACATATACTAAGCATAGCCATCGTTTAAAAGCGTGCATAAAATTTGATATAAAATCGGACCAAGCAGCTTTAATTTAGGTAATTAATAGAAAGTGAAATTTTTTAAGACTTTATTGATGAATCTATCAGTCTGTCTATCTGTTTGTGCAAATTTATTCAGGCTAAACCTCTGTTTTAGAGAAATTTTGTTTTCGATGTTTCAGAGCCCGATGCTTAAAATCCTATTATAATGATTATAGAGCATATTCTTTAGGGTCTAATATCTCATAAACTAGAGATGACCATATCACTATATTTTCACAGTGGCAGTGGTTTACCACTTGTAGACGACTCTGAAAATTGCAGCCCTCAGTGTAGGGGCCCTCGATGTATCACGGCCCATTATAATAATTGTTTTGTAAGTGGGGACCCGATTCTTAAATTCTAGAGATGACCACTTAACCATATTTTCAGACTGATAGTGGTATACCACTAGTAGATGACCCTGAAAATTTTAGCCCCCAGGGAGGGGGCTTTGTTGTTTCCGAGCCCGATGTTTGAAATCCAATTATAAAGAATAGTGTATTTTTAGGGCCCCACATTTCAAACACTAAAGATGACCACATGAACATTTAATTTACGGTCATTTAAAAGTAAAAGCATCATTTGATAATACACACTCACTCATTTATTTCTTTTTATCAAAATGGTTGAAAATTACGTTTAATTCTGCTTTTCTTTTTAATTTAGGAATTTTTTTTTAAAAATTACGCGGGTAAATTCATTATTCTTCAGAACATTTAATCAATTCATAAGATGACTAATGATATAATAAAAAAACAGATAAATAAATCAATAATCTTTTTTTTTTTTAATAAAAGAAAAAAATCGAAAAACAAAAATATATAACCAACCTAAGCGCATTTGATATACGACTTTTTTTTAACTTGTTTATTGATTAAAAGAACAAACTTATATTTAAAATTAAGTCAGCTTATCACAAAGGAGGTGTTAGTGTTTTTTTTTAAAATTACCCTTGTTTTATTGTTCGAAGGAATAATAGTACACAAGTAAATCTTTATTGCAAAAATATGAAACAAATAGTATGATACGATTTTTAGGTAAGTGAGTCGTATATATTGTTTTATATGGCATCGTTTTTAAAATTGTATACTAGTATTCATAAATCACGCTGCAAACTAAAACGCGGCAAAATTAGCAATTAGTGAATGATAATACATACATAAGGTTAGTGCAGGCTCTATTTCACATTTTCCAAAGTAACCAGCAAAGATACCGACTTTGTTCTGGTTGTGAAGCCATTTCATTTTTTTGAAAAATCTTTACATCCTAAAAGCCTTGCGTTTCGTAAAAAAATGTGCTTAAGATTATGAATATGAATATGCGTTACTTAAAAAAAAAAATAAAAAAAGAATACTAACTTTACACATGCTTTTAATACATTATCAATTATAATCCCCCATACCCATAAGTTAGTAAAACATTTCAGTTTCTCATCATATCATTTGACCCTGTCTCTCATTAGATATTTAGAAGAAGAAATATATAATTGTATTTAAGATCGTCAATTCTAACGGTATTAATTATACATTGATAGCCTTTTGGACGAAGGGAGTAATACATTTCCACTTCTTATTCATTTCCTCTACAAAATAAAGTCAAGATTGGTCATGCAGTTAGTTTCCTAGGAGGAAGCTTATACATAGATGGTAATACAGTTAAAGTTCCAGACCAGCGTATTTTCACTCAAATGTGTTCTCACGTGTTCATATCATCGGTGTCAAAACTGTAGATAAGCATCGATAAAATGAAAAAGATTCGAGGTGTTCCGAAATCCGGTAAAAGATGTTCCGAAAAGGTGTAACAAAAGGTGAAATAACTGATGATGGCAAATTAAAGTTGTGATGGCGCTTGTCTTTGTTCATATTAGGGGTGAAAAAAAAACCCATGTATTTTATTCTATGTACAGTATTAATAAAAATGCCATAATTATCCTTTATTATGAGAAATTTATATCATATCAGTTATTGCAAATTATTTCCAAGAATGGTCCGCCATAAACATGACCTGAATGTAAAAAAGAGGGAAACTCCACTATATAGTAGGTTTTCCGTGGGGGTAATCTGGCTATTAAAAGGGGGAAACCCACTACATAGTCAGCTTTATGTTGGGGAAGAACTGTTATATAGCCATTTTTCCGGGGGAAAAAACTGCTATATAGCCATTTCCGGGGGGAAAGATGGCTAATGGGAAAAAGGCATTATATAACACCGGTAGACCTGTTTAAAATATAAAGTTCTAATGCATTCGGATTCCACTTAAGTTCACGTGAGCTTAAAGCTCAAATGTGCTCTTCTAATTACTTTTTGTCTGGCTTCTCAGTTAAACGTTACCACTTAAATGAGCAAAATTCAAACTATTTCTCAACAAATGGTTGTAGAGAGGACGTAAATAAACCTTCATATTTTTAATCTTCAAAAAAAGTCTGCAGCTGCGCAGTTCGACAGCTGTTCTAACTGATGAAAAAGGCATTGTCCTGTTCTTTTATGCATATTTCTCAAACAAAATGACATGTAGGACTTCATAATATTGCTTTTATATCTTTTGGCAACAATTTTGGCCAGTTTCGGGCAGAAACAAGTTAGTTCAAGAAATGTTTACATTTTTATCCGCTAATGTACGAGATGGCCGTCACATCTCCCTTAGGCCTAAATGTTAAAATTTTAATCAGATTTGTACTCTCTGTATACAAGATTTCGGCGCGGGATATAAAATGATAAAGAGCATGAACCGCTGTACTAAAACATACATTTCAATCTCATTATGTGAAGTTTGTTATATCTGAATTAGCCTTTATTCTTATACACATGTATCATCATATCTATATGGAATGCTCAGGTCTCATAAACTCTTTGGACCTATGAGAGAACGTCGCTTTCTATTCATTTCCTTTGTTGTTTTAATTTTAGATGTTACGCCGCCAATGTTCTTAAACTGTTATACTAAGCCATTTTATGTTGATAAAATGGAAGCCACTAATTTTGTTGTTCCAACTGCTTTGGATAACTCGGGACTGGTAAAAAATGTGACTGTGAAGCCGTACAACTTCAAACCAGGAACTGTGGTGTCTGAGGATTTAAATGTCACCTACGCAGCAGTAGATAACAGTGGGAACTCGGCAACCTGTACAATATCATTCATCATCAAAGGTATAAAGATGTCAATTTAACTCTTCAATGAACTCTATATTGCCAATTCTTTTCACATTTAGTATGAGTAACTTTAGTGTTAGGGGGACCTAAATTGTAATTTACAAAGACAAATGCATCATATGGGCTCTAGGGGCAGGGCAAAATGGTCAACGTTTAACCATTATTTCTAAAATCTCATTCTTTACTCCCAAACATCTATGAAAAAAACTGAATTTATAATTTTGTTGACCAGGAAGCCTTTTACCAAATTTGTAAATTTTATGTCCCTCGGGATTGTGGTTTTGACTCTGGTGCGGGGCCAAAATGGTAATATAGTGTTAATGCAAATAATTTTTATTAAATTGTATTGTATTTATTTTATTTTTTGTTTGTTTTTTTTTATTTAAAAAAAACTTCTTTTTACCCACACATCAGTAAGAAAAAGTGAATTCCTAACTATCTAGACTAGGAAGTCCTCTTCAAATATATTAAATTTTATGTCCTCTGGGATAAGGTTTCTAACTCTAGGGTGGGGGCTAAAATAGGCATACAGTATAAATGCATCTAATATTCAAATTTTTCTTCTCTACAACCAAACATTTGTAAGAAACACTGAATTCAAACTTATGTAGACCAGGGAACCCCTCCATCGAATTTGTGAATTTGCCTGCAGGACATATAGGAATTTTGACTCTAGGGCAGGGCCAAAATGGTTATATAGTTTTAATGCCTTTATATATTGGTAAAAGTATTATTCTCTACTCCCACACATCTTTAAGGAAAACTGGATTTGATTTCATAATTATGTACTTTACAAAGTTCTGACTCAAGGACGGGGCCAAAATGGTCATAATGTGTTAATGCATTTAAATGTTTAAAAACCTTTTTTACTATTGCTGATACTGAATAGAAACTAATTAAGAAAGTCAATAAAGTTTTCCACCTTAAGGAAGGAGTCTTTTCTGGTTTTCGACTTGCCAAACGTAAATTTGATTAATTGTTCATTTAATCAAGATGAAAGGAAATTAAAATAGTATATTTTTCTTTCTTTTTTACTATCATACAACTTCGCATAGAAAAATGTAATCAATGTTTAGAATGGAACAAGGACTATATTTTTGGCGTAATATTGGCGTAGGTAAATATCACATGTTGCGCAATTCAGAATTGCTGCAGATTATATACATATAATGAGTCTGTTTTAGCATTTTAAAAACAATAACAATAATGTTGGATTTTTTTTTACTAATGTGAACTAATAATATGATACTTGGGTTTCAGAATATGTTTGTAAAATATGATTTTCCTATCAAATAACATTTTTATAAGCTTTTTAAAGTGCCCATTCTATACATTGACTTTTGTGAACAAATCACTAAAATCAGTTTTTTCTCTCTTATGAAACGGTCAATATATTAGCTTTTCTGTCAATTTATATTCTTATATAAAGTCTTCATAATACATAAAAATTAGAAATATTTTATTATTGGAAGCATAAAAAAATAATCAAAATTTCTTCAAAATTTAAGAAAATTAGAGGAAATGCGGGCTAAGCAATATCAATTTTAGTATAAAATTTATTCCAATTTAGTAGTATAAGCTGATAGACACTCTCATGGTCTATGATTTCATTGAAGATTTGAATCTTCAAATCTTAAACAAATGTCTACAGAACTATAAAGAGCTACACTTATTTTTATCACTCTTTACGTTGAGGAAAAAGGTAGTGACCTTGACCTGACCTTTATCCGAAAACAAAAAGGTCAAATTTAATTAAACTGATAGAATCATTAAGTAATATGATCCGTTTGACTGTGTCAAAATTTCATGCATTTCTTATTATAAGAAGTATGTTTGATAATGAAAAGACTCCTTCCTTAACTGTAATTTTCATGCCTCCAAAGGTAGGGGTTCTGCATTTAGTGTTAGGTTAAGATAGTCAAGTAGTGTTAATGTATATAATGTTTGTAATTCTTTTTTACTCTTACTGGTACTGAAAAGAAACGGACAGTGTTTTTAATAATGCTATAAAGCCCTTTACCAAGATTTTAAATTCCGTGTTCCTCGGGATAGGGGCTCTAACAATAGCAAGGGGGGGGGGGGGGTAAAATAAAGAAATTTTAATATTTCTTTATTTCTTTATGTTACACTTGTACATGTAACATGTTCAAAATCGTCTTTCTTTACCTCTTCTTAAACTGAATTGAAACTGACAGCAAATGTGGATTAATGTGGATTTTATGACCCCAAGAGTAAGGGTTCTTATTGCAGTTTGTGGCCAAAATGGTCATATAGTGTTAATGTTTACAATATTTTAAACATGTTTACATATACCGTCACAGGATAGAACTGACTTCATATTTAGAAAACCATTTAACTGTCATCTTTCATGAAATTCCATGACACCTTATTAAGGCAAGGGCTATTGACGGGGTTTTATTAGCTCACCTGAGCTGAAAGCTCAAGTGAGCTATTCTGATCACTTTTTGTCCATCCGTCCGTCCGTCCGTCCGTCTGTCTGTCTGTCCGTCTGTAAACTTTTCAGATTTAAACTTCTTCTCTAAAACCACTGCGCCAAATTGAACCAAATTTGGCTTAAAGCATTCTTATGGAAAGATGAATATAAATCGCAGAAATGAAAGACCAATTTTCATTGAGAGCGGAGAAAACCTCGAAATTGTAGAAAAAGGGGGTGCATTTTAAAAAATCTTCTTCTCAAGAACTACTGATTAAAATTCAATGTAATTTAGCATGAATCATCCTTATGGGAAGGAAAATTTAAATTGCAAAAATTAAGGGCTAATTCGGTTCCATCTGAGTTATAAACGAAAACGATAACGAAAAATAATATAGGAGGTTTAATCGGTTTATAAGTTCGGGTCCGTAATTCCAGATTCACATTCCATCTCGAAAACGAGGTTCTTTGTTCCAAGCGGTCATTTTCGACGCATTCTGGCAAAAGTCTGAAAAGGGTGATTTGTTTATTGTGGAAAAGTTCACGCGCAAAGGTAATGTTTGAAACTTGCAAGGTATATATATTGGTGCCGATCATTGTGTGAAGTAAACTGAGGTTGAATGTTTTAATGCGTTGACATTTTCATTCGTGACGCGATGGTGGTTTTTAGTTTGTTTAATTTTCATTGTGCTTTTGAACTTAGGAAACCATCGCCTGTATTTTGGAATTTTTTTCCTATTAAATCAAACATAAATTTCGGTAATTCAGGCAGCTGATTGTTTACCTGCGTAAAATGAGCAAAATCTGATGTATCAACAACATGTGAAAAGACGATTCATGCAATTGGTAAATCGGTATAATATCTGCGCAGTGGTGGATATGTGCAATGTGTTACGTGAACATGCTAAGCATTTTCTAAAGTTTATTCAGTCTAAGCAGACATTGTTTTCGCTGAAGGGATATATGTTATTATATAGGTGTTTTTATGATTTAAAAAATAAAATGTGCTCCGTCTTTGTTATTGTGCATTTTCTCTGTTTTTATTGTTTACAATTTTCTATTTACTAACCATATTTGAATCTAGCTGCAGGGCTGTAGCTCCCGGTCTGAAAAAATTCGGATGGACGACCTGGGAGCTACAGTGCCTCCCATAGTAAAAAACTGCAATTTACGGCGCACAAAAAAATGCGCTAGTTTTGGACTGATTAATCTCATTGATGAACAAAAAATTCCTCGAACATTTTACTACAGATATCGTCACTTCACTTACTTCTGATAGTCTTTTAAACACCATCACCAGCCCTGTGAATTGAAGTGGTGCAAATTTGTTTACATTTAAAAATGGCGACTCTCGATCTCGACGTAAATTAACATACTTCATTTTCCGAGGTCGGATATCATGTTAAGAGAAAATCTGAGACAAGTTAAGTGACGATGTCAGTAGTAAATTTGCTGAAGAATTTAATGTTACTAATTTTTTTTACAGAATTTGTGTGAAAATAAGGTTAATAAGTCCAAAACTAGCGCAATGTTTTGTGCGCCGTAAATTGCAGTTTTTTTTACTATGGGAGGCACTGTAGCTCCCAGGTCGTCCATCCGAATTTTTTCAGACCGGGAGCTACAGTCCTGCAGCTAATTTGAATCTCAAGTCTCAAGTTATTAGTAAGATATAGAGCTTTGCTCACAATTCTTTGATTGTACATAGAGCTTAGGCCATGTTTTTGTTTGTTTACATTTTAAATACTGAATAGTAAATACTAAGTTTAAAAATCTTAAGTTGAATTCATTAAACTCATGTGAACAAAAAACAAGACTCAAACCACAAGCACCTGACGCTTTACATTTTTTTCATAATAAAAATTAATACCTTTTATCTAATAATATGCAAGGTAGACCGTACCCATCGCCACCATTTTTATTTCAAACTGTCACATCAGCTCGAAGTTCTGCTTGACTCATCTGGAAAATAATTTTGCAACCTTCTCCGTCTCCCGATCGGTCATACAACATCTAAGCTTACAACTAATTCAACCAAAACGGTGCATTACAACTGTCATTAATAACAATCACCCCTCAATCTGCATCTACTGCCTCGGATATACGATAAATGTCTAAAGGGTGGGCGGAAGTTGAAGCCTGTATGTAAATGAGATTTCCCTCCACTGTGTTTTGTTTCAATATTTCAAAATATAACTTGTATTTTAATGGAATTTCAAAATTAACGCCTTTTGAATATTCGCTAGACGTATCAGTGCTAAGTTTGAAAGGGATCACACAAAATATGCCGCCATTTTGTCAACTGCCATCCAGTGTTTAGCCTTTTGTCACATATCGAAGGCAGTAGATGCAGATTAAAGGGCGATTTTTATTAATGACAGCTGTAATATAACGTCAGGTGCTGTAACTCAAACCTAGCGAAATTGTGGGCTCTGTATTTTTAACCAGGTTTTCCATCGGAAAAAACCGGTTATTAAAATGGTGGAGCGGGAGGGTGGGTGGGCTGCTGCCAAAAGGGTACCCTCATTGTACGGGTTTTCAAGATAGGAAGTTGTTCTTTTGCAGATCAATTGTACAAATATCAGAGGTGTGCATATGGCTAGGATTTTGATTTCCGATAATTTATCCAAAAAATACCAGCTTTTGAACTTAGTCGTTTTTTGGCAAATATTGCATATACAATGTAGGGTTCCCTCATCGTACGGATAACTCCTCCTACAGTTCTCAAGATAGGAAGTTGTTCTTTTGCAGATCAATTGAACATATATTAAAGGTGTGCATATTGGTAGGATTTTGATTTCCGATAATCTATCCAAAAAATACCAGCTTTTGAACTTAGTCATTTTTTGGCAAAATATTGCATATAGGGTACCCACATTGTACGGATAGCTCCTCCTACAGTTCTCAAGATAGGAAGTTGTTCTTTTGCAGATTAACTGTACATATACCAGAGGTGTGCATATTGGTAGGATTTTGATTTCTGATTATTTATGAAAAAAATACCAGCTTTTGAACTTAGTCTTTTTTGGCAAAATATTGCATATAGGGTACTCCATTTCACTGGAATGGGTTGACATGGATTATGGATACAGTTCACATAAAAGAAACCCCGGTTTGCTGTCATATTGACAGCTTTTCACTTGTTCTTATGATTCTATGACTGATGCTGAAATATTGGTTGATCATTAGAAATGTCTTGCCAAGCATTAAATACTTGCAATGTGCAGAAAAATTAGACAGATGATATGTTACAGATAAATACTGTTTAGGACCCTTCTTACCAAAAGAATTATCTAAAATCTACAACAATTTTGATAGTAATTTCTGATTTTCAGTTTTGAATTAACCGTTCGCCCAACCACCTGAGATGCATAATTTTTGGCACGGACGAACAAATTTGTTAGTACGAGCATCCGACTGGACGTAGATATTTTTTGAGCCATTTGTTTATAATACCGGGATCGGGGTTTTAAATATTTTAAACTAATTCTTGTCACTCTATCGTTTTCCTTTTATAGTCAATTAACAAGTCAACAGTCAATAAAAGCATTTAATTCAAGTACATTATGCTTGACTTGTAATCATGATGGCGAAGTAGAGTCCCCATTTATGCTTGGAATAATATAGGGTAATCTCGTCGAGGCTGAAACATTTTAACGCTGGTACATCTCTTCCGAATCACAGACTAGTGCGACATAGTGATTTTGTAAAATTTGCCCCAACTTTGACTGGTTGTTACGAAAGAAATACGCTGAATTACATCGACCGCCTGCTTCAACTTTTTACTTTGAACATTGTTCAATTCCCTATCAATATAAAATGTTAGTTTTCTGTTTCTGACTAAATGGTTCAAATCTTATTTTAAGTTTTGTTCCTATAGAAATTCAGCTGCACATGTGGTTTTTCCATTATGAAGTGCTTCATATTAATGCGATAATTGTTTATTGTTATACGTTACAATGCTAAATGAGACTTCATTAAAAAAATGAAAACTGTTCTATTTTAGGAACTTGCATATTCATATCTAAATTTCAGTAAAATATCGTCCATTTTTGGCAATTAACGTACCTAGTTCTTTCACAACATTTAATTTTAAAAATATGTTTGAATTTTTGGAAAGCTATATAATATGAACTTGTCTATTTTTCAATTCATATCCACATGCATTACACCTTCAAAAATGCTTTAGAGTTCCAGTTAAGGTCGTATATACTCTCAAAGATGTATGTCAAAAATTTTGCTGAGATTAGAGGACGATAACAGAACGACAAGTTTATGATGGAACAAAATCTGAGCAGATTTTTGAATGGTTTACATGCAAAAAAAAAACCCAACCAAATGTCAATTTTTTTTCTCCAGGCTGGTTAAATTTTAACGGGGCTGACAACTTGTACTAGCTGTCAGCCCTGAGTGTCTAGTTAATTTTTTGACGAGCTTGAAACACTGGTAATTTGCAAGAGTAAATATAAACGATGTCTTTTAAACAGTTTCTATAGTTCTGACATAATTTAATTATGATATCTAAAGTAACGTTGTTCTTAAGAATATATTGCAATGGAAAATTATCTTAGTTTATAGCCATTTGTTTTTTGTTTTTTTTTTAATAAAGATGAAAATAATTGGTGGTCCTAAGTACATTAAAGTAATTACTAACATACCTGTCAATACATTAAATAGCTCTTTAACATATCATGTGACAATATATTTCCCACTCCAGTGTATTCATCGATCAATTGAGTTAGGTTACAAAAAGTCACAGAAGTTCATGCCAGGTAAACAACAATCATTTATAATGGTGGGGGCCATTTGGATTATTGGCAATATGTGAGGTTGATTAGATCTTAACCTTGGGGTCATCCCCACCCCCAAGAAATAAGAAATGACCAAATATCTTGAAAATTGTTGAGGTCCTTACCCCTAAACTATATATTTTCTTGTTCCTTGCGTCAAGAGGCATCAAATGGTATGCAAGTCATGGGCCCCGGGGTAGTCCTGACCCCCCTCAAACAGGCAGTGCCCAAATATCTTGAAAATAGTAGAGATCACCTACCCTAAACCACATGTATTCTTGATCCTTATGTTAATCGGCATCAAATGGTATGGAGGTCATGGGCGGCGGGGGTGGTCCCGACTCATCCTTGAAAAGGAAGTGCTCCAATATCTTAAAAACGGTTGAGATCCCCACCCCTAAATCATATAAATATTCTTGTTCCTTGTGTTATGGGGCATCAAATGTTATGTAGGTCATTGGCCTTGGGGGTGGTTTTTACTCTCTTTGAACAGGAAGTGCCCAAATATCTTTAAAACTGTAGATATCCCTATCCCTAAACCATATATATTCTTGATCCTTGTGTTAAGGGGCATTAAATGGTATGTAGGTCATGGGCCAGGGGATAGTCCTGACCCCCCTGGAACAGTATGTGCCCAAATATCTTTAAAACGATTGAGATTCCCACCCCTAACCCATATATATTCTTGATCCTTGTGTTAAGGGGCATCAAATGGTCTATGAAGGTCATGGGCCTGTGGCAGTCCTGACCCCCCTCATACAGTATGTGCCCAAATATGTTGAAAATGGTTGAGAACCCCAACCCTTAACCATGTATTTTCTTGTTACTTAGGTTATGTCAGATCACCTGATAAACAGTAAATGACCCCTCATGAATCTCATAAATTTTCACAAATAGAAATATTGAAGTATTCACTCTTTTTGTCTCTAAAGTTAGACCCGTGTTGGCCATCCCTACCCCCAATAATAGCCTTGTTCGTTTGGGAGACTATAACTACCCAAATTATAATTTCATCTGGTATATTTTATTTTCACAGTCCAAACCCTCTAATAAAAATTGGTCTTTGCGTGGCATTTCATGATCTTTATATATAAGGGTATTTTTTGTAGATGACGGAAGTATTGGAGGATGAACAGGAAAGAGTTACAGACTGACATGACTGGGGAGACTGGCCTCCTTAAAAACAGTAAAACAATTTCTGACCTGGACTTGACTGAGGAGACTGGCCTCGTTAAAAAAAGTAAAACAATTTCTGACATTAAAATGACTGAGGAGACTGGCCTTGCAAAAAACAGTAAACCAATGTTGACTCTGAGGAGCCTGGCCTCAGGTTAAAAAAAACAGGAAAATCAAAAAACTTGTCAAATGAATTTGGACACTGAACTGGAAATGAATTTGCACAATGAACTTGAAATGAATTTGCACAATGAACTTGACATGAATTTGCTCAATGAACTTTGTGAAACAAATTTGCAATCATTTGCAACCTCGTGAAGATAACCTGGTTTATCAAAGAAAATTAATTATTGGGTCATTTCATCAAGGAGATACAAATTTTCATCATTTTCAATGGGCCGTCAATGTACTTGCAATGCACTTACTATGTTGATCAAATGTTATGAACTGAATTTTTAGATAGCACTTTACATGTAATAGCAGGAGACCAGGTGTATACAACAGTGGTCAAAAGTTTGATGCAAAAACAAATCTTTCATAACAAACTTCTTAACTTTGATGAATTACCAAGTAACTTAACTTTGGGAGAAAATCATCATGTCATTCACAAATTTGATACCATTTGGGGATGAGTCGCTCAGGAGATCAAAATAGCCCTGTGAAATCATTGCATCAAGCATTAGACGAGGCATTCCAGATTTCTAGATATTTGCTAATTATGATAGGAGCAATTTGTTCGGGTGTATACAAAATGTCAAACACTGAATATTATTTCTTTGATTCTCATTCACATGACCATGATAGCATGTCTGCATGTGAGGGCAAATCTGTGTTGGTAATGAACAAGGGTCTTGATGATTTGGTGACATATTTGTACAACATGTACAACAGAATGCATATTGATTTTTCTATGCAGTTTGAAATCTTACCAATCTCAATTAGCACTTTGCATCAAAGTTTTCCAGAGAGAGACCCATTGCAGAATAAATTCTACAAAATGGATGAAACTCCATCTATTACAAATGGTGAGAAGCAATGCAGAAAACGCTATATGAGAGAATACATGTCAAGAAAGAGAAAGAACGCACAATTTAACACTGAAGAAAGATGCAAAGATGCTCTTGTCAAAAATTGAAACGACAAAATCCTGAAGTGTTAGAGAGTGAAAGGAAAAAGAACAAAACTGGAAGAAAATTAAAACGACAATGTATTATTGTTCAGGTGAAGGAAAGAGAGATGGACAAAATGGCAAGAAAATTGAAACGACAATGTATTGATATTAAAGAAAAGGAAAGAGAGATGGACAAAATTGCAGGAAAAGTTAAAAGACAAAATCCTGAAGCGTTAGAGAAAGAAAAAACACAAAATACAGTTGGAAGAAAATTGAAGCGACAATGTATTGATGTTCAGGACAAGGAAAGAGAGATGGACAAAATTGCAAAGAAACTGAAAAGACGAAATCCTGAAGTGTTAAAAAAGGAAAGAACACAAAATACAGCTGGAAGAAAATTTAAACGACAATGTATCGATGTTAAAGAAAAGGAGAGAATACAAAATACAGTTGGAAGAAAATTGAAACGACAGTGTATCGATGTTAAAGAAAAGGAAAGAATACAAAATACAGCTGGAAGAAAATTGAAACGACAATGTATCAATGTTAAAGAAAAGGAAAGAACACAAAATACAGCTGGAAGAAAATTGAAACGACAGTTTATCGATGTTAAAGAAAAGGAAAGAACACAAAATACAGCTGGAAGAAAGATTAAAAGGCAAAGTTCAAATTCAAGAAATTGAAAGAAAGATTGACAAAATTGCTAGAAAGAAAAAACGACAAAAACATTAATGTAAGAAATAAAGAGAATGAACGAGAGACAAAAGCCAGAAAATTGATGAGAAAGAACCCAATTATTGTCCTTGAACAAGAAAGATTGAAAAAACAAGCTAAACGATGTATCATTTCATATCGTGGAAATGAAAAATTTCATAATAGGGAACAGGAACAATAAAAAGAGAACAGATGTTGAATACTGTAACAAAGTAAATGAACGACAAGGACAGCTTAGGTTTGGAGCAGATATAGATGACTATATCAAAAATTTTCATGAACAGATAAGGCATGGTCCCATTTTTGTATGTTCTTGTTGTCAGCAAACGTGGTTTAAAGAAAGTGTATTAAAGGTGGAGAACACAAAACTGGATGAACGAATTAAATACAAATACTTGACTAGTACTCTTTCTGTTCTAGAAAAGGAGTGGATTTGCAATATTTGCTATTCATCGTTAAAAGAAAACAAAACTCCAAAGTTGTCTGTTTTTAATGGTAAGACATGGCCACAAAAACCAATGGAATTAGATTTTTTTCCTTTAGAGGAAAGGCTTGTGTCTTTGAGAATTCCTTTTATGCAAATTAGAGAGTTAACAAGAGGTGGACAATATTCTGCCAGAGGAAATGTTGTGAATGTCCCAGTTGATATTCAGCCTACAATAAATAGCTTACCTAGAAAATTAGATGAAAATGTCACAATTCCCGTAAAATTGAAGAAAAAAATTATCGTATCTAAAATGTGATTATCATGAAAATGTACGACCCGCAAAAGTAATGATAGCACTGCATTGGCTCATGAACAATAGTGAATTCTACAAGAACGCAAATATCAATGTTGATGACAACTGGTTTCAAGAAATCACAACCTCTGCAAACGAAATTGTTCAAGAATTAGTTCAGACACAGTCAAGAAGGGACCAAAATACTGATTGTCTAGAGTCCGATAAAGAGTAATTTTGTGAAGTTGATGGAATTGGAAGAGATTGAAATTGTGATACTCTTCTAGATGATGCATCACGAGACATGAATCAGGTCTACACGTTTGCCCCTGATGAAGGGCAACGTCCACTAATTTTATATCAAGATCAGGCTGCTGAATATCTATCATTTCCTACAATCTTTTGTGGAAGGAAAAAGATTAAATGATGAAGAAAGAGAACTGCGTGTTTCATATGCAGACATAACTAAGTGGGAATTGAGAAGTTTTGATAGACGACGTGCAGCACAGTCTGTTCCAAACTTGTTTTTAAAGTTGAAAAAAAAATACAAATGAAGCAAGTTACTGACAAATGCAATTTGGCCTTGAGGAAATGTAAAACTAAGGGAAAAACATTCACAGCAAACGATGTACAAAATCCTGAACATGTCGATAGTCTTGTTAGACACAATGAGGGTTATTTTATCTTTAGACAGTTAAGAAATTCACCTGCATATCTTGAAACTCGGAAAAAAGATGTATTTGCCATGAATAGACAGTTATGTTTACCAACATGGTTCATGTCTCTGTCTGCTGCCGATACAAGATGGACTGATCACATCAGAGCACTGGGAATTTTAAACAATGTAAAGGAATATACAGATGAAGAAATTGACAATATGTCATGGTTTCAAGAATCAAAAATGGTACAGAAAGATCCAATTACATGCACCAGATATTTTGACCATTGGTTTCGGGTGTTTCTGAATTCTGTTTTGAAAAGTGACCATCATCCATTCGGCAAATTGAAAGACTACTAGTATTTTTATAGAATTGAATTTCAACAGAGAGGATCACTCCATGTCCATATGGTTGTCTGGATTGAAAATGCCCAAAAATATCAAGAAAATGATGAAAAAGAAATTTTGGATTTTGTAGATCATTGCTTGAAATGTGAAAAGAATGAAGATGATGACTTGGCAGAATTACAAGTGCATAAACATTCTCAAACATGCAAAAAGGGAGGAAAAGATGTATGCAGATTTGGCTTTCCACTACCTCCTTTAGAAAAGTCTATGATTCTAGAACCTTTAGATGCTGATGTTGACAAGTATAGAAAAATGTATGATGAGATTCAGAAAAAGTTGAATGATATGTCGAAAAATGGCTGTGATTTATCATACAAAGAACTCCTAGATTCAGTCTTAGAAATATCTGAGGAAGATTACATCAAATGCATTAGAAGTTCATCGAGAGGTCCAAAGGTTTTTTTCTGAAAAGAAAGCCATGTGATATGAGAGTAAGTTCTTACAACAGCGTTGTTCTAAATGCTTGGAAAGCAAACATTGACATGCAATTTATCTTGGATCCATATGCCTGTGCAATGTATATTGTTTCATATAATAGTAATTCTCAAAGAGGAATGAGTGATTTACTGAACAGAGCTGCAAAAGAAGCTAGAGAAGGAAATCTTGACATAAAAAGACAAGTGCGTCATATTGGAAACCATTTCCTCAATAGCGTAGAAATCGGAGCACAAGAAGCTGCATATTTAGTGTTGCAAATGCCTCTAACAAAAGCATCAAGAGATGTTGTTTTTATCAACACAAGTCCCTCTGATGATAGAGTAATTCTCATCAAAACAGATGCTGAATTGGAAAAGTTGACACCAAATTCTACCGATGTTGAATGCAGTAATATCATTAAAAGATACACAAAACGACCTAAACAACCTGAAAACTGTTGTTTAGCTGACTATGTATCTCAACTTGATGTGATGTTTCCAAAAGAATGTGAAAAATCATTCGATCAAACAGAGATAAATGATGATGAAAATGATGAGTCAGATGTTGACTTTAATGAGAGTGATACACTTGTTCTCTAAAAAATGGCATTATCATCAGACGTTGCAAAGTACCTAGAGTGATTAGATATGTCGGGTTTAGTCTAAAAACAGAGCCTGAAAATTACTATAGAGAAAAGTTAATGTTGTTTTTGCACTGGAGAGATGAATCAGTTGATCTGTTGTCTGGAACTGACACTTTTGAAAATTCATTTAGTCTTAGAAAGTCTTTTTTTGCTCAGAAAATCAAGCAATATGAGTTTAATGCTGAACTGCTAGATGCAGCATTACAGATAGCAAATGATGAATTAACAGATGCTTTTGATGAATTGGCACCTAATACTCAGCAAACAGAGGCAGAAGATGAAGCTGAAGGGTCTTTTGAATCAGAAAAGTATGTCCAGTGTAATTCAGAGAGACCAGTTGAACAAAGAATATATGATATTGGAGCAGACGTTGGTATCCCATCAAGACAAATTACAGAGGAAAGTTCTGTGAGACTGCCAGAGGATGACTATTTCAAATTGGTGGAAAGTTTGAATGTGAAGCAAAGGGAATTTTTCAATCAAATCATGCAATGGGTCAAAACGGAAAAGGAGCCGATTTATTCTTTTTTATCTGGAGGTGCTGGTATTGGCAAATCTGTTTTGATAAGAGCACTTTATCAAGCTTTGCACCGACGTCTTTTCTCCAATGAAGGTGAAAACCCAGATGATGTTAGAATTCTTCTTTGTGCGTACACAGGGAAAGCAGCATATAACATTGGAGGGTCAACCATAGCGTCTGCTTTTCATCAAAAAATTAATCAAAGCCAACAAAGTTTACACTGCGATGAATTGAATAATTTTCGTACCAAATACAGAAACCTAAAAGTAATCATAATTGATAAAATATCATTGGTAGGCGATATGTCACTGGCTTTGATTGACAGTCGTTTGCAACTTCTTACAGGCATCAAAAAGCCATTTGGTGGTATTGGTGTATTGGTATCTTAGCAGTTGGTGATTTTTTTCAACTCAAACCTGTGATGGACAGCTGGATCTTTCAGGATTTAAGATGTAATGCCCAAGCTCTTGCAAGCAATCTTTGGAAGGAACACTTTTGTGTATTTTAATTTAATGAAATAAAGAGACAAAAAGATTATATTGAGTTTGCCCAACTCCTTAATCGCCTTCGTTATAATGAAATAACACCATAAGACAAGAATGTTATTCAAAGATGCATGATTACAGGAACAAATGAAAATTATCCACACCATGCGCCCCATCTCTTTACTCAGAACTCTAAAGTAGATGCATACAACAATCAGCTGATTGAAAGACTTGAGGGGGAAAAGGTCATAGTGAAATCAGTTGATACTGTTATCAAAGATTACCCAAAGGAAGTGAAACAAAAGCTTCTCATGTCTTTAGTAAATAAAGATGATGTTAGCAAAACTGCCAATTTAATGCAAATATTGATTCTTGCTGTTGGGATGATATACGATATCTCAGTCAATGTTGATGTCTCTGATGGTCTTACTAATGGGTCATTATGTAAAGTTCAACTGATTGAAAGCAAAATGGAAGGCATATCAAGACCAAGCATAGTTTGGGTCAATTTCTTTGATTGTGGTGTTGGAAAGTCGACTCGCAAAAAATACAAGCATTTGTTTCATGATGGAACAGATGATGACTGGACACCAATTTTTGAAGTTCAGCGGTCTTTTGTATTGAATCATAATACTTTTCAGAGAATTCAATTTCCATTGCGACCAGCTGCAGGAAAGACAGTTCATAAAGCTCAAGGGTGCACTGTTGATGAAATTGTAATTGACTTGTCTCAAACTAAAATTTGGAAAACTCCACACATTCACTATGTTTCTCTAAGTCGAGTACGGTCAGTAAATCATTTACATATCCTTAACTTCAATGAGCAGGCATTAGCTATGGATGAAAAAGTGCTTGAGGAAATGGAAAGAATGAAAACTGAAACACCATTGCAACTTTGTTATGTTCCAATGTATCAAATCAATTCTAATTGTCATAAAGTTGCTTTTCAATAATTGTAGATAACTCCATTAGCACTTTTCACAAGTAAAAAGTGAGCCAAATAGTCTAGCATCAGATGTAGTTGGTTTCATAGAGACAAGACTATGTAGTGCAGATGAAGAGAATTTTCAACTACACAGCTACACAGCAATATTTAATCATGAGGTTACATGTCACTTGAATAGACGTCCACATCATGGAACAGCACTGTATGTGAAAAATGACTTCAAGATTACAGATATCTCAAAGTTTAACAATGGCTTCTTGGAGTTCATCACTGCGCAAATGTACATTTAAGCCAAAGTAGAGATGTACAACTTATCGTACTTTATAAATACCCATCACACCCCTGCGAATGTGTTCGGAATGTTTTCTTTATCGTTGCTAAGTAAGTAATAAATCCAGAGGTGCTCGAATGAAAGTTCACGAGACTTCATCGATATTTGTTCACTTCCTGTGAAATTTCGAGCGGAAGTATAAGTGTTCGGATAATATTCTCAAAATACGTAAGTACTGGTCGTTTTTCATATCATATCCTACTGTGATTTATGTTAAAACGGGAAAAGCTTTCAAGATGTATGTCTTATTTTACCATCTAGCAGTTATCTATATTAAACGATAATATTCAGAACAGAGTTATCGTTCGTGTTCAAACACGTGTAGAGTGGTTGAAAATATAATCATTGGGTTGCTAAATAAAATCATAGCCATGTTTTATGCTTGTGGTGTGCAATACCATGTTTTAAAAAAAAATAATGGGTGTCTGTTTTGCATTAAAACTTAGTATATCGAGACATTTTCAAGGAACATTCTGCATAAAATGGTATAGTCTGTTTCATTATTGATGTTATTACTAGGTCAGGCGCGGATCGAAAATTAATCCTCAGGAGGGATCTCTTTTAAGCATGTTAGTTGTTGCAACAGCAGACAAAAACTAATTTTTGTATAGTCACATTTATTTCTAGAACACATTTTATTCACCAATTAATGAAGATAAAGTTTAAAATCAATAAACCTCTAGATTTTTTATTTGACTACTATATTAAGAACCTAGATACATGAACTGTGAAATAGACTGTATACACGAGGTACGATTTTTACTGCGAAACTGAAAGGGTCAAATAAAACCACGTGGTCTAAAATTTGAATGACAATAACATTCGCAGGGGTGATCATGTTTTTTGGAAAAGTTCAAGCATCATGTTAACACACATCTTAAGCCTTTGACTGAACACCAGAAGGACTTTGTACTTTTTGGGGATTTCAATTTTGATTTGGTGGCTGGGCATATTGACTTTTTAACATTTTTTGAAAAATGTTTTAATTGAAACAAATTGTAAAAAAGGCTACCCATAATACTGGTTCTCAGTTGGACCTGATTTTTACAAACATAGCCCCATGTGCAACAGATGTGATTAAAGCATACTGGTCTGATCATAAAATGATATACTGCGCTTTTGAATGAAATAATTGTGTTTTAAAGAGAATGGGGCACCAAAGTAAAAACTCATCAGAGGGAGCTGTGAAAATAATGCCCCCTCCCTCATCCCATTTGTCACCTTTAAAAAGGTGACAAATGGTCTGTTAATATAAATATTGTAAGACACCAACTATTTGCATTTGGCACTGTCAAGGGGGATGGGGATTAAATTATTAATTAAGCATTTGATTTGTAACAATTCAACTTTTTTCTGAATGTATAAGAGAATTTGTTAAATCTGTTTTCAATTTTTAATTTCTAGCCTTTAATAGGCCAAATTTACACAGATATCATCCACTTCACTGATGTTGTTTTCATCAATTCTACAACTCCTCTAACCTAAAACATGACTGCCAATATATTTAAATACAAACATTAAATATATATATAATTACTAATTATATGTACTAGTATTTTCTAATGTAATAGAATGATGTATATAAAAAAATTCATTTACTAATTACATTTTGCCTTTTGTATTACTTGGCCATCTTTCTTGATACTATATTGTTTAATAATGCCTATGACCACTGAGCCATGTGCTCCATATTAAGTGAACTACATGTGAGTTAATTGGGAATTGTAGTTCTGGACAGGTCATGTAAGCAACTTCAATACCGTGCACAAGCCACATTAAAAATTGAACTCTTCCTTCATATTAAAGCAAAACAGAATGTGGCAATATCTGAAGAAAAGAAAAGAAGAAAGTAAATTAAAAAAAACTGATTAATTATGCACCTGCACTTATTTGTTTTAAAAAGAATTGTATTCTGATGCTTTATTTATATATTTTTTGTTTCATTTCCATGTGTTACAATAACTTGATAGAAGTTAAATCGTACTCATATATTTATACAGTCTATACTACTTATACTAGTATACTATATATTGTTTGCATTTCATATAAATAATTACACCCTATACTCTAGAAAACAATTTTTTCAAATATGTCTTTAAACTTAATATTATTCAGTTATTATCTTTAAAGCACTGTTATCAATGATTTCATTCAATAATATCGTATTATATCAAGCAAGGGTTGGTGTCTTACAATATAATAAATGTATGGGAATCTGTTTAAATTTTTTAAAATTCTTTAATATTTATTTATACCGACAATACACACAAAATATATACAAATCCTTCATGTGAGTGCATAGTAGATGTATATTAAATTATGTTAATACATGTAAGATGTTAGTCGAAAATATTGGAGCAAAAACAGAAGACATCTTTACAGTAATGTTCCTTCTTTTTTTATTTGACTTGACCTTTACGGTTTTTTTTATATTACTTCAGACCAAATCATTTTTATGTAAACTACATAACTACCTTGGTACATGTAATATGAATTTTATAATGAAAATTATACATATTTTACGAATACAATGTTATTAATTCATTTGAATGCATGTATTTCTCTTATGAGTACAAAAGGCACCAGTCTTAAAGGACATTTAGCTCCAATCATTCAAAAATGACAGGTAAGTATAAAGAAAGGAGGTCACCGGCCAGCCTGTAGACGGTGGTAAACCTGCCTTTTCTGATAAATTTATATCTATGGACAGAGTTCATAGTTATAAACAATATGGCATACATACGGAAGCCCATTTAGGACCTATCAAAAAATAATTTTGAATTTTGATATAACGAATTCTTGAATTTGTTAAAACGAATTTAAATCGTTATAACGAATTGTTGAATCCGTTATAACGAATTAAATTTGTTATAACAAATTTTAGGAATTCGTTATAACGAATTTAATCTGTTATAACAAATTCGCTGAATTCGTTATTTTAAATTTTGAAATCTGTTTTAACAAATTAAATTTGAAATAACAAATTCTTGAATTCGTTATTTCAATGTTTTAATTCGTTATTTCAGTTTTTAAAATCGGTTATAACATATTTTCATCCAATTTGTGGTAACAAATTTCATGTTTTGGGAAACAAATTAAACGGGCGGACTTCATTTTTCCCATATCGGCGTACGACGAAATGTACCGATCAATTGATCGGCGATAAACGGCAAAATGGTAAATGAAGTGAACTGGCGTAAAAACAAAAGTGGAGGGACATATTGTCACAGCTGTTGCTGTAACCATGGTAACAGATGTAACAAATTCAAAAGACACCTTACTTTATCGGCTTTGCTAGAATTCCTACATTGATAGAAACACAATATGTAAGAACTACTATGTATTTTCACAAAAAATACCATGCAGGATATACAGATTTGTTTCGACGGGTTTCTGCGCAAAATTCCCAAAATTTGTTTTACTAATGCTATCAATCAATGAGCATGCTGATTTATTAACATATATCTGCATTTTTCATCTCATTTCATCACCAAACCGTGAGATAACGCCATACTTAAAAGAAATACCGGTTTGGAATAGAATTAATTGAAGAATAGAGAATCAGTCTTTGAGTATTACTAGTCTAAGGTGATTTTGGCCGGGACATGTTCAAATCAAATAAAGCTCGAAGGGCTTTATGATAGATTTGACCACGCTCTGACCGAAATTATCAACTCCTAATGTTCAAAGAATGATTCCTTATTACTTTAATTCTTATATTTATATTATTTCTATACTTTAAAACAGCATTCTAAAACCAATGTTTTTTAATGCAAAACACATGCTATGTATTATTACGCAGCGCAGCCAATACTGTTTTTCGGTTACTAGTACGCCCATTGTTTGTCGCTTTTTTTTATGAAATTATTGTGCAGGGTTATCAAAGTAAAGGATATTCAGGCAAACCGAAAGTGAAACAGTGTTTGGACCTAAGCACAAATCAACACCGGTTACAACGTTTAGTTCTAATCAATAAATTCGATGTAATGAGTTTATAAGCACTGTTTTTAAAGGATGTCATTTAGAGATACCTTGTAGATAGTAAGATTTTAAATGGTACTAACAATTTAGATATTTTTTGAAGTCGTCCATTTTATGTATTCCTACGTCAGAGTTCAATATAGTTTCGTCCAACCAGACGCTCGGCTGTCTCCGTAAATCTCCGGAATGCGGAGAATCTCTCTTGCTTGTCGGAGATTAACGGATACAGTTGAGAGTCAGGTTGAACGAGGCTAGAGTTCAATTTTGCTTGGATCCATACAATTTCTCATAACTATTTCGATTACTGATACGTAATTTGATGGAATAATTCTTTGAATATTACACAACTTGATTGATATTGGGTTTTCACGAAATTCCTGTAAGAGAATTCATATTTTAAAAAAATGTGCGTAATTCAAAACTTATAGGAATTTACGTGCCATGCAAAATAACATATCGTTGATATTAGAATAAATAATAATCGATAAAATCAACTCCTGGCAGTACTTCAGTACTTTGATTTATACACATAACCAGGCAATATAACCAGAATGTGTGCATGCGTGTACCAACTTTTCGGTAAACGTTTGGGAGAAAATTCGAAAGCTGTTTGGAAGAACTTGGAAGTGATATTTGCACATTTTAAAAAACTAGGAAAATTCAATTTTTACATTATAAATGTTCATTAAAAGTGATAGGAATGTTGTGTACGTTAGATTTACACCAAAATGTTGAATAAATATTAGTATTTGAGATAACAATAAAGAGCAATGTCACAGGAAAACAACAGGCACTTAGCATCGGAATGGGGGAGGGGGTGTGGAGTGGAGCAGGGGCAAGGGGAGACTACCCCATTCAGCACACGTTTTCTCGCAGCAAACATTTTTCTTAAATTTACATATAAAATGTGAATTAACAAAGAGTTGCCTCCCCCCAAAATGTTTTTGGGACCAGGTAAAAACTGAAATGAAAGGGAGGATATAAACTATAAAATTGAAGTGAAAGGTTCACCAAACCCCCTACCCCCACGGATCAGGATTTTTAAATGTGTTAATAGCATAGTGTACATATCACCAGGGTCAGTGTTCCTATCACTAGGGTCTGTTTACCCATAACCTGGGTCAGTATTACGATTATCAGAATGTCTGTATCTTTTACCAGGGTCAGTGTTCGTATTACCAGTGTCTGGGTGCCCATCACCTGGGTCTGCATACAAATAACCTTGGTCAGTGTACGTATCATCAGGGTCAGTGTACGTATCACCAGGGTCAGTGTTCGTATCACCAGGGCTTGTATACCCATAACCTGGGTCAGTATTACGATTATCAGGATGTCTATATCTATTACCAGGGTCAGTGAACGTATCACCAGGGTCTGTGTGCCCATCACCAAGGTAGTAGACCCATCACCAGGGTCTTAATGCATATCACCAAGTTCAGTATACATATCACCAGGGGCTTGGTCCTCATTACCAGGGTCTCAAAACTTATATTGTTATAGGTTTTGAGACCCAGGTGATGGGTATGCTGACTCTGGTTACGCGTATACATGTACAGACACTTGTAATTGGGTACACTAACCTTGGTTATAGGTAAACTGACCCTGGTGATGGGTATACTGATTCTGGATATGGGTATACAGACGCTACTGATGTTCACTCTGACCCTAATAATAAATACTGGTATACAGACCCTGATGTAAGGCATAAAGACCCTGGTGAAACGTACACTGACCCTGTTGATAGGCATTGGGACCCTGGTGATGGTTACGTTGATTTCTGGCTATGGGTAAACAGACCCTGGTGATGAGCACAAAGACACATTGACCCTCGGGTTAGGTATTTAGACCCTGGTGTCCTGATGATGGGTATACTGAATCTGGTTATGTGTATACAGAACCGGGTGATACGTACACCGACTCTGGTATTATGTATTCTTACCCTTGTGATGGGTATACAGACCCTGGTGATGGGCACACAGATCGACCTTGGTGAGGGGTTATGGATAGAGCTACATGGGGTCGGTGTTTGACCACCCTTACCCCTGCCCAATAACCCCTGAAAAGAAAAGAAAAACAAAATAAATTATCCCTCTCCTCCTAACCTTGGATTTTTTCATATTGAATCTAAGCGTAGGTGTTTGTATGAGATACAGTAATATTGGTTTTTATATAAACCCAATTCTTTCTTACTGGTATATTAAGGAAACCGTGATATTTTGAAACCGTGAAAATTGAACACCGTGGGGGTAACTATAGAAATGCTAAGTTTACCTTAAACTTAATTTTCACTGTTTATTTCCTCCCAGTCACTTTCAATTTTTTACATGCTCCGAAAATGCTATGAAAGGAGGGAGGCACCTGCATAGGGACAGGCCACTCCCTGCCACCCCCACCCTCCAACCCGTTTGAAGCTACGTGTCTATTGTGTTCCTGTAACATTGCCTTTATTGTCCTTGCAAATATTTAACTAACTTTTTTTAGTGTAAACCAAAGGTACATAACATTCCTATCACTTTTAATGACTATATGATATAAAAACGCGATTTTTTGTTTGTTTTTTGGTTTGTTTTGTTGGTTTTTTTGTTTTGTTGTTATTTTTTTTTTGGGGGGGGGGCACCTATCATCAGTTCGAAGTTCCTCCAGGAAGCTATCGGATTTCCTCCCAAACGTTTACCAATCCCGATGGAAAGTTGGTTCTCCCATGCGCACATCCTGGTTATAATACCTGGCTTTGTCATATGAAATATCATATTTATATTTTTCAAGTGTCCTTTACTGCGATAACATTACAAATCAATTTTGATAACTATAGCCCAATAATTTCATAAAATATGAGCGACACAAAATGGGCGTGTCCTACATCATAACTGTGAAACGGTATTTGCTGCAATAATACATAACATGTGCTATGCATGAAAAAAAACCCTGGTTTTAAAATGTTGTTTTGAAGTGTAAAAATTGAAAATAATATGAAGATTTATAAGCAAAAAGACATAATTCTTTGAATATAATGAGATGATAATTTTGGTCGGAGCATGCATATCAAATCTATCATAAAGCCCTTTAAGCTTTATTGGATTTGAACACGCACTGACCAAAATGAATATGAATAACAAACATAAATCTGCCCATGCAAGCGTTTAAAGATATTGTATTAATCGGTAAAAGGCGATTAGAATAGCAAATTTAAAATCGTTTAAAAAGAAATTAAATAACTAGATACGTCAAAACATCAGACCTCTATCAATCATTTTTGCTGTAAAATCGAATTTATTTTGCATAGCTTTATACGGAAATTTCCCTCGTGCTGACCTCGTGACGTCACTGAAGCCTCATTATCGCCTAATTTCATTTTCTCTTGTTTTTATTTCTAAAAGCAGGTAAAAATAGGCACTTTGAAGCGGCGTAACTCCATTATTTTTGCATCGATTTCGATGCGTTTTTTGCATTTAAATCTGGTAAATAAATTCTATGACATATAAGTTCAACATTGGCTGGGCTGCAGGTACCCTTTAATAAATCAACATACTCATTGATTAAACGCGTTAACTAAACAATTTTGGGGAATTTTTAGCAGAAACCCGTCGAAACAAATCTGTATATCCTGCATGGTATTTTTTGTGAAAATACATAGCAGTTCTTAAATATTGTGTTTCTATCAATGTAGGAATTCTAGCAAAGCCGATAAAGTAAGGTGTCTTTTGGGTTTGTTACATCTGTTACCATGGTTACAGCAACAGCTGTGACAATATGTCCCTCCACTTTTGTTTTTACGCCAGTTCACTTCATTTACCATTTCGCCGTTTATCGCCGATCAATTGATCGGTACATTTCGTCGTACGCCGATATGGGAAAAATGAAGTCCGCCCCGTTTAATTTGTTTCCCAAAACATGAAATTTGTTACCACAAATTGGATGAAAATATGTTATAACCGATTTTAAAAACCGAAATAACGAATTAAAACATTGAAATAACGAATTCAAGAATTCGTTATTTCAAATTTAATTTGTTAAAACAGATTTAAAAATTTGAAATAACGAATTCAGCGAATTTGTTATAACAGATTAAATTCGTTATAACGAATTCCTAAAATTTGTTATAACAGATTTAATTCGTTATAACGGATTCAACAATTCGTTATAACGAATTAAATTCGTTTTAACAAATTCAAGAATTCGTTATATCAAATTCAAAAATATTTTTTGATAGGTCCTAAATGGGCTTCCGTACATACATGTATGAAGTAAAAACAAAAGAAATATTACATACTGGTTGCTTGTTTGAGGCAGTGTACTCTTAATATATACTTTATTGAAAATCTCATTGAAAGAAATTGAAAAATGAGAAATACATTGCATTAAAAGTGAATTGATTTTCAAACAATTATTCATTTAAGTTTTATTTAAAATTTCAAAATCATTCACACACTCAACACTTATATACTCTTTTGTAAAAGAAAAATAGAGTATTATTTAATATGGTTGTGCATGTATTTGTATGCAAATATATAATATGATCGAAACATTATTTTGTGTCATATAGCACAGAAAAGATGTCTTCATCTTGTATGGTTATATTAAACTTTTCATAAATGTGTCATAAAGTTTATTGTTTTTGATGATGCTCATTTTAAAGTATAAAGTGCATTATTTTTTACAATTGCTTAAACAATCACACTCAAATAACAAAATTAACAAAAAACTGGTATTTTCAAATCATTCCTGATCTTATCATTTTCTGGTTTTATTACCGTTAAGTAAATGACACAAGAATAGTTACGTTACTAGTTTTTGTATAAATTTCTATCAACAAATATATCTATTTACTTATGTCTTGTAAAATCATTACTGTTCATAACCTTTCTATTTTCGCTTTTTAGGAGAAAGATTATGAAAAAACAGTGAAACTTGTAAATTAATTTATTCAAACTTTGTGTATATATATGACTAACATAATTATATATCCATGTATACATCTGGTTATAAAGTATGATTTATTGTGTTTTATCATCATTTTATTTAATGTACAATATGCATAACTATAAGACACTGAGAAACTACATGTTAACATATACAGTATATTTGTAAAATTTGATAAAACTAATGCATAACCAGTAACTACTTTTTGAATTTGTATGCATAAAAATTATTCAAGAGGTTCTTTTTATATTACCAGTAATGTTTGTTTCTAAATAAAATTGCTTTCTAACATGAATAAGTCTCGTGTTGATATATTATACCGGTAATTGTATTCATTGTAGATATCTTAAATCATGCCATTGTGATTGAAACATATTTTAACAGGTTTCATATTTTTAAGGGTTCACATCAAAGAGAATGTTGCCAATTTTTCGAGCAAATTTTGCCAAAAGGCATATGAAAGCTTCTCTGTAAGTTTCAAATTCTGGGATATATTGAGTCGGCGTATAAATGAAGCTAGATTTTAACAGACACATTTTAGATTACAAATTATCTAATAGGATTTTGCGCGTACCTCTTGTCATAACTTAGTCTTGGAAATAAAGAAAGGTTGCATGAAATAACACGCACTATCACATGACGTTATGAAGGGCCTGGGGCATTAATCTAGTAAGTTTAAATGGTTAACCACTATTTTATATATGAAACTGGATATGTATTGCATGACCTCTGATATGAAAATCAATGAACCAGAATACTGGCATCCTCTATTTGTGTAGATTCAACTTGTTTAAATTATGACCACACGTGATAAGGTCAGCCCACAATAAGTGCTAAATTTCAAACTAATATACATTTTAGCAATTGCATGGAAATTTTATCTTTAAAGAACCATTACTCTTCAAATGTGTGCCAAAAAACCTGCTGGAATTAACATACCAGTGATTAATTTTAATTTAAATGACGCAATTTATTTTCATCCCCACCCCTCTATAAAAATATTTAATCTTACATAAGAAAATAATGATACTTAAATTAACTATGCTAAATATTAAATTTCTCTATTTTTATTTATTTCAAGTGTTTTAAGTCAAAATAGTTAGCAATTTTTGCTCAGGTGAGCGATGTGGCCCATGGGCCTCTTGTATTAATCTTATTATTGTATTTACTATATTCATTATTAACAAATAACAACAAGACATATATACCTTGCATACAGCTAGCCGTGTACGCTGGACGCCATACAAATTTTATTAAACATTTACTACATGTACATGTGTTAATTTTATGTGAAATGTAATATAAAACTTTGTATTTTTATATAACACCTATCAACATTGATAATTAAACGATTAAATGCAGAATCGTGAATTTTTTTTAGGAAACCTGTATCCGTTGCCAATGCTAAATGATGCAAGAAGGGTGTGACGGACCTCACATAATACATATAATTTTTTAAATATTATATTCCCTAAATAATAACATGGGTAAAACAACTTCTTCACAAAAAATATTTTCATAAATTTGGTCTATCGATCACAAGCGGCTGCTAGAAAGTGATTTACTCTAGTAATTCATAATACGTTCATAACAATTCCTTGCCGCCCATTGGTCAATACTGGACCATAACAATTTGTGAAAACCGTGAATACAACATTTTCCCGCTATACTGACGAAACGCGGGAAAATACAAGTATTTACTATAATGATTATTAACAAATAACAACAACACATATATACCTTGCATACAGCTAGCCGTGTACGCTTTAGAAAATACAAAGAACGGGTGCCTAGACTGTAATCATAAACCAAGTGCTTTAGAAATTTGCAAACGTTTCTCAACCGAGTCTACTATATACCCATCTTTGGCACTGTCGCTCTTCCATCTACCGTGTCTCTTAAGACACCTCTCATCCACACTTGCATTAGCAGCAAAAGTCGCTCCACCCGACCTAAGAGAATGCAACCCTATGTTTAATTCACTGCTACAAACCGACTTTAACAGCCAAAAAATATTTGACCTAGCAGCAGAGTAACTGAGTTTTTTATTTTTGTATATAAGCTTGCATGTGGTTTTTTTTTTTTTTTTTTTTTATCTAAAAACGGGTCTAAATAAGAAAAAACTACTATCTTTTTGACCAACAAGTTCAATATATCTACTATACATTGTCACAGGACATGCCACTGAACAGCCTTTAGCTATCAAAACCTCGTTATCTTGCCTGTATTGATCTGTCTTATTTTTTCTTATATATAACACTAAATAATCTTCAAAAATTTTGACATCCCCAAATGTAAGTGCACTGATCTCATCAAATCGTAAACAACCTGCAAATCCAAAAAAAATCATAAGCATATTTCTAACAATCAAACTATCATTACATTCCTCATATTTATTACAGAGTTCTATGATCATTTCTTTTGAAATCGGCTCTTTTTATGCACTGGTCTGTATGCGTTTCATCTAGCAGCTTCTTGTAAAGACGACACAAATGACTTTTTCGTGGGATCTGGCAATCCGACAATATCATGCGCCCATTTTATACCGTAAATCGCCGAATTCACCGGATGTTGTGAAGATCCGTTTTCCAATAAATGCATTAATAAAGTGCAACATGAATAGAACTCGCTGGTAATGCACAATGTCCTTATGAGTTTATGAAAGTTTTCCATCTGTTGAAAGCGTTGAAATAATTCGTATTTGTGTTGTCACTCTTACTTGATAGTAAATAATACGAAAGTCTGGGACATAAATCTTCCAGGTAACTACCCGAATGAACACCATGCACCTGTGCCAGCTCCTTTACACACTTCTGTAGTCCTAATCCTGTGAATAAAATCACAAATAATTAAAATTATATCTTTAAAAATATCATATTAAACGATAAAATCTCGTTTCGCAAACATTCCATTGTTTCCTCTTCCTTGACAAATAACCACATCATTTGCCAAACAAGCATAATTTTTTACATATGACTTAAACATTCCATCTATTTCAATCAACATAGCCCAATATGGAGCTGACCTCCATTCTGGACAAACAATTGTACACCTACATTTTTCATTTTCTATTTTTCTAATGACCTCTGGTATCAATCTAGGGGGCGGAGCCACCCAATTGACATGATCAACCCAAACCTGCTCCAATGCATCAACCCCACATGTACCTGCAAATAATACTTTGAATTAAATAATTTGCATTTTTTTTATAACTGCTTGCAAATCTATCACACGTGTATGGACCCCATCTGTTATCAAAATAATCAAACACCACCTGCTTTATAGACCAATCATCACAATCACTCAATCTATCAGCAATTGTATTATCTGCTCTTGGAAACCACTTACAACTAACCACAATGCTATTACAATTGCAAAACTGATGCACTGCCATGGCAATATTCTGAAGCTTCAACTTTTTACTTCCAACTTTTAAAATATGTTAAACATTTCTATTGTCGCAAAATATCTGTACCGTTCTATTTTTAACACTGTGAACTGACTGCTCTAATACTCTTTTTATCGCCTCCAGCTCCCTCCAAGTAGAGCTTTCTCTCCCAACCGTTCCAGAAACCATAACAAGCTAAAGCTTGTTCATCCACCAAGTTATTTGTCAAACGACATCCATAACCCGTATCAGATGCATCACAATATATGAGAATCTGAACGTTGCTTTCCTCTGTCAACTGACTCAAGCAAATACCTCTTTTGTTCATTGCATCTAAATTTTTAAACCAAAATTCTAACTCTCCTACTGCCTCTGAGCTCAGACTAATAAAGGGAGTTCCAACTGGATCTGTTTAAAATACAAAAATACAGATACCTAGTTCTTAATCTGACCTCTTGCCCAAAAACAACCTGTGTTGAGAAACTTGAGATCAACTGACCAACCACAGAGGCTATACCCTTGACCTCAAACCAAACACAACCCGACTGTGTTGCTCTAATAATGTTTTTTAAACTCATCTCTAACTTTTCAATTCTACCCTTAGTGTAAGAATTCTACCGCAGAAAGTCTTCCCGTCTGTGCTTGTTATTGAAAACGTCAAAAGTCCGGTAAAAAGCTTCACAAGTTTATTTGGATCGTATAGTGGTATGAAAGCTGGTCTAATTCCGTTCTGATTTACTAACAATTTGACATGCATATATATACCCTTTCGGCTGGGACAGACAGTTTCGGTTACTCATGACCACCTGCGCTGGTCATGAGTGTAGATTTAGTGATCAAATTCCTAAACAATATTTTAATTCTAAATACAGTATCAAAACTGTCAAACTGTCCATCACAGCGTCGGGGGATGCGGGCTTACAATCTCCCGCATCAGTACAAAACATGAGTATAGGTTAAAGGTTAACAGAAAACATGTACTTTGTGACAAGCTTGCAATATCAGGACTCCATAGAGTCTGTAAATATGACAAATATAGCATTAGTGTCCCACATCTGGACGTGTGAGATCATGCTGCTGCGTAATTAATTTCCAAAATATAATTTCCCAAGGACTTTCCAACATAGTTATTGACAGATTAATAATTGCGCAGTTTGCATATACAACTTACGTGTTCATTTAACAGTACTAATCAAGGTCACCGAATAGTCATCTGTTTACATTAGATACACTGACTTTATTTTTGTGTATTCCAGCTTAAACCAAGCCACTCTAACTTTTGTGTTGGTTCCCATTTACACTTTTCAATAGCAATTAAAAACCCCAATTTCTCTAAATCTCTATGAATCTCAGAACTTATCCTTTCTGCTTCTCGCAAACTGGATCCCCCTCCGATACCGTCATCTAAATACATCACAATTCTAATTCCTTTAGACCTCCAAAATTTAACTATCTCCCTCATGACTTTTGTAAAAATGTAACCTGCTGTGCTAATGCCAAAGGGCAAAACATTAAAAACATAATATCTGTCCTGCCATTTAAAACCTAAGTACTCTCTCGACAACTCATGAATTTCTATGTGATGATACGCACTCTTTAGATCAAACGAAAAATATAATCTTCCGCCGTAAACATACATTTAGCAACTTTAGCATCTTCGTATTGATGTTTATGTTTGAAAAGATGGGGATTAACATGCCTTGCGTCTAGAACTAATCTCAGTTTTGAAGCTTTATTCCCTGCCACTGTCAAACTATTAACCACTTTTGGTTTACTACTCACTTCTGAAATACAGCCTGTTTTCAAGAAACAATCAACTTCTTTTGACACAAACTCTACATTCTCTACAGCCGACTTATTGTTCTTTAACTCAACAGACTCGGGTGCAGTGAACAAAGGTAATTTATAACCCTTTTCTATAACCTCCAAAATGAACGAATTCGCTCCAATCAAACGCAACTGGCCTATATTTCTTTTTAAACAACCCACTGGAAAACTACTTTTCATGCATGAATGATTTGTACACATTGAACCTTAAAAAACTGAATTTACATTTACGTTTATGTTTCTTATCAAATGATCTAATTCAGAAACATTTCTACTTATCTTATTCTCATACAATTTCTCCGTACAGTCTCTCCTCCAGTGCCCTCTTTTATTACAGCGGTAGCAATGTCCAGACTTCCATGTTTGGGTAGTCGTGTTCTCAGTCAAACTGGGTCTTGCGTAAGGGCGGGTATTGTCTCTTTGTTCTCTACGTTTCTTTAATTTCACTTCTTTAATTTTCCGTTCTGCACGATTCTGGACTTTCTGAATTTTCTTCTCATCTTCTGAATCGGACGCTATCGGATTTTTAACATATTCATCGACCGCCCTCCATCCCGCCTCTGATGAATCCGCCAACCGAATGAGCTTTTGACGCTGTTTTACTATGTCCAATCCTTCGGCTAACTTTTGCTTGGCCTCTGCTACTTTGTCCTCGTTCAGCTCATCACTCGCCTCCTTCAGTTTGGATATAACTTTGACGTTGTGCTTATGCTGTTCCTCGTTGCCACGTTTCTTAAACTTATACCCGTCTGAGAGCACGTGTTCGATTTTTGCTTTTTGCCGATCTGCAATAAGATTTTGATTTTCGCGGATATTTTGTTGTACTGAATTTAGCCTGCCTGCTGTCCAAGAGCTGTGAAAAACTGCTATGCATTTCATTATTTGTACGTTGTAAAGTCTCATTAATTTGTCTCTGTACTGCTTCAGCGTTCATTGCGTCTATCGATCACAAGCGGCGGCTAGAAAGTGATTTACTCTAGTAATTCATAATACGTTCATAACAATTCCTTGCCGCCTATTGGTCAATACTGGACCATAACAATTTGTTAAACATGACTACCGTGAATACAACATTTTCCCGCTATACTGACGAAACGCGGGAAAATACAATTATTGTGCACTTAAATTTTAGTAAAAGAAATAAGTATATGTATAGAAAAGGGTAAGAATGAAGCATTCTATCAAATTTTAGATAATGTAAAAGCCTTTGACAAAAGTTTATTGGGGGTGGAACAGTTAATGAAGTTATTTTTCCTTGCTTTTTCTGAGTTAATTGTTAAACAGTTGTAAATGATGTGAATGATGAAAAGAATCGTACAAACATTTTCATTATAAAAAAAAAACAACGAAAATAGTTTTTGAATTTTCAAATCAACAACAGAGTAATAATGGACAAGCCCGAACACTGATGTGCGGTACATGCACAATGCTTTTTGGATAAATGCTAGATGGTGTGTTTTAAATAAAACGTGTATTAGCCATCTTTAGTTTTTCTATGAAAACACGTACAATCTAGGGGCTGTCAGCAAGTGGTTGCCCTTAAAATAAGAAGATCATTCATTATATACTAGTACTCGTGTGGGACAGTGAAATTCCATTGAGGACACCTCAAGGTTAAAGGCCACTTTCTCACGCGAGTATATAGTGAATAATTATTTTATAGCATTATTTTACATAAAAAGACGATTTTTGACAACTTTCTGTTATGACGTTCAAGAGATTGCTTTCGGTTTCTCCCTCCACATGCTTCAAATAATGCAGGTCAAAATGAGAGCATATCACAGTTTTTTCAACAAAAATTAATATGATAAATTGTAATTTATGTAGCAAAACGATTACTTAATGGAAAATCTCAATCAATCGTTTAGCCTATAGCAGACGACGTTTTAAAGCGGCGTAGTAATACACAGTGTAAGAAAGATAAATCTCATACTGCTGTTTCACACTGGACAAACCGATTCCACACCGGTGATAATACGAGAAAACACCCTCTTGTATCAGTTTTAGTGTCAAAAAGGCCATACGCAATTTTTGGTACATTTTAAAAACTATGATTTTAATAAAGGATAAGATCCAATCTCATATTACACATGAGTTGCTCTTTATGTACAATTTGATGTTGTTTGCATATCAATTTTAAATTTTTCAATTATTTCTTAACATTTCATGTCATAGAAAGCATGGTGTATTTGTAATTTTTCCCCATTAAACCCCCTACCCATCATCATACACCAGTAATAGAAAATAAAGCAAGTGACTGTAAGTTTTTTTTATTTAACTTATTCTTTTTTTTCAAGAGTTATGTGGGTACATGTATTTACATAGATAAAGATAGTTAATGTTTATGGCTTATGACAATATTTAGATTTGTGCATTTTAATTCTGATTGTTAATTAGCAATATACATATGAAATTACCTTTGCACATGTAGAATCATTTTAACAGGAGCTTGGACTTTTGGTAGCATGTGGTGTGGCCCTGTCTATTTCATTGCTGGCCACTCGGCCATAGCTCATTGAAATCAACAAGATTTGTCTGGCGTTTGAGCTAAGACTACGCAATCGGTGTATATTTCACCTCAAACCAGCGTCATTTTTCACTTGTTTTGACGCAAGAAATAGATAGTTACATACTACCGAAAATCCAAGGTCTTCTAAAATGGTTGTAATATTACACTAGGGAAGTCGATCAATGACAGAATTGCCAATCGGTTATTTGTGACTCATTTGCTACTGATTAAACAGTTCATCTTTTTGAAAATATTGACCTTTTTAAATGTTATATATTATTAATACTTTTCAAGTCTTCAAGATTGATTGTCTTTAAAAGGCTGTACATCAAGATGCGATTAACAAAGACTTATACATGTGGTTAAGCAAAATCTTGATTTTGCATTTAAAATTGACTGATAATTTTTTGGATATCTGAAATTCGCTGAACACTTTATTTCTGGTATGATAACTCTTTATTGTTGAAAATGAATGACAAACTGTGCTGGCTTCATGTATTTTTTAGACCAGAGTAAACTTTTATTGTGTAGCAGTCTTCTGTTACAATTAACAACTTAATCAGGGCCCCACTCTGCAAATGCCCTGTAGTGATCATTCTGTCCAATTCTGATGATCATGTTAAGATTCATTTAAGACACAACCCCTGCCCTTGGGTCGTCCCGACGTATCTTAAAATCCATTGCATCCTATAATTTTTTGTTTCAAATGTATTATGATGTATCAAATGGTATGTAAGCCATGACCCATTGGTATTGTTATGACCCACATGAAACAGGAAAATACTTAATATCTTGAAAACTGTTGAGATTCCCACCACTAAACTGTGGTTTCATCAATATTCGTTGAATACTAATTTTCATATATTTCGGTGTTATGTTAATCCACGAAATAAATGTTCAATGAAGTGCAACTTCTATTAACATTTTGTATTGATAGGATCGTTGGCCACGAATTTACGTATCCTTGAAACTATGATTTTCACTTTATCCACGAAAATTGATGCCCATGAATATTAATAAAACCACAGCACATTCTTGTTTCTAATGTGTGATGCATGAAATGGTATAAAGAACATCAACCCCAAGAGTTATATTCAAACTATCTTCTCTTCTCTGAAATAGGAAATATTATATTTTGAAAACTTTTGAGACCCCCATCCCTAAACTATGTTCATTCTTGCTCTTTGTGTCATTGCGTATTAAATGGTATATAGGTTATGCCCCCTTTGAAACACCCTGTCCATCTAGAACTGGAAATAATCAGGTATTTATCTTATTCCTATGTACAGTACCGATCAGACCCAACCTAACACCAGAGTAAACCCCAACTAAACCCCGGGTTTACTTTCTGGGTTTACTTTGGGTTTACTTTTTGAAAAATTGGGTACACTTGGGGTTTACTTTGGGTTTATTTTGGGCTTACTCGAGAATTGCTTTTGGAGTCAACTATATGCATTGAAGTGTGAAGCAAACCTGTATTTTATCTTATCATCCTACTGCCTGTGATTCCTGCCCCTTGTGTATTCTGAATACCCATGTAGCGTCTGCTTTCAGGGTATACTTCTGATCGGGGTTTACTCTCTGTATCCACTCTGGGTTTACTTGGGGTTTACTCTGGGTTTACTCTGGGTCCACTCTAGTAAATCCAGAGTAAACCCAGAAAGTAAACCCAGGGTTTAGTTGGGGTTTACTTTCTGTTAGGTTGGGTCTGATCGGTACTGTAGTGTTTGACCCATGTGGATAATTTTATCTTAAATATTAAAAAGCAAATATCTCAAGATATGATATGGGTATTTATAAAATCATTGGAGTAGTTCTAGAAACTAGGACTTTTTAGGAGTGATACCTGTCAATGTTCTGCTACTTAATGACTCCCTGGATAGAGATAACAAGAGATGACATAGGTACTGCATAAATTGTAAAAAGAGTTCTGGGAATCATATGTTTTTGGCAAAAACCGTCATTTTATGCAACCCACCAGCCCTCGTGATAAAATAAATTCTGAAACCTGGTTACACATCAACATGACAGCCCAAATTATATGCATATTCCAGTAGATTATTTGGTTACTATTTGTCTACATGTATATAAGGAGAGAAGGAGAATGTGCAGTAGCAGAGAGCAAGCAAAAGCATGGCGGATTGATATTGGATTTTTACTAGTTCTTTTAAACATTTGTTACTAAAGAAACTGTGCTCGTCTTCGATAGATTGATAAAGATCTGCTGGTTCTAAGTACAACAAAGAATCCACAATATTTTGCGACGCAACGTCGCATATACTTTACTATGACAAATAATATTTTTATACTTCTTCCTGGAAGATTTCAGGAAGGATGGTGTGGTTATTACAATGTTTTAATTATGAATATTTTAAATTTTACAAATTCTCCAAAATGAAACATAATAAAAAGAATGTATAAGTTTTTTCGACATGTCTGTGTTTGGGCTGTGGTACTAAGGTGACTGGTAGGGCCTGTTGGTTTTATGTTTATATTTATCATTAGAAAGTCCAACTTATATGCAACTTTTATTAATATCTCTTGTGTATTAGGCCACCATTTTTAAAAACAGACGCTAACATTAGATATATAATAGTTCTCGGAGCTCAGGTAATGGAAAATAAAACAAAATGTTTTATTTAATTAAATTAAAGCTCTTTTGTATGTAAAATGAGACTGTATCAGTTTTTATTCAAACTGAAACACTGGGATTTACTTACCTTTTGATGCTTGAGAATGTTTACAAGTAAATAAATAAAATATGTGCAAATGCAATCTATATCCCTGTACATAATATGTTTTTGATTGAATGTGTTCACACTCTAGCAACTTATTATTATGATCTGAGAGATTCAAATTATAATTTGGTACATATGATTATTTGTATCTGTTGCCTTTATTTGCCTTTCATTCCTGCTTACGCATTATGTGGAAATTTTTCAAAATCAATATCATTTTAATCTTTGTGTAGATCGTATTCAACCCGGATTGAGATGTCCTTCATTTCTTGAAGAGACAATTAACACACCAGCAGGAATCACAGTTGACCTAAATCAAACTGTAACTACTGGAGCAACATTTTACCCAAATCAGTTTATTAAACTGAATACTTCAACACTCGATGAACCACGTCAAGTCATAGCAACATTGCAGGACAAATGGGGGACATCAGATACATGTACATTTTTGATTTACACCAAAGGTAAGGCTTTTGCGTAATATTGTTGAGTAACTGAGCAATATTGTTTAGTGACTTGTTAACTTGATACGTTGAATGTCCTTAATTATTTTAGCTGAAGTTTGCTTCAAGGGAAGCTTACCATCTGTATCTAATGCTGCCAGGAGTTGTGGTTCAGTGGGGGGGAATATAACATGTACATATAATTGTAAAGCTGGTTATGTGTACTTTGATGGAACTACCTCCAAACAATACCATTGCTCAGGAGCCAATAACTGGTCTCCCTCGGCTAGTCCTGAAGATTGTCTTCGTAAGTATCATGAACTTGTAATAACACATATGATATACAAACAAATTCTGTAAAAATGATTTTTTTTAGGAAAATGAATTGATGGTAAAAGATAATCGGGAAAATTTGGAAGAAAGTACCTTGTCTAACATAATTATTCTTACATAACTATGAAATTGAAAATAAAATCTGTCAGAATTTGATTTTTGGACTTACCGTAATTTACTGAATATACTATGAAGTTGTTTATAATTCACACTCATCTTTTTGGGTGTATGATATGCACCAATACTTTTGACCAAAATGTCAGGATGGTAATTCAGGGAAAAGTGAAAAATGTCCATTCACGATGTAACCTTTCTGATGCAGATTTTTAAAAAGTCTTGATGTCTGTATAGCGGTAATCTTCAAACAGCTTGAAAGTGTGACTTATCGCACACAACAGGGTATCAATTAAGGAAGTCAAGGTGTTAAATTTCTTTGCCCCTTAGGGTACATTGTATATCCGATTTGATCAGCATTTGAATAAGTGTCAAGCGCACGTGTGTAAAGCAATGGCTTTGATAGGGCTGCAAAGAGGTACCCGCGAAAGAGGTGTTAAAAATAAAGCTGAAATGAATCTTTAAGATAAGTTTTATTTTAATACCCGCACTTTCTAAAGAAAGTTCGGGTATATTGTTGTTACCCTGTTCCGTCCGTCCGTCTGTCCGTCCGTCCGTCCTTCTGTCACGTTTTACTTTCTCAAACTGCTCGTACATCTTTTAAACCAGCAAACTGAACTCTTGGAGTTTGATTTGGGGTATCATGTTGTTTTGTAAAAGGGTTTCAAAAATTCTCTGTTAGTCCTGGGGGTCAAATAATTGGTAAGAAATGACGTTTTTTCACAAAAAACATTCTTCCTCGAACTCCTCCTACATTTTCAACAGTAGACAAATCATCTCTTGGAATATGTTTAGGGTATCCTATAGATGCGCAATAAGGTTTCGGAATTTTCAATTTTGTCCTTGGGTCTTTTAATGGCTGAAAATGACGTTTTTTTACAAACAAAAAAATGGTTCAAAAACGTCATTTTTTTATCAGTGGCCAAATGATCTCCTAGAATATGATAGGGGGTGTCATATTGAATTGTGATCAGGTTGAAGAATTTTGTTTTTATTAAGGGGATCAGTGGGCAACAAAAAATGACGTTTTTTTTGCAAAAAAAGTATAGTTCCCAGAACTCCTCTTACAACTTTTGGAGTAGCTCCGTCATCTCTTGGGATATAATTGAGGCTGTCCTATAGATGTGCAATAAGGTTTTAAAAATTAAAATTTAATCCAGGGAGTCAAATAGTAGCAGAAAATTGACGTTTATCACTAACAAAAACATAGATCCTAGAACTCCTCTAATATTTTAATGGATAGACACATCATATATTGGGATATGAAAGGGACTGTCCTATAGATGTGCATTAAGGTTTTGAAAAATTAAATTTAACCCTGAGGCCCATTACCTACATACCTTTTGATGCCCTTTAATTAAGGATCAAGAATATATATGGTTAAGGGGTGGGGATCTCAACCGTTTTCGAGATATTCGTGCGCTTCCTGTTCGAGGGGGTCACGACCATCCCCGGGACCCATGACCTACATACTGTTTGATGCCCCTTGACACAAGGAACAAGAATATATATGGTTTAAGGGTGGGGATCTCAACTGTTTTGAAGATATTAAGGAGCTTGCTGTTCGAGGGGGCCAGGACCACCTACAGGGCCCATGACCTACATAATATTTGATGCTCATTGACATCAGAACCATGAATATATATGATTTAGGGGTCATGATATAACAGTTTCTGAGATATATGGTAATTTCAAATTCCTGGGGGGTGGGGATGACCCCAGGGGTCAGATCAAATAAACCCTATATATTGCCAGTAACAGTCAATATATGATTATGAAAACCCAATATTATCTTTGTCCGTTTTCAAGTTACCATTTATTACAATAGAGTCTACTATTCTTCCTACAAGGTTCAATGTTAGACCCCACACCGTTTTGACCCCCCCCCCCCTCCCGAAAAGTGGTTGTAAAACCCAAAATGAGAAAAATCAAACCAGGATGCACAACTAGATATGCAGGCTTATCGTATCCTAGAGTTTTGTACAATTCTGTTCAGCCATCTCTGAGAAACAAGTTCAGAGCGGGAAAGAAGAAGACGAAGAATAATGATACATGTATTAAGAACCGTACACAAACAATAAGTCTTCAAATTTCATTTGGGAGACTTAATAATAAAGATTAAATAGATATAGGATCATCAAACATCAATAATCTAAAGATATTATTGACAATTTCTGATTCTAAAGGGGGTCAGGATAATCCTGACCCCTTAGCCTTAGGGTCATGACTTACATGCCATAATGATCCGATGCGCCATGACCTAAGGAGGAATAATATCTTTGGATTAAGGTGGGGATCTCAATGGTTTTTATTATATTTGATAATTTCAGGAAGGGCACTTGGGATCATGACCTACATACCATCTGAAATGCCATGAACAAAGAAACAATAAAATAATATGTACATGTTATATGATTCAATTTAAGAACCCAGATATAGATCAATCATCTATGCTTTGTAATACTTCCTATGGATATATACGTGTATTAGTTTGTGTTTTGTTCTATACTATTCATGTTCATGACTGTAGTATATGGCTTTGTTTTATCTTAAATTACATTAAAAAAATTGTATGACATGGAACCCCCACCCCCAAACAAACTCAAATATAAACTGTTCTCCCCCCCCCCCCATAATTGTCGAATGATCTATTAAAATCCAAATATACTTTGGGTGTCTAAAAACCTTTATAAACTAGTAAAAATGTTATTCTTAAAAAAAATTACATTACACCTTGCATACTTGACAAATGATCTATTGAGATATGATCAGAGGTCATATTTCTACCTTGAGATCAATAACCTATATTCATTGACAAGTTAAAATTAATAACAACTAGACTTTGACCCGTGCGTGCACGGGTTGACATTACATATCGGACATTTACGAAATAGGTACATCGACACGCCTTATTATTGACAAAGCTATAAGCCTACAATAATGCTATTAATTTCACTACACTTTCCTTAGTTAGAATAATCTAACTGTGTCTCGGGAAAGGCCCTCACCACAGTTAGAATGCCTCCCTTATACCTGAAATGTAGCAGAAAATTGCAGAATCGCTCCGGAACGATTTTGGAGAAAGTTAATGAAGTTGCCTTGAAAATAACAGTCAAATTCATCACAACAAAGCTTTTCGAGACTGCAAATACCTTTTAACTAAAAAATTTAATCCATAGAATGGATTTTTATTATCACCTTTCATCACGTTTTCACCAACGTACAAGTATTTTTGGTAAAACTGGGTCCGTAGGACATTATTCATTTTTACGATAAATCACATTCTATCTTCACCCTCCTAACAAATATAATGTAACTTTTTTGCATGTAATCAAATATTTTTTTATCATCACGAAGACAAAAGTAAGTACTTAGTTGAAATGTATATTTGTTATTTTATACTTTCTCTCATAAGAAATCATTAATATGTACGGTATGAACAAAATATATAGCAAAAGTCCAATGAAAATTTACCCGTATTTATATTATCATTTCTGAGTTTATTCAAGCAGATGTGTATTGTGAAAACATAAACTAAAGATTTCGTAAGCGTGAATTTATTGCGCAAGCGCAAGATTGTAAAATCCAAAACATCTAGGCGATTTCCGGGATTTTATGAGGAATTTTCGTTGATTATTAATTAGCGAAGCTTAACTGAGAAAAAATAAAAACAAATCGGTAATCTTCAAGTACCAATGATGTTTAAAATATATAAAACAAAAGACAGTATTCTTCCGATTTCTCGGTATTAAAGACCAAAAAATCGAGTCTATTATTTTGATATAGTAGTATAGATAAATGATTCAAATTATAAATGCACCCCCCCCCCCATCTAACCTGGTCTAAAGATTCAGTTTTTTTAAATACATTCTCACATGTGTACAGTAGCAAATTTTAAATCATTTCTTGAATGATTTTCTCTCCTGATGCACATTAACATTTTGGAAATTGTTTAATTCACTTTTTAAGATTTATAAACAAAATGTTATATGCATGTGTATTCGCCCTATTTTGGGCAATTGTAAAGTCTCCGAAACAAAGCAGTGTCATCATTAGGCTAGGAATTACCTACATGAATCAAACACTACATATGAATAATATAAAATACTGTATTATTTCTAGTTCTAGAATGTCAGAGTGTCTCCAAGGGGGCATAATCTATATACAATTTGATGCGCAATGACACAAAGAGCAAAAATAAATTATATGGTTTAGGCATGAGGATCTCAGAAGTTAACAAAATATACAGTGTATCATCATTTCCTATCTCATAAAAGGGGGGGGGTTACACCTGGGGGTCATTAATGTATAACTTAACACCACATTTTCCTGTTATGTGGGGTCAGAACAGTCCCATAAGGTCATGACCTACATTGTATTTGATGCATTATAATACATTAAGAAAGAAACGCTCCTTCCTTCCTCTTATAACTCATATAAAAATGATAAGTGTCTACACTTACTTACATTTAATACACAAATTTAATACGAAATTGTTTATACCGGGTCAACTAAATAGTGTAAGTCTGACAAATAAAAAAAATAACTTTTGCAATTAAAATGACAGAAATTTTACAAATGCGATAGGATAGGTAACAATGATAAGCTTATTTAAATATTAAAAGATGATGATACAGTATGCTGTCAAAAGGAGATCACATTTAGAAAGTAAAAGTAAAACTTTTGTGTGCTGACATCTCATTATATTGTGCTACTGCTACATGTACTACATGTATTATGCTTACCTATATTGGTCAATATCATAATGATAATCCAATTAAAGCACAATAATGAATTCCTTTAGCTGATCTTAACTAATCCTTTTCTGCATATGGAAAACACATACATGTATGTATACATCATTACATGTGAAACCATCTAATCGAAGAGCTGGGTAAAACTAGTACCCGCTAATGAGACCTGCAGACCTGTGTTGTGTACGTAACTTCAGACAAAGATCAGTTTGCAACATGCATGTATTTTTATAACCTATTCTTCAAAACCCCTTGCACAATATTAGGTAAATAACAGCTTTAAGGTGGTGCAGGACAACTGCATATTGTGATGTATACTTCCTATTGAGATAAACAATGAAGTATAGATATTAATTAAATATTTACCCTCAAAATAATATTAACTAACATTGAAGCGCAATGGATTAGAGTACATGTCTGTAAGAGCATTGGGGTTCAAGGTGTATATTTGGTAATTTTACTATTGATGTAAATGAATTTTCATGGGGGTGGGGGGGGGGGTGGGGGGCTCGGCCCCTCACTTCCACCCTTCTCTAAATCTTTGCACACGGTGATGTACATGTAGGCACACAGAAGCAAATCTAAAACCGGCAACCGCCACGGGGAGGGGGCATAATTTAATTTTTAATTTTGTTTGTAATAATTTATAGACCATTATACTTTCTATGACATGAAATGTTAAGATTATTGATTAACTGAAAATTCACTGCAAAGAGTTCAACCCCAAATTGCACATAAAGTGCTGCTCATGTGTATTATCATATGGGAAGGGATCTCATCCTTCAGTTATGAAAATTATAATTTTTAAATGTACCGTATTACTGGAGCTTACATGTGGCCTTCATTTTTTTTAATTAAACTGGTACAAAACAGTGTTATTTAGGGGCAAACACTTGGTGCTGGTATTACTGTCTAATGACAGCATCTAGTATTTAATAGTAATTATTTATGTGCTTAAAATGAGTAATGCGAAGGCTAAAAGGCTAAATCAGTCAGGCCCTCATGACTTATTGCACAGTACTATTAAAACCATTTGTAATGGCATGAACATTGAGATGATGAATGCACAGCTCTGATTGCTGAGTAAACAGTTTAGTTGATTTTAAATGGCCGTTCTATTACAATTTGTCTATCAACGGGTTAAGAGCAAAACATTTTTTGCTAAATACGCCTAAACAATCATTTTCATTTATTAAAATAAATGTGGTGAACAAATAGAAGTAGCATTTCTGTATATGGGATAGGTACACTGAATTACAATATTATAACCAATGTTTTACCTGTTAAAAAAAGTTTCAAAATTCTATTTGGGTGTATGATAGGCACCCCTTTTTCGTAAAGAAATTTTCTAGAAAAAAATGTTTTATAGTCGTCACATTTTGGTTACCGTAAGTAAAGTTTTAACTATTTGTCAGCGCCACTACTCTAAAATCAGTGAATTTTAAAATAGCTAGGTTTTGATAAAGCTTTATAGGTGATGAGTATGGTGGCATAGATCTGCCACCACTTGTCAGATAATTATATTTACTTCTCATATGATGATGTCGACTTGTCAGATATTTATATCAACTTGTCAGATCTTTATGTTGACTTGTCAGAAAATAACCATAATGACTAGAAACTCAATATTTTGTTGTCAAATCGTGTTAGTGCCACAAACTGCCATTTACTTGTCATCAAAATATCATATAAGTCGACATAAATATCTGACAAGTTTACATAATCATCTGACAAGTCGACATAAAGATCTGACAAGTTATCATAATTATCTGACAGAAAAAAATAATAGGCCACTAGTTTAAAGAAAATTATCATTCATAGTGTAAGTCGACTTGTCAGATAGTGATGTTGTCTTGTAAGATGATTTATCGTCCTGTCAAATAATTATGTCGACTTGTCAGATAATTATGTCGACTTGTCAAATAATTATGTCGACTTTAAACATGATTATGTCGACTTGTCAGATCCTTATCTCGACTTATGAGAAAATATTTTTTCAAATGGATGGCACAAATTGGGCATGTAAATATGGTGGCATAGATCTGCCACCACTTGTCAGATAATTATGTCGACTTGTCAGATGATTATGTCGACTTGTCAGATGATTATATCGACTTGTCAGATATTAATGTCAACTTCTCAGATCTTTATGTTAACATGTCAGAAAATAACCATAGGCTTATAATATGAATGATAAATTTCTTTAAACTAGTGGCCATATTATTTATTCTCGCAGATAATTATGTTAACTTGTCAGATTTTTATGTCGACTTGTCAGATATTATGATGACAAGTTAATGGCAGTTAGTGGCACTAACACGCTTTAACAACAAAATATTGAGTTTCTAGTCAATATGGTTATTTTCTGACAAGTCAACATAAAGATCTGACAAGTTGACATAAATATCTGACAAGTCGACATAATCATCTGACAAGTCGACATAACTATCTGACAAGTGGTGGCAGATCTATGCCACCATATATGGTACATGGAATTCTCATTTGATTAATGCCCTTTTTTTTAAAGTTGGAATTTTATAGGATCAATTATGATTTAAAAACAATATTTCTACTGTTCTCTGTATTATTATTGTTGTACATTAAGTATGCATGTTAAACATCAAGTCACAAATGGTTAATTTTGTTGCCATGTAGCATTTCTGTTATAGACACTATTTCTAAAAGTAAATGTTATGGTCAGTATGGAAGATATAAAAGATAACCAATAATAAGAATAGATAAGCCAGGGACATTGATCCTTGGGGATGGGGATCGGAAGTCTATGATTGTTTCATTCTTATTAGGACGCTTGTGTTTGCAGCTAGTCAAACTCCATCCCCATCAACTTTCTTTGTTTTTTTTCGGGGGGGGGGGGCTACTTAGGCGTCTATTTATGGGGAGGTCTACTTTAGGTATTTATTTATCCTGCTCATATAATCCAGGTACATAAGTAGTTTGTTAAAGAGACAGCTCGGCGCATCTTATTAAAACCGACTTAAAAAAAATTCCGATCGGGTTCGATATTTTTGTACTACTTATGAATATATAAACTTTCAGAAAATTACAAATTTTTCTAAGAAATAAATATAATTGTTTCATTAAACTTAATAATTACGAATAATCCATACATACTAGTATTTACATCGCAACGATCTACGGGGTCATATACACTAAAACGCATGTGCATTGACTATTAACAAAATACATGCAGGGCTCGCGAATATAATCCTGAACAAGTTTGTTGATAGATATATGTCTTTTCTACTTCTCCCAGGTAATGGTTGTTCGAAGTTTTTAAGATAACCAATGTTATTATTTTATAAGCATGCATTTTGCGTTTTTTCACAGGAGTTGCTACAAACTAAATTTATATTGAACTTGAGGCCCCTTAAGGTTTTGCTTGGCATATTTATTTCTGTTCATTTTAAAATGAACTGAAATTGGTGAATCATATATAAATTATCGAGAAAGTGATGATGTGTTTCGTTTACCTCGAATTCCGTGTGGACCGTAGTTGGGCAAAGATCTTGTAGTTTCTTTTAGCAAGTGTCAATTGCTGTCAATCAAAATCCATGTGGTACAAATAAACGACAAAGATTAATCCGGCTTGTACGACCTTTAAATTTATATACTTCAACTGTCACAGTCAACGTTATTTCTTATTTCCTAACGATACAATGGGTAAATCGGAAGTTAACATACCTATGTTTTAGCTGTACTCTCTCTTGGTAATAGATTTAGACTAGTATGATGTTTTACTTAGCCCCAGGCATGGTTCGGGTTATGCTCCTGGGATCAGCCCGATGAGCAGTTATTGTATGTTGGCCCCAGACAGTGTATTTTTTTTTACCACTGTGGACCATTCTTGATGATAGAGTCAAACTAGCATATTTTTCATTAGTGATAAGAGTTGATAAGGAAGCTAGAAGTGTGTACCCTCCAAGATGCCAAATTTTATATATTGTTTTCTCTGAGCATGAAAAGAACTTTATTTTGCAGCATTGTTTTTAACCAGGTTTTCCAAAGTAAAAATTAAAGTTATTGAAATGGTGAAAATGGTGTGTGTGTGTGGGGGCGGGGGGGGGGGGGGGGGTCAAAGGGTAACCATATTGTAAGGTTAAATCCAACTACAGTATTTGAGATAGGAAGTTGCTGTTTTGCAGATCAATTGTGCATATATCAGAGATGTGCATATTACTTGGACTTTGGTTTTTGATCATTTTTGATTATTTTTCCGCTTTTAAACTTTAGTACCCCATTTCTCTAGATATGTAGTGTTTATCAATTCAGAGTTGATAAGTGGATTATGGATACTGTTCACGCAAAATAAAACCTGGTTTGCTGTCACATCGACAGCTTTCTCTTTTTAATGTAGTGTATTGATGTTTGGGTTTGTAAAGACTTAATATATTCTGGACTGTTATCTGTTGTTTTTGTTTGTTTATAAGTTAATGCATTCTTTGCATCTTGTATCTTTCATATTACGGAGGAGCAATTTACAAGTCTAAAAGGAGTTGCTTATAGTATTAGAGATTGCAGATACTATATCATTGATTTGATAATTACATTTGTTTTCCAGTGTATGAGACTCCATCTTACAAGGCAAAGTTAGAAGTTAGTTATGTAACTACAGACACCCTGGCATCTAATTGTAAAGCTGGTTTTGAAAATATGCTGGTTACATATAACACAACAATAGCAAAAGCTTTAGAGGACAAGTGTGAAGATTTGAACCCAGGGAGATTTGCCATTAGAAGTTTCACCACCGCATCATTATCATTCAAGGTACTGTAACCTTTACCATTGTTGTTAAGATATAATTCATGTATAACATTACATTTTAGCTCACCTGAATCAAAGGGTTATATGATTTTTTCTTATTTCTTTTTTTTTAATTTAAAAAATTAATTCAAGCTGTAAAAGGCTGACAAAAACATTGACAGTTTCACTTGCCAGCATGAATCATTTACATTTTCTACAAATCCTGAGGAGTGAAAAGACAAATGATATTCATGCACAAAACAAATTTTTTACTAAAAGTTTCGATCTACATAACACTCCAACACATCCTACATGAGGAAACTCAAAGTTGTTGGACTAAATGCATAAATAAAAATGACACACTTTCATGTAATTTTCATGAGTTTGATAACTTTTCATATGTAAACAATACTTTTCCTTTAAGGAATATGGATTATCATCTCTTATAAGCATTAAATTTTATAATTGGTCCTTTCCCGCGGCCTTCGTCATGCGGCGTCATTCATAAGTCGCTCGTTAAACACTTTTTGAAAAATAATTAAAGGGCAATTGTTACAATTTTGGTATGAAGCATCTCTATGCTTAGAGGAGGTTGTGAAATGCATGGCTTTACCGCCACAGGTGGCACAGGCGGGACCAAATATGCAACAAAAACACCCCCCCCCCCCATTTTCAAAAATCTTCACTACTCCCATGTGAGGAAAAAATGAATGCATGGTTATGAGGTTCATGAAGACCTCAACCAAAATTGTTGAAATTCATGGCCCCTGGGTCAGGGGTTCAGGCCCTAGGTTAGGGCATATTTAGCCATGTGATAAAAGTGTATTATATCTTAGAAAATGTCCTTCTCTACTTCCATATAAAATTTAGAAAAACTAGATGCATGGTAATGATGTCCATGAAGCTCTCTACCAAATTTATGGTTCCTGGGTCAGGGGATCAGGCCTTAGGGTGTGGCTATGCAATGTGTCTTTATTGTGTTGATTTAATTTTTTCTGTAGTGTCAGTTGTAGGAGATGAGGTCATGCATTGTTATTATGTTTATAATGTCCTGATGTTAAATGTGAGATCTGAGCTCCCCCACCCATAAGGCAGAAGTTGAAAGGGCGGGGGGGGGGGGGGTAAACATGACCGTGTATTGAACATGTATTTTCATTTCTTATTTAGCGTAATTGCTGTGTGTTATCCATTAACAATTTTAACTTTATCTTGAAAACAACATGACAAATTGTCACTTGGCAATATTAAGGTATCAGATGTACTATTGACCAAATAATGATGCAAGGTAAGGTTTATATTCTATGTTGCCTCATAAATTTCTTTACAGGGCAAGCGTCAAAATTTAAACGGCAACATGACGGACGTAACGTTATTTGAGCTGATTTTTTACACAAACGTTCAATCATACATTTAATTTTTAAGCCCCAAAATATTTAGAGTGACCCCCCTTTGCCCGTGACGTAATATTATGCTCCTACAATACCATCGAGGTTTGCACAAACAACTGACGAGGAAGGTAAAAAATGAGTGAATAAAACTATGAATTTAATCGTTATATATTATCTTTTGTTTGTTTACATATCAAACTGTAGGTCCTTGACAAAACAAAACACTTATTAGGTTCTTTACTGACTGTTTACAGAAATTTGTGGGGTCGGTAAAGTCCATAGAAGGCGAGGCGGAGCCGAGCCTTTTATGGACTTTACCGACACCACAAATTTCTGTAAACAGTCAGTAACGAACCTAATAAGTAATAATATCATTTTTCTTTGAATTTTTGAGAAATATTTTTTTTACAACGACCATGATTATGTCACGCGATTTTAACTCTCCACATCGGCCTTCGCAATCATAATCTAACTCATATTCCCGTCACCTGGTAATTTTACCGTTTTCTATTCCCTTACGACTGAGAACTTGTAATTTTAGAATTAAAAGTCTAGAGAATGGAGACTGCCGATAAAGTCTGACAATGATGTTATAGTGAAATACACAATACATCTATAGAACAAAATTCCAAATCATCTATAAATGACGATGTGATGTTGTAATGCATGTAAGCATGCATTTTTACACGATAAGATTGTGTACAAATACCACACATTGGACATCGGCTAACAGCTGGCTGAACCTGTCAATCAAATTTTGAGTACAAGTACTTGATTTCAATGGATGGTAACGCGCCTCTTTTATGGTAAGAGCCAATTGAAACAAATTGACTTTGAAGCAGTCGGAATCAGTATTTAGTAGTATAATTTGAATGATAGAAAATCCAGCAATTAACAAGAGAGTGAAAAATATACCGTTCATGCACAAAATATAAAATGCGAGAGAAGAAAACTGTTTGTAATTCCGATGAAAAAATACAATGATTAGAAATTTCATATTTTGACTATTGTCAATTTGATTTACGGAAATTAACGAGTAGATGTTTAAACACAATGATTACAGAAACGTGTGTACACAAGCATTTTAACTAGGAAATCCGTTTGCATGTTACTTATTAAAAATAGTAAGTAGCAAATACGCCATTATACAAATATTGGGTCTGAAACATTCTGTATGTATAATGAAATTACGAATACAAAAATAAGACAAATAGAGTCATTCATGTACAATAACCAGACTACCACAAATTGAAGGTATGCACAGTCACAAAATCTACGAAATCAATGATTAAAACCACCGATTTTTCAACGGAATAGAGGACTTACGCACTGCAAACTTTACTCAAAAAATTTGGCTTTTTCTTCATGTTATTGCAAGAGCGCCTCGGGAAAAAGAATAACGTCATATAGCGTCAAATGACGAAAAGCTGCTTTAACGTCATAATTAGCCTAAGGGGAAAAAGTTTTAAATAATTCAGTTTACAATGAAAAAAAATCTTGCTCGACTCAATGCATCAATTGTTTATTCTTTACTGTTTATAACGTTAAATCAAAAATAGTGCGATATTTTGAAAATTATTTCAATCTCCGTAATCTACCGAGCTCATCCCGGAAAATTCCGAGCTCTCAGATTCAATTGTACATCCGATACCTTATATTAATATGTACTCTATTTTAGGAAGGCTACTTCAGGTGGTATGGGACACTTTCATGTTGTGACGTATTGTTTATCGAAATAAACAATAAAACGTAGTGTAATTATATAAATAATTTCTTTCTGAGTATCTGTAAGTCATGAGTTCGAATCCTACTGGGGTCTAACATTTTTACCTCTCCAAATATTTTTAAAAGCTTATTTTTGGTTAAATATTGTAAAATTTGAAAATTCTAAACTGTTAAAAGTATTTTAATTATAATGTACATTAATCCACATTAATATCGACAGATGTCCCCTATCACCTTAACTTTCAAAATCGGAGAAAGGTCAATCCTGTTTATAGGATGATGGAGCCCATTTTAAGCAACACAAAAAAAATCAAAAGAAAAATCAAAACAGGATAAATAGGTCGACTTCAAAGAATTGGTCGAAAAACTACAGCAAGTTTAAATGAATAAATTGTTTTTAAATCAGTTACGTTGTCATAGTAGCCTTTTATCTTATCTTACAGTTAAAACAATAAGGAAATGAAATGCATTCCTAAAATTTACACATCGTAATAAAATGTCTGAATTTGCAATTGAATTTTCAGCCAATTTATTCAGTACGGAAGTAAGATTGTTTGTGTACTTAGTATATGTTGATAAACTTTTTCCGAGTACCAAGTCGAATGGCGAGATAAAGGTTTAAAAACATAGTTAGTACATGTTTCACACGAGAAATTATTTCTTTATATTCAGGTGTGTTATATTTTATCAAATCAAGGTAGGTATGATGAGTTAAATGTTATTGGTTCAGTCCACTCTGACCCGGTGATAATTTGTGTCCTGGGGCAGGTTACCTGTATTAGACAGACGAGGTTGAAAGTGATTAGAATTCAAGCTAAACAGCATGCCTTTATTTGCTTACAAAAAATCTGAACTGAAAATCTTTGAAACATCGTAAAATGTGGTTTGTTTATTCATGTATACATGTAAAATTGTAAAATGGCGATTTGATTTGCACGTGAATTTTACAATCCGAGGCCGATCAATTAGCGTGTTTGAGAGAAAGTCAGCAGCAAGTAAAGCGTCAACATCAGTAGTACATATTTTCTGATGAATATATATTGAGGTGCATGTAATAAAATTAATGTTCCTACAGACTGAGTGGGTTACAAAATTAGGTAAATCACAGGTCAGTCCAGATTTTAACACATTTGTATCGTAAATTTTTTTGTATGTTTAAAAACACATGCACACTTGTAAAAGAAAGTGTGCCATTGATCGGTTTAAGTTCAATAAAATGTAATTTATGTAATATTCATTGTCAGTATCTGTTGTGAATTCTTTAGAATAAGCTACAACAACAAAAAATATTCTGCCTCAACTAAAATTAATGCGTTGAAAATGACTGAATTTATCGATGAAGCATAATTGCTGAAATATGAAATGGCAAACCTGTTTAAATAATGTGTTTCTGACAATTGTTTACATCATAAAAAAAACAGGAAGCGATTATTGTGAGATTATTTGAATATATGAACAAAATGATTAGCAGCTATAATGCTTAAATTATCTGATAAGATTAAAATTAGTTCTCATACTGAAATCGACATATAGATAATACATTGCGTGTAACACTGCATACCGAACAGAGTTATAGTTCCTTTTCCGCTAGGGTCCCCGTGAGAAATACTCTTCCGGTCAGGACCGCAGAAGGATAAAACGTACGCTCAACTAGGACCTTGGGTCACCCGAAAATAGTTCTCCAAAATGAGTGTATTAATGAGCACTTATAGAACTCTTTTACAAGTGAAGATAAGAATGTAAATCTACTTTCTTTTTTTCTATATCCATAGGGAGACCACAGGTCACCTTACGTCATAAAACAATGTCGTAATCATTTTGTTAATCAATACGGAAACAAAAGTTACAATATTGAGATTCGTCAGAAGTGATCCACTGTAGGGACCAGGGGTCACCTAATGTGTAATATCAATGGGGAGATGTAGACCGGGGGTTAAATTAAGTGGAATGTTCGTTTGAGACCAGAGGTTACCTTAGGTCCTAAATATGAAGAGAGAAAAAATAATTCGGTAATTAATAGAGCAGGTGTCACTTTAAGTGAAATATTCATAATATGCCTAGAGGTCATATTATATTAGGACCTATGAATTCTATTAATCTATAGGGAAATTAAAGGTCCAGGCACGGAATATCGGGGGGGGGGGGCTGCCGGATGCAGATTCACCAGAAGCCATTCACTGTAGAGAAACAAGGGATCATTATAAAAACGATATCAATAGAGTACGCCTTAGGTCCTGAATCAAGTGTTGTTATAATTTTGGTAATATATTGGAAGACCAAGTTCACCTAATGCCATTTTTGAAGATGGATAATCACTAAAAGTTTGCCACTGTAGGAGACTACCTTAACCTTAAGTGGAACTTCAATAAGGAGACCCAACGTCACCCAAGGTCCTAAATCAATGAAATGATAACCTTATTAATCTATATAGGGAGACCATTGATCACATTAAGTGAAATATCCAAAAGAAGGCCAGAGGTCTGACCTTTATGCATTTTTGAAGATAGAGATTAATTCACCAGAAGCAACTGTAGGGAGACTAGTGGTCACCTTACTTTGAACACCAATAAAGAGAACAGAGGTTACCTTAGGTAACCAATTAAATAATTTTGTTAATCTAAAGTGAACCATTTATAATGACACCAGAGTTCATCTTTGGTCCCAGATCACTGAAGTAATATTTTTTGTTAATCTTTAGGGAGACCGGAGGTCACATATTAAGGAGGTTCGATGATCGTGACCATTTTTATATTATATTGATCTCCTTTATAATAAAATTCTACAAAAAGATATAGTTTATAGCTTAAAACATAATTTCTAAAATTTAAGGTAGACCTGATGCTTTAACTTTCACCACCAAACTCTATCTTTAAAAAATGTGTAAAGGATGCTGCACCAGAAGGCATCCACTGTAGAGAATCCAGGGGTCACTTTAAATAGATTATCCAAAGGAAGACCAGAGGTCACTATAGGTCCGTTATCAATGTTGTTATAATTTTAATAATTTATAAAAAGACCAGGGATCACATTTTGTCATTTTTGAAGATGGAGGTTCACCAGAAGTCAGCCACTGTAAGGAGCCTAGAGGTCACCTTTGGTATTAAATCAATCAAATAAAAACGTTGTTCACCTATAGGGAGATCAGAGTTCATCTTATGTCATTTTACAAGATTTTACAAGGTGGAGAGCTTCAACATAATTCAGCCACTGTAGGAAGACAAGGGGTCCTCATAAGTGGAATATCCATTAGGAGACCAGAGGTAACCTTAGGTCTTTAACCATTAAAATAATTTTGTTAGTCTAAAGAGTATGGGTAACTTTAAGTAAACTATTCAAAATTACACCAGAGGCCATCTTAGGTCCTAGATCAATGAAGTAATAATTTGTGAATCTATAGAGAGACCAAAGGTCACCTTAATGTAGTTTTGAAGATGGATATTCACCAAAAGTCAATCACTGTAAGAAGGCTAAATATCAAATTACATTCACAAGGAGACTAGAGGTCAACGTGGGTCTGAAATCAATGGAGTAATAATTTTTATCTTTAGGGAGACCAGAGGTCACCTTATGTCATTTTATAGTATGGAGAGTCGCCGGTCATTTGATGCATTTTGCAAATTGGACATTAATGAGTCTTCTTCCATTCATTGACTACCTGGTGTTACCTCAGATTATTTTACAAGATAGAGATTCACTAAGGTTATTCACTGTAGGATAACCATAGATCACCTTAGGTAAAAAAAAAAAAAGAATAAGTGACGACGTCACCAATGGTTTTAGATTGATGTTGTAATTCTTTGAGTCAATATTGAGACAAGATTTAATAAATTTTTTAATATACAAGGTGAACATTTACCAAAGCCAGAGGTTACCTTATATTGGCATGGTCACGATTTTGGTCAAAAATCACCTTTCCTATTTTAATATTTACAATGCTTTAGTAAGGCATTCTTAATAAGCAACCGAAATTTGAGTGTAATTTGTTGAATTGTGAACAAGTTACAGAGCTTGAAATTCTTTGCAAAGTAAACAAAGCGTTTGTTTATATTTTAAATGTTAAAGTGAAAATTCCAATTTTAGACCTCAAATGAATGTGTTAAACGTTAGAAACTGTTTATGCTTAAAATAAATTAAAAGATAGACAAATCAGGTTTACAATTTTTTTACTCGTATATTGAACCTATGTAAACAAAAACAGGGCACGAGCGTTGTGTACATTACAAAGAATTCTCAGCTCTGTATCTTGCTTTCAACTCCAATAATGACTCTCAAATTTCATTTGATCATTGGAAATGCATGTCTAAAGCATTTCTAAAAAATAAAAATAGAAAAATAGAATTTGACCAAAATCGTGACCGTGCCCCTTTAATTGAAATTTGCCTGGGGGGGGGGGGGGGGAGATGTAACCTTACTTTTTTTTTATCACTGTTGTATTAATTCTTTATATCAATACAGAGATCTCGGGTCACCTTATGTCATATAACAGGATGGAGAGTCACCAGTTATCCACTGCAGGGTGCCCACAGGTCACCTTATATCATTTTACACAATGCAGAGTCACCGGTCAACCACCGAAGGGTGACCAGGGGTCCCCGTATGTCATTTTACACAATGAATAAATGAAATATGCCTAGAGGGACCAGAGGTAACCTAAGTTTTTTTTTCACTGTTGTATTAATTCTTTATATCAATACGGAGATCTCGGGTCACCTTATGTCATATAACAGGATGGAGAGTCACCAGTAATCCACTGCAGGGTGACTACATGTCACCTTATATCATTTTACACAATGCAGAGTCACCGGTCAACCACTGAAGGGTGACCTGGGGTCCCCGTATGTCATTTTACACAATGAATAAATGAAATATGCCTAGGGGGACCAGAGGTAACCTAAGTTTTTTTTTCACTGTTGTATTAATTCTTAATATCAATACAGAGATCTCGGGTCACCTTATGTCATATAACAGGATGGAGAGTCACCAGTAATCCTCTGCAGGGTGACTACATGTCACCTTATATCATTTTACAGAATGGAGAGTCACCGGTCAACCACTGTAGGGTGACCTGGGGTCCCCGTATGTCATTTTACACAATGAATAAATGAAATATGCCTAGGGGGACCAGAGGTAACCTAAGTTTTTTTTTTATCATTGTATTTATTCTTTATATCAATACGGAGATCTCGGGTCATATTATGTCATATAACAGGATGGAGAGTCACCAGTAATCCACTGCAGGGTGCCCGCATGTCACCTTATATCATTTTACACAATGCAGAGTCACCGGTCAACCACTGTAGGGTGACCTGGGGTCCCCGTAAGTCATTTTACACAATGAATAAATGAAATATCCCTAGGGGGACCAGAGGTAACCTAAGTTTTTTTTTCACTGTTGTATCAATTCTTTATATCAGTACGGAGATCTCGGGTCACCTTATGTCATATAACAGGAGGGAGATCACCAGTAATCCACTGCAGGGTGCCCACAGGTCACCTTATATCATTTTACATAATGGAGAGTCACCGGTCAACCACTGAAGGGTGACCAGGGGTCCCAGTATGTCTTTTTACGCAATGGAGTCACCGATCATCCTCCAGAGGATAACCGATGACTCTCCATGGCGTAAAATGACATAAGGTGACAACTGGTCACCCTGCAGAGGATGACCGGTGACTCTCCATCGTGTAAAATGACATAAGGTGACCTCTGGTCACCCTGCAGTGGATGAACGGTGACTATTCATCGTGTTAAATGACATACGGAGAACCCTGGTCACCCTGCAATGGACGGCCGGTGACTCTCCAAAGTGTAAAATGACATAAAGTGACTCTTGGCCACCCTGCAGAGGGTAACCGATGACTCTCCATTGTGTAGAATAATATAAGGTCACCCCTGGTCATCCTACAGTGAATGACCGGTGACTCTCCATCATGTAAAATGACATACGGGGACCCCTAGTCACCTTACAAAGGATGAACGGTGACTCTCAACCGTGTTAAATAACATACGGGGACCCCTGGGAACTCTGCAGTGGATGACCGGTGACTCTCCATAGTTAAAAATGACATAAGTGGACCCCTGGTCACCCTAAAGAGGATGATCGATCACTCTCCAAAGTGTAAAATGACATAAGGTGACCCCTGGTCATCCTACAGTGGATGCCCTGGTCATCCTATAGTGGATGACCGATGATTCTCCATAGTGTAAAATGACATAGGGTGACCCCTGGTCATCCTACAGATGACCAGTGACCCTCCATTGTGTAAAATGATATACGGGAAACCCTGGTCACCCTACAGTGGATTACCGGTGACTCTCCATCGTGTAAAATGATAAAAGGTGACCCCTGGTCACCCTACAGAGGCTGGCCCTTGACTCTCCAAAATGATATAAGGTGACCTGTGAGCACCCTACTGTGGATTACTGGTGACTCTCCATCATGTTATATGACATAAGGTGAGAGTCACCGGTCATCTACTCTAGGGTGACCAGAGGTCACCTTATGTCACTTTACAGGATGGTGATTCATTAGTCATCCACTGAAGGATGTCCACGGGTCACCTCATGTCATTTTGCACCATATAGAGTTGCCGGTCTTCCACAGTAGGGTGACCAGGGGTCACCTTATGTCATTTTACACTATGGGGAGTTACCGGTCTTCCACAGTAGGGTGACCAGGGGTCACCTTATCAGAAATATCATGACAGAAAGAGAAGTCACCTCCTTAAAGTATTTCCCACATAAATGTCGTGATGATTATGTGAACCTAATGTCATTTTACCCGATGGAGAGGGACCGGTCATCCACTGTAGAGTGCCCAGGGGTCACCTTAAGTGAAATATCATGAGAAGTCACCTCTTTACATGTATTTCCTACGCAAATGTCGTGATGATTTTGTAAATCAATATATACGGAAACTGGAAGTGGGCTGATGCATTTTGCAGATGGAGATTAATCAGTCTTCTTCCATTCTTTGACTACCTGGTGTTACCTCAGATCATTTTACAAGATGAAGATTCACTAAGGTTATTCACTGTAGGATAACCAAGGGTCACTTTAAGTGAAAAATGAGTAAGTGGCGTAATCAATGTTTTTAGATTGATGTTGTAATTCTTTGAGTCATTACGGAGACCAGATTTAACAAATATTTCAATATACAAGGTGAAGATTTACCAAAGCCATCCAACGTAGGGAGACCAGGGGTCACCTTATTTGAAATATGCCCAAGGGGACCAGAGGTAACCTAAGTTTTTTTTATCACTGTTGTATTAATTCTTTATATCAATACGGAGACCATGGATCACCTTATGTCATTTTACAGGATAGAGGGTCACCAGTCATTTACTGTAGGGTGACCAGTGGTCACCTTATGTCATTTTACAGGACAGAGAGTCACCAGTCATGACCTTATGTCATTTTACACTATGGAGAGTCATTGGTCATCCATTGTAGGGTGACCAGGGGTCCCCTTATGTCATTTTACAGGATTGAGAGCTACCGGTCATCCACTGTAGTAAGTGAAATATCATGAGAGAAAGAGAAGTGACCTATTTACATGTATTTCCTACACAAATGTCGTAGTGATTTTGTAAATCAATACGGAAACTGGAGGTCTGCAGATGCATTTTGCAGATGGAGATTAATCAGTCTTCATCCATTCTTTGACTACCTGGTGTTACCTCAGATGGTTTTTACAAGGTGGGGATTCACTAACGTTATTCACGGTAGGGTGACCAGGGGTCACCTTAATTAAAAAATCGATAAAGGGACCAGAGGTTACCATTAGTTTTAGATTGACGTTGCAATTCTTTGATTCAATATGGAGACCTGAGTTTTAACAAAATATCAATACACAAGGTAAAGATTTACCAAAACCATCCACAGTGGGAAGACCAGGGATTACCATAAGTGAATATCTAAAAGGCTACCAGACGTCAACCTGGGTCTAAAGACAATGTAGTTTTAATTTTCTTAAAATGACATGAAGTCCAGATGTCAACATATGTCATTTACAAAAACACCCATAAGGAGACCAGAGGTCAGTTCATGTCCCCTATCAATTAAATGATTATTTTCCTTACCTATAGGGATACCAGAGGTCACCTTATGTCATTTACATGATAGGTATTCAGCCATGGTAGGGAGATCAGGGGTCACCTGAAGTAAAAATATGCACAAGGAGACCAGAGGTCACCTCAGGTCCTTCATCAATAAAATAATTTTAATATAGAAACGGTCAGCTAATGTCATAACAAGATGGATATCCATAGAAGCCCTCCACGAAAGGTCACCTTTGGAAATCGATGTCTGTCGTTATAATTTTGTCCATTAATAACGGAAATTAGGGGTCACCTAATGTCATTTTACAAGATGTAGATTCAAATAAGTCATTTACTGTAGGGAGAGCAGAGGTCACATTTAGTAAAATATCCATGAGGAGCCCTGAGGTCCCCTTATGTCCTACATTAATGTAGCAATAATTTTGTTTATCAATAGGATACCAGAGGTTCCCAAACGTCATTAAACAAGATGTATACTCACTAGATATCATCCATTTGTTAGATCATGGGTCAGCTTGAATGGAATTTCAAGATGATAGGTATCGATATGTCCTAAATCAATGTAATAGTTTGTTGATAAATACGAACACCAGATGTCACCTTCTTTTCCAAGATAGACATTTACCTGAAGTCATTTACTGTAGAGAAACCGAGTGGTCATTCTAAGAGGAATATCTAAAAGGAATTTAGAGGTCACCTTAGTTTCAAAAAGGTTTAGATTTAATTCAAAGATCAATACGTTAACCAGAGGTCAGATAATGTCATTTTAAAAGATAGAGATTCCCAACAAGCCATCCACTGTAGGAAAACCAAAGGTCACCTTTGGTAATCGATCTATGTCGTTATATTTTTGTTAACTAATAACGAAGACCAGAGGTCACTTAATGTCATTTTACAAGATGGAGATTCAAAAAAGTCATCTACTGTAGGGGACCCAAGGGTCACCTTAAGTGGACTATCCAAAAGGAGACCACAGGTCACCTTATGATCGAAATTGATGTAGTATAATGATTAATTCTGTAAATCAATACGGTGATAAGAGATTTTACAAGATGAAGAATCATAAAATATCATCTATTGTAGGTAAAACAGAGTTCTTTTTAGGTCTTGGATATGTGTCGTAATAATTTTGTTAATTAAGAAGGAGATCAGAGGTCATCTTATTTCATTTTATAAGGTGGAGATAACAAAGTAATCCACTGTAGAGAGACCAAAGTAATCCACGGTAGAGAGACTAGGGATAAAATTTTATGAATTATCAATAAGGAGATGAGAGGTCACCTTTAGACCTAAATTATTGTAGTAAATTGTTCATTAATACAAAGACCAGATGCCACCTTCTTTTTCAAGATGGAGAATTACCATGCAGAAGTCATCCACTGTAAAGAAACCAATGTCTATTAGGAGACCAGAGGTCACCTTAGCTTCTAAATCAATGTTATATTTTGAAAATCAATACGGATACCAGAGGTTATCTTATGTCATTTTACAAGACGAAAATCATGCACTATATTTATATTGTTTATTAAGAAGAACATAATTGTAAGAGGGAACATGTGTCACATAAAGATGATAATAAATACGTAAACCAGAGTTCGCCATATATTGTACATCATTGGGGAGACCAGAGATTGCATAACTTATAAGGAGACAACAGGTTTAAAAATGTGGTGTGTGAAAAATTATATACTCTAATCTACTGAACACAAAAGTTCAGATTTGATTTTATAAACAAGCAAAAACGGTACACATTTCGATCACATTTATTCCTTATTTTTTGACGTCAAAGGAAGTTGGGGGGGGGGGGTAAAGGGGTGACGATTTGCTCGTCTTCATTTATTTCTTAGATGCAATTCACAAAAGGTCCGTATTTACTATGTTTATTTTAGCAATTTAAATATATTTTTTTAATTTGATGAGTGAAAATCCAGTCCAGGGAAGTGGTAGGTGGAGGGGGACACCTACTCCGTAATGACAATAAAGAGACCAGATGTTAGCTAGAGCATTTAGTTTATAAGGTTGCCTTTGATGTACATGTAAATTTGATGTCATTCCTTTGTTCCAGCAGTCTAAAATTTTACATGTACAGTCCGATATTAGTGAGCTTCTTAAAATAAGACCGTTACTCGTGGTTACAGTACTGATATCCTTCAAAATCAGATTGTCTCAGGTAATTCAACAATGAAATTCAAAAACAGTGTTTTTAATTAGTACGATGTATGCCGAAAACAGCTCTGTATGGAAAAAAAAATATCACACAGTTCTCATCACTAACGGGCTCGAAAATGTCAGATATTTTTTTTTATACAAAACTGTTTTGGCATGCATCCATTACGGAAACCAGATGTCATCTAATGTAATTTATTATCCAATCATTTTACCATTATATTAAAGTATCAGTAAAAAGTCTATGGGTGGGTGGCTGGGGGGGGGGGGGGCAAAACTACTTCTTTCTACAGGCTACACCTACGTATACAGAGTAAGAAGGTGAAGTACTTTGATATTTTAATGAGGAGGATTTTGTGTTACATTTAACTTATATATCCTTAGGGGGACCACAGGTCACCTTATGTCTATATAACGTATCTCATATATCTTTCAAATAACAGTCAATGTTGAATTTTTTATCCTCTATAGTGTACTTCCAATACTTAGAGGGGTATTCTTTAATAAAAATACATTTCTGCCTGTTGTATATCATTTCTAAATGCTAAGTAGTGGTACTAGTTATTCTACTTTCACTTTGCGGTTGCAATGCACTACATTTTGTAGCGGAGTGCACAGATTTGGTAGTTGTGAATAAGCAGGTGACCTGGGGTCCTAGTTGAGCGTACGTTTTATCCTTCTGCCAAGCCCTGACCGTAGCAATAGACCGTGGCTATTTATAGCCACCGTCTAAAAAGTATCGAAAAGGAACACGAGTTATCTCCCTCGATTAAAAAAAATATAACATGCATTAAACGTTTAACAAATGCATAAAGATAATCATGATCCTTTTATAGAAAATCACATATTTTGAAGGTAAATATTTTTTTTTAATAGTTGCTGTTTATTTGGTAATACTGGGGTAATATTTGAATTCTAATCATTTAAAGCTGTTATCTGTACAATCCAAGGTGAAATGAGCCATGCCCGCAGGTGGTTGAAAAATCATGCTTTACTAACTTATTGATCTATCGATATACGATTAAATTTAATTTTAAAATCTAACAAAAAAATGTAAAATTAATAAGACTTACTTACTTAAATTAAATATTTTACTTTATAAATATTCAGGTACGTATATTTTTATTTTTCAATATCATTTTATCTTTTTATCCTATGAAACCGTTAAAAATTCATTTAAATTTTAAAAGTGGCTTAATCGCTCATATTACGGAAAATCACGACTTTATAATTGCTGTAACAAGCGTCATTGTTTTGATAAAATTTTTATAATTTGTTAGGAAAATTGATTTCAACCAGCTCTGTAGACCGACTAGTTGTAGCCTTATAAAAAAAACACCTGCTCACAATTAAATGTTAAAAGAAAAATCAGTTCTCCTAATTAAAACACAAAGGAAAAAGGTACTCATAATTAAAATTGTATGATTCTTCACATCGCACGGGTTTTATTCAGTTTTAAACTAAGTGTTGCCCTGAAAAGATACAGTGTATATACACGTATATTCTGTGATTTTCATAAAACAATGGCTAGGCGTTCTGTTGTGCTTGAAGATAGACATTTCTTTACAAGAAATGGAATGAGGTTTTTACATCACAAAACAACATGGGAAGTTGTACATATTATTAAATGCTTATATCTTGAGTTACTTTAAAAAAAAATTCAAATGCCAACTTTTTTTGTACACATTTCCTTCATTGTGTATATTAATTATAAGTCGCGATTATTTCCTGTGTATAGTGAATAATTTAAGGTTCCTCGACACACCAACATTTTATTTTATGGATCGATAGAGAATCTTTTTTGAAACATGATTCCACAAAACAGAGATCAATATCGGCTTTCAGTTATTTTATACGAATTTTTTTGTATTTTTTCAGTGAAATAGGAAAAACTGTTTTGCAGACAAACAAAATATATTAGAGCTCAAAACTTGTTGTCAATTAATGTGTAATATAATTATAAATAAATTCATGCCAAAGATTGTTTGGTCAAGTGTTTAATTTTTTAATTAAAAAATTTCTGAAAATCAAAATTTTTAATTCTTTAATATCTTTTTAATCTACGGATAAAATTTTAAAAATAACATATAGTCACATAAACTATTTACTAAACAATGATATTTTACAAAGAAATTAAAATGAAAATGCGAAATTTTGGAAAAATTGCTATTTATCAAATTTGAACCGATCCCGATTGAAAAAAAAACTGATCCCGATCAGAATTATTTTAAAATTGAAATTTTACAAATAAACTGCAGTTTTTTTCTAAGTAATTGATATAAATTATAAAGTTAGTAAATGACGAAACCATTTTACAGCTAAACAACCTGAAATTTTTGCAAAATTCTGATTCATTCTAACTTTATGTGATTTCGTTCGGGATCAGTTTAATTACAATCGGGATCGATTCGATTTTAAAATTTTCCATTTTTTCTTTAATTTCACTATTTGGTTTTAATTTCTTGTTGAAATATGATTGAACAGCAATTGTTAAATGCGAGAAACAGTTTATCTGCAGTTTTTATCCATAGATTTAAAAAATATCTACAATCCTTTTTTTTCATTTTCATAAATATTTTTTTTTACAAAAATATTTCAAAGTTTATCTGGCCGTTTTGATATGTATTTATAGATAATTGTATTGTGCATTAATTCATAACAAATTTTTAGCTCTAATATATCTTGTTCGCAGCTAAAACGATGTTTCCGGTTTCTATCAAAAAATACAAAAAAATCATATAAAATAATCAGAGGCCGATATAGGTGTCATTTTTGTATAATCATTTCTCAAAAATGATTCTTCATCGATCCATCAAATAATGCATTGGTGTGTCGAGCCACCTTAACAAACCTAGGGTAGAAAACGACATGCTCTATGGGTTTTCACACCTATTCAAGACAAAAGAAAATCTCCAAATTGCGTACGGCTTCGTCTAACCGTACACCTATCTTACAGAGGAGGCTTCTTGATCATGTTGATTGAGTGTCGCCGATCTTGATTTTATCTACGATCTTTATGTGTGTGTGTGAGAGAGAGAGGGTAATGCTCTTTCGCCCCCACCCCCCCCCCCCCCCCCCCCCACGACACCACTGCATTTAATTGAAATATAATAATATAAGAATTTCCTAAGTTTAGTATTCATAAAAGACATTGAGATTGAATCCAATATGCAGTTTCAGTCTGAGTCCTCGTGTTTCACCTGTCAATCAAATCAGCCCGCGAGCTGCACCACGTGCTTCTTCCTTGATAAAGGAAAACAGTTTCGTTCTATTAGTCTTCAGGTAAAGAAAAAAAAAGAAGTTTGTCTAACAATAAAGTATTTAACACTGTTTATGATGTTTAATTTAATGCTTGACACCGTGTTTGTGAAGTTTAGTTCGTATACAACGTTATTTAAAAAGAAAATTAATCTCTCTCTCTCTCTCTTTTCGGGGGAAGAGACATGTTAAACACCTTTTACAGTTTAAGAAGGCAGTAAAATGAAACAATTATTTATTGTTACTGTAAGATAAATTGTTTGATATACGGGAAGAATTCCTGGTTGTCACTTGTTGCAAGGAATATCCACCTGCCTCATACCCGTGAATTCTGTGCGTTCAAGCGAAGAGTGATTTCCTGTCAGTGAGATGGTTTTACACCTTTGTGAAAAACAATTGGGACTAAAGTCAAGTACAATTTACATGTACTTTCACAGTCATTTAATCGTTGGAGAGGGGGGTACAAAAAACGTTATAATTCGCTACAGATACGACATATGTGTAGTAGCTTTATATTCAACACACATAAAATGATATCAATATCTTTTTATATTTTAAGGGTAAAGTAAAATTTTCATATTTTGCCGTTGATCGTATGGTATACGTACACCGCGTAGCGTGTGCTTGTCACGGACTAGGTTAATTGTCTTGAGTATCGACTCTCTCTCTCTCTCTCTCTCTCTCTCTCTCTCTCTCTCATAGTCTATATTGAAGGATTTAGGTTTTTTGCGGAGGGGGTGCATCTTAAACACGTTTAACAGTTAAACAGATAACAGTAAAATGAATAACTATTTATTGTTATTACTGTTAGTAAAATTGTTTGAAAAACAAATGAAATTCCTGATGGTCACTCGTTACACGGATTATCCACCTGTCTCATATACATGTACCAGTGTATTCTGTGCATTCAAGCGTAGAGTGATTTCCCGTCAATGCGATGGTTTCACACCTTTGTGTTAAACAATTGGGACTAAAGTCAAGTACAATTTACATGTAATTTCACAGTCATTAAAACGTTGAAGAGGTGGAGGGGGCGGTTACGAAAAACGGTATTCGCAGCTGATACTACATGTACATTTGTGTTGTAGCTTCATATTGAACTCACATAAAATTATGTCAATATAATTTAGTATTTTAAGGGTTGAGTAAAATTTTCATATTATGCCGTTGACCGTAGGTAAACGTTCTCCGTGTAGCATGTGCCTGGCAAGGACTAGATTATTAATAGTTGTCTTGAGCATCGAGAGAGTGCCGTAAAACGAGCTACAAACTGAAATGGATTAAAACATTTTTGTAGTCGGAAATGTTTAAAATCATTAAAAAATCGAAAAATAATATTTTATAGTTCTCACCCTCTCCGTCATGTAGATTACATTATAAAAATGATTAAATATTTTTGAAATAATACGTATATCAACAGTTACATAAAAATTATTACGTGTGCAGATGATTCTTTAATTAAAACATCTCTAAAATAATCGATAAGGAGTTTTGAAAACGTGCATTAAAAATACGTAATCATTTTAATATGTGAAATGAAAACAATACATCAGACATGGCCAGTATAGAATGACTCTCAGTGTTAGGTGGCCGTCTTATTGTCTAATAGCATACAGGTAACAATCTCCGATCACCTTGTTCAACGGTAGGTCACACCGCCGCGGTTTAAACATGGCTGCAGCGAGGACCGCGATGAAATAACCGCGATGGTGTAACGCGGAAAGGATTAAATAACCGCGGGGGGGAGCGCGGTCAAATACGGGATCCGCGTTGACGGTATTGTATAGGTTTTGAATGCTGAATTAGGTTAATGTTTTTGGTGCTCGTTAAAGTTTTTGGAGCAGGTGCTCTCTGATGGTTATATCTTAATTAATACTGGTCCTAACTTCACAAAACTTACATTGATTGTGCGTCAAATGATACTGATGCACTTTACAGGCTTGAATGCTGAATCTGGGCCATAAGTTTTGGATGCTTGACGAGGTTAAGGTTTTTGAGCTGGTCAAAGTTATTAAAGCAGGTACCCTCTAATGATTATACATAATTAAGGTCTTCCGTTTCCAACGGAAAACCTTATAGTTTTCGTACAGTTTCTTATTAAGGTCTTCCGTTTCCAACGGAAGACTTTATTGTTTTCATACTGTTTCTTCTTCTTATTTTTTTCCACAAATTTTGTGCACGCGATTTCTCAGAAACTATTCGGCCGATTTTGACCATTTTTTCACAGATAATTGCCAGAGGTTATAATTCTAGACCTTTTTTGAAATTTTCAAATCGTCACTTCCGGTACCGAGTTACGGCGGATTTTCTATTTTTTTACGACCTATTTTGTGCAGAGCTGATCTCAGAAACTATCAGAGATATGAATACGAAATTTTCAGGATAGGTAGTCTATAGTTTGAAGTTGTGCACTATTATATTTTTTTACGGCAGTGGCGCCATTTCTTTGAGCCCACCTAGGCACACAAATTGGGTCCTAATTTTCATTCAAAATGTTCATACGTTTTGAGTTGTATCTTTTTATCAGTTGATATTTTGTTAAATAATATATAAAAAAAAGTAGTAGAAAATCAAAAGTTCTTTCCAATAAAATCAAGAAAAAGGGGCTGGCCCATGAGAATCGTAAAGTCTACTACGAATAACTTGAAAACGATAAATATTTTGTTATGCATTATAGAATCAAAGTTGTTGAACATTATCGGTTTGAAAAAAGTCATCGTCAGGCCCATGTTTGACGTAATTGGGGATTTTTATTCATTATCTTAAAATTTAAGGGGGGTGTTGATTTTAAAATTGTATCGATATATCATGGTAACATTAAAAAAAATCGGACGGAAGACCTACTCGTTACTCGTAACGAGGTCGTATCTAGTTATTTTTTTTCCCCACAAATTGTGCACGCGATTTCTCGGAAACTATCCAACCGATTTACACCATTTTTTCACAGATGATAGGAAGTGATCTGAATTTATTTCGTTTGTGATATTTTTGCCGTAGTCACTTCCGGTACCGATTTATTGCTGATTTTGTCACTTTTTCGACCCATTTTGTGCACGCTTCATCTCGAAAACTATCAGAGATATGAATATGAAATTTTCAGGATAGGTAGACCATAGTCTGAAGTTGTGCCTATTGTTTTTTGTTTTACGCCATTGGCGCCGTTCTTAAGTGCTCACTATGGCTCGAAAATTGGGTACGAATTTTGTTCCCCTTCTTTGCACACACGATTTCTCAGAGATGGCTCAATAGATTTTCTTGAAATTTTTAGGAGTGATAGAAATAAATTATATCTCAAGTATCCAATTTTTAATATTTCAAAGTTTATTTCCTGTCGTCCGTTTCCTGTCCCGCGACAAAAAGCTTGTGGCATTGAGATCTCAAAAATGATAAGGACTTAAGCATTCAGACTTTGTAGGATTATAGAACTATAGTTGTAGATGTCTTCAAACTATTTTGTTTTGTTCGTCACAACTTCCAGTCGTTACCGGAAGCACTTCAATTTTTTTTTAATTTTACATTTAATTTGTTTCAAATAGAATTGAAATAAAAGTAATAATCCTTACATTTGTCATATATCCGATGTTAAATAAAAACAAAAAATTCTACTTCCGGTGAGATATCTCAAATATCTCAGAAAGCGTTTTTAAAATAAATGTTTTACCCACGAAATCTCAGAAAGTAAAGTGATCAATACACGAAACGTATATAGATAATAGACATTCTATAGAAAATGCGTGTAATCGCTTTCATTTTGTCAACCGTCACTTCCGGTCCTCACCGGAAGGGTTAAAACAAATCAAGCTGTTTGAAAGTTTTACTGTTTTTCTTTGACAATATTAGTTCAATTAATAAACAATAAAGTACAAGTGTCTAATGTTCAAGAAATACTAAGTTTTTACTTTCGCTGAGCATTTCCGTTTGTCTGTTTCCTGTGAAGAGACAAAAAAAATGACTTCACGAGATCTCAAAAACAGTGATGACTTTAACAACCAAACTTTGTGAGATGATAGCCCTAAGTATGTATCCATCTTTGCATTATTTTGTTTGAATTGTCGTCACTTCCGGTCGTCACCGGAAGCACTTAAAATATTTTTTTCCTTTTTTTTTTTTTTTTTTTTTTTTTTTACATAGAATGAATACCAGTATATCATTACACGATCTTATATATGTTAAATAAGCAAACATATTCTTGAAATCTTTTATATGTTAAATAAGCAAACATATTCTACTTCCGGTGAGTTATATCAAATATCTTAGGTACATATCCTTTTTACAAATTTGATACCCGCGAGATTTTAGTCACTGTAAGTGATTGAGACACGAACATTTATGAATGATAGACAATTGATTGAAGAATTGTTTAGCGGGTTTCTTTTGTCAACCGTCACTTCCGGTACTCACGAGAAGAATTCATACAATTCATGTTTTTAACAAGTTTAACGGAGTGTCTTTGGTGTTTCATCTAAGATAATAAACAGTGATGTACACTAGGCAAATGTATAAAGAAAAACTAGCTTTTATTTTCATTAATCACTTCCTTTTGTCCGTTTCCGGTCTCGAGACAAAAAACCTAGTTTCACCAGGATCTCAGATTTGGCAGAGAGTATCGATATTTCATTGAATCACATAAAACAAAATCGGATGGAAGACCTATTCGTTACTCGTAACGAGATCTAGTTATAATAATCATTACTCTTTCTAGCTTCACCAAACTTAGATGGTTCGTTAACTGAATCTGATGCAATGGAACTTTATAGTACTGCACCTATGTAAATCTGTTGCAGTGTCGGGGTATGACAAAGCCATGCTAACTATAGGTGATGGTTTGTTAATCCAAAAAGAAATTCCATCCTTACTTTCTTTCTATTTATGAAAAAATATAATATTTATTTAAATAGTAACAAAATAATAACATCGTGGAGTGTTACAAGAAGATATCTTCTTCATCTATCCTGTATATATATATATATATATATATATATATATATATATATATATATATATATATATATATATATATATATATATATATATATATATATATATAGTGGAGCCAGGTGTTTCTACCCGGTATATATAGTGGAGCCAGGTGTTTCTACCCGGTATATAAGTAGGAAAGTCAGGTATACGGCATTCCTAATACCTCTGACTATAGTGGGTTAACCATTTAGCTCGGTCAATAGAGTGCTGGACTGGCATGCCTGAGGGCCCAGCTTCAAATTCAAGCAGAGAAAATAAGTGTATCTGTTACATATACTACCTACATATACTACCTATATATACCGAAGTTCAAGCTGATTTTTTTATTTAGATTAATTAAGTTTGCGTTTGAGCAATATATTTAACATGCAGTGTATTCTTTTCAATTCATTTTCTTCCCTTGGTGATATGAAATACTTACACTTGACAGCATATTTTATGGTTTCATTTTACCACTTATCCTTAAGCTTTTAACCGAAAATAAGATGGTATCTCTATTCCACTTTCCTTCATAATGAACCAAATAAACTTGGCTGTTTCATCACTCTAAAAATGTCAAATGGCAACCATTTAAATATAATATATATAAATAATTCATCATTTAGATAATAAATTTTAATAAAATCCCTGTCTCTCTCTCTGACTCTGTCTCTCTTTGTCTCTCTGTTTCTCCTCTCTGTCTCTCTCTCTGTCTGTCTCTCTCTCTCTCTCATATTTCAGCTACATTGGCAATAGCAGCTAATTGCATAATTTCACCTCTTTCTCTCTCTCTCTCTATCTATCTCTCTCTCTCTCTCTCTCTCTCTGACGCTGATCTATACTTACTCAAGTATGTGTTTTCGAATGAATCAAGATATACATGTACATCTGTAGCTTCGACATAAATGGGAACCATGGCTGTTCATTGCTTGGAATATCGGTCACCAAGACATCATCATCATAATCATCACCATCATCACTTTCACCATCCCCATCATCATTATCATCATCAACACCATCATCATCAACACCGTCATCAGTATCTTTATCAGAGGACGAGCTGACCGTTTTATTCGAGGATTGTACTGTTTTTTTCCTCCACATTTAATTTGAACAAGTCTAAAATTTTACTTCTTTAATTTAAGTAAAATCAACAAATACGAAGTCACTGAGGATAAAAAATTCTTTGTTTTCTTTTATTTAAATGATTTTAATATTTTGACAAATGTTTTAGAGTGACATAATTTTGCTGGGTATATAAATGTTAAAAAGAGGTAGAATTAACAGGTCCAGAACAAATGCTGTATAATCACTAGATTTAGTGAACAGGTTATTCTCTGTTAACAATTTGATGTTGCTTGTGTTTTCGACATAAGTAAATATATGTGAAACGTTCTTTTCTAAGATTTCTCAAGAACGATGTAGAATTTCTTAACACTTGTTGAACAAATGTGGCTAAAATCAAAAGACATTTTATTCGATATCAAGAAAAAGGGGCTGTCCCCTCACATTAGCCAAGAGGGGTCTAAAGCTTTTTACCCAGAGCTCTTTACTGAGGAATTTCTAGTAATTTTATAAAAGATCAGATGTTAAGCTTACATTTGTCTATCCATACAATATCCAAAGTCCAAAAGTTTGAAAATTTATTTGTGATTGAGGATATAAAGTCCACATCCTTTGAATTGCAATTAATGAGATTGTCACAAAAGACAGAAAAAAACCCTTTCGCAATACAAACTGACAAGTACAAAAGCAGTGTTCAACTTGTCACTATCTATTACCCCGTCCTTAATAACCTTAACCGCATCACAAGAAACAATCTGCCCACTGTTTACACTATCATAAGAATGGCTAACCTTCTAAAGGCTTAAAGGATCCACCAATGACTGCGCTTAAAGGCCAAAGGAACTTAAAGAAAAGGACACTGTTATGAGAGCAAGATTAGACAACCCATTGTCCGATAATGGCTTTGAAACTTGTCCAGACGCCGTTTTGGTAAACACAGCACCAACGTTGGATTTTTTAGCCCGACTAAGGGTTGTATCTACTAAATACTGGGCGACACGTTTAGTCGCACTGACAACTGCATTTATCGAATCAACAACCACCGTTCCACAAAGAAGAGTCCGTTGGGGAACTTCAATCTTAGTGAACACAAATTGGAAGATATAACGGATTGGCTATTGACCATACTCCTCAGAGCACTTAGAGAAAACGCTAGGAATATTTCTGGATCAAAGACTCAAATCATTCAGACCAGATGACATGAATAAACAAATCAACACCCTTAAAATGAACATTTCATAGCCTTTTCACATGGTACCCATAAAGATATTTCAACAATTCTGTCAATTCCGCCTGTTTTATAATCTAGTTTTTATATACATTTTAAATAAGTTCATTGTAAAAAATTCATTATTATTATCATTTTGTTACTTGACACCAAATCCTGTTTATTGTAAAATCGTTTTTTAAAGATTAATTAAATACTGCGGAATGATATTTATTCGTGGGGTCAAAGTTCTTGGGTATAGCCAAACTTTTCAGGGTTCGTGGGTACGTAATATCGTTGGAAGCAAGTGTTTTATTTCGTAGATAAATATTTAACATATGCTTGCATATACGTTCGTGGGGATGTAAATTCGTGGGCAAGATATTACCCACGAAAGCCACGAACCTTGTTCCTCCACGAACAATTATGAGTCCACAGTAATTCGATTTAAAACCTATTCATCGTCTCAAGTATTTTATATTTCATTATTAGCTCGAACTTCAACTTTTGATTGGTTGAATGTACCTAATAAAGTGTAAAGTTGATAGATAGGTAAAACTAGTTACTAGTTACTGGCTAATAGTAACTGACCACGAGAAGTAAGAAAAGCTAGTTACTAGTAACTGGCTACGAGATGAAATAAAAGTTGGCCACTAGTAACTGGCTACTAGTAACTGGCTACGAGAGGTAAGAAAAGCTAGATACTAGTAACTGGGTACGAGATTAAATAAACGTTGGCTACTAGTAACTGGCTACTAGTAACTGGCTACGAGAGTTAAGAAAAGCTAGATACTAGTAACTGGCTACGAGATTAAATAAACGTTGGCTACTAGTAACTGGCTACTAGTAACTGGCTACGAGAAGTAAGAAAAGCTAGCTACTAGCTGATCGGTAGTGTACTTGAGATAAGTTGACAAAACTGCAAAAAAATAAAGATATTTTTAACAAAATGCACTTGTAGACGACTACATAAAGAGAGATATCTGAGTAATTGTGTCATAACATCATGTTTATGACCAGACAGAATGTTGAAAAAAGCAAGACTAGTACGTATTATCAATTAATATATACAGCTACCTGAGATTTGTTGATAAAACCCTAAAAAAAAATAAAGATATGTTGATATTAGCAACAAATAGAAATCCTAGGTATGTTTTCTCACTTGGACAGTAACTAGTAACTTGTAATCAACTTTCTTTCATCTCGTAGTCAGTCACTAGTAGCTAGCTTTTCTTACTTCTCGTAGCCAGTTACTAGTAACCAGTTACTAGTGGCTAACTTTGATTTCATCTCGAAACCTGTTACTAGTAGCTAGCTTTTCTTACTTCTCGTAGCCAGTTTTAATAGCCAGTTACTAGTAGCTGGCTTTAAATATATAAAAACATAAAGATATTAAATGACTTGAATAGCAAGACTTGCATATATCTTCAATTTATATATATGACTTGAATAGCAAGACTGGCATATATCTTCAATTTATATATTCAGCCACTTAAGATATATTGACAAAACCGCCAAAAAATAAAGATATTTATAACAAAATGCACTACTAGCTGACTACATAAAGAGAGATATCTGAGTAATTGTGTCGTAATACTTAGTATTAAGTGGATGACTTGACAGAATGTTGATATTAGCATGTCTGGCATATATCTTCTATGTATATATACAGCTACTTGAGATTTATTCACAAAACCGCCAAAAAATGAAGATATTTGTAACAAAATGCACTAGTAGCTGACGACATAAAAAAAGATATCTGAATAATTTTGTCGTAAAAGTATGTGGATGACTTGAAGGAATGTTGATATTAGCAACACTGGCATATATCTGAAATTTTTATATATAGCTACTTGAGATATTATGATAAAACCGCCGAAAAAAAAAATAAAGATATTTGTACCAAAATGCACTAGAAGCTGACTACATAAAGAAAGATATCTGAGTGATTGTGTCGTAATATTATGTGGATGACTTGAAGGAATCTTGATTTTAGCAAGACTGGCATATATCTTCAATTTATATATACAGCTACTTGAGATATATTGACAAAACCGCCAAAAAATAAAGATATTTGTAACAAAATGTACTGAATACATAAGCTGACTACATAAAGAGAGATATTTGAGTAATTGTGTCAATATTATGTGGATATTAACAACCCTTGAAGATGTCTTCCATCTTTATGTACGGCTACTTGAGTTGCATGAAAAAATTGTCTTTAAAATAGAGATATTTGAAACGAAATGCACTGGTAGCTGACAAGATTAAGAGAGATATCTGAGTATTTTTGTTGTAATATTAAGCGTATGATAGATTTTTTAATTAATAAAACTTGTTAATTTTATAAATCTTTAAGTACAGCTTCTTGAGTCAACTGGATAATATTGTCTAAAATAGAGATTAAAGTAAATGCACCAATTACCGATGAGAGTATGAGAGGAATATGAGTGAATGATGATATAGTGCAATGTACTTGTTAAGAACACAAATAGGTATGTTGGACAGTAACTAGTAACTAGTAGCCAAGTTTCTTTCATCTCGTAGTCAGTTACTAGTAGCTAGCTTTCCTTACTTCTCGTAGCCAGTTACTAGTAGACAGTTACTAGTTAAGTAGCCAACTTTGATTTCATCTCGTAGCCAGTTACTTGTTGCAAGCTTTTCTTAGTTCTCGTAACCAATTAATAGTAGCCAGTTACTAGTAGCTAACTTTACCTATCTTATGTAGGCAAAATAAAGTCATTTTAAAGGACTACAATGCTACAATTTGTGAGATTTCTATGCAAGCATCCTCATATCAAATAGATTTTAAATAATTCAAACCATGACATCGAGGACAAACTTCGACCATTAGAAATGGTCACAGAAATATATAAGGGAAACGTTTTCGAATTGTCTTATCCAAAACTGCAATGCTTTAATAATTGATGTTAATATGCAAGCAATATCAGGTAGTTTAGTTTTAAATTGTTAAAACTATATAAACCCCAGTACAATTATGGGGCTGAAAGGGGAGTTCAAAGTTCAATATATTGCATTATGCAGCGAACATTTTGAAAAATTTTGAATTTTGAATCAAGAAAACAATGCTACATATTTAGTGTCTACTAAGCAAGCAGACAGTATATATTCTAAATTGAACAAATCTTGATTTCGCAAGAGGGGTTCAAAGTTATACTTAGGAAATATATATTGAAATTCTATAAAAAGTTTTCTTTAGAACTATATCGTCATGACCATAATGGTATTCTCATATACTGCATATTTTAAATTGTACAAACCATGTCCCCCGACCCGCTACTGTTGTTCCTGGAGGATAAGTTCTGCTAAGTAATATAAAGAAAAAATGTTTTAAAATGTTCTTAAGAAATACAATTTTATGATGAGTGATATTACTGTGCAAGCAACTTAATATCTCCGTATTCTGATATCAAGGTGACGGTTACCTTGTGTCATTTTCTGAATTATTTACAGTTAATTTATATTTTTTCAGTTGGAGTATTTTGCAACTGCATTATATTTATATTCAAAAGCAGGTCATAGGAACTTACTTCTCCATTTTTATTATCATGAATAAAATGGATAAATATTCCAATTACGTTATCGTTGATACGCTGAGGCCTAGAATAATATATTAATCAGTTGAAGCATTTTAGATTTGCTAAATGGCAAACTGTTCTGAAAACATGCATTCAAAACAAAGAGTCAGTTTCCTTTCAAGCATACCGCTCACGTCAAAAATTTAACCCGGCAAGTTTATTTCCTAGTCAATACTATCCAGCCACATAGTTAAGAAGTAGCATATTTTTTCTGAAATGTGCTTTGATGATATGGCCAATCAGTCACGCAACGCCCTCCATTCACATTCCCCAGCATCATAATCTCCTATAACCTTTTCATATTAACTAGGAGGATCCAGTTCATAGGGTGTGTGTACATAACATAAATTCTAATAGAGGAAGTGTGAAACGATAACCGTGATAATGCGAATTTATGAACTCATGTCCGCTCTAATAGGTCTGAACAAATTGCGAGCAAGCTATTTATCTGTTTTCATTTTTTTTTAAATTTAGATCACTACTGTCATCAGAGGAGAGTTTATTGGAGATGGATTAAAATCTTCAAGGGATACTTGCATCAACTTTATAACGATTATACCTCCATCATTTATTTTACCCGTTTCATCGGTAACGTGTTCAGGCAATCCTGACCAAGCCACTTTTACAGTAGAGAGTATTGATAGCTTTGAAGCAGGAAACAACTGTAATGACTATATGGTACTTGTGAACAGTCAATACTGTGGTAAGTAAGCTTATCTAAAGATATGTTATTTTCATTTGATCACCATAAGAAAGATGAATAACACCACGGACACTGTACAAGTTATTTTCTTTACGTTTATAAAACATTGCTGTATTTTTGGTTTTAGACAATTTAGCTTGACGTAATGTAAAGTTAACGCTTTTCGCTTTTTATTTAACAGTGAGATGTCCACAAGGAAGTTTTTTTAATAAAAACTATTGTGTAAAGTGTTCTGACGGACATTATCAAGATTTAAATGGGCAGAGTTCTTGTAAATCATGCAGTGAAAATACAGTTTCAAACGATGATAGAACAATTTGCATAGGTATGTTTGTTTATTTCAATTAACTTCACCTAAGTCTTACTTGAAAATTTTTGATCAAAATTTCCCTGTTGTCTATCATATTTTTCTTATATTTTTCATCTTTTTATTCTTTGTTTGATCACATGGCTATGACTCTGATGGAGTCTGCTATTTTTTACCTGGATATTAATGCAAACTAATATTAAAATGTAAAACAAAATCAAGTTGCATAGTCCTATTTTATAGCTATAAATGTGTCAAATAAGTGTTCATACACACCCATTATATTAAAAAAATTATAGACTATTGCATATTACACCAGCTGATTCGGTCTCCTGTATACGTTAGAAATATTCAAGGTATGTAAAAGTACTTTCTTAATGGGAGCATAAAAACAAACCATACTTAAAAAAACCACCTTTAAATAAAACTTGATATAAAATCGGACAAAGCAGCTTTAACATTTGGTTCATAGGGTTCATAAATGGGTGAGTTTGGTCCAGTAAAGACCAGTGTTGTCCTCATCTCAAAAATGGATGAAATCTTACACCCCCCCCCCCAAATATAAACAGTATGCATACTTTTTTAGCATAGGTTATGCTTTGATTTAATTTATTCTAAACCCACACACATAAAGACTTTCATGTTTATGAATTGTTATATATGATTTGAAAGAATAAGATAGATAAATGTATGATAATAGTTAATAATAAACATTATTTTTAAGATCTTATTCCATTTTTAAAAAAAATTAACTCTATGAATATGCAGTCATGGTTATCGTTCAACACAATTATCCCCTTATCTAAGATTAAAAAAAAATAAACATGTACATGTATAGGTACACTTTATAGGTCGAAGTATTTTTTCCGCAATAAATTGGATAAGCATTGCCAATATTAATTATTATTATACACGTACATTTAAAAGAAAATTTGGGTATATTGTTGTTACCCCGGTCCGTCCTCTGTTCGTCCGTCACGTTTTACTTTCTCAAACTGCTCGTTTATCTTATAAACCAGCAAAGTTAACTTCTTGAGTTTGATTAAGGATGTCATGGTTTTTGTAAAAATGGTTCAAAAATGACCTTTTTTTAACAAAACACTCCTGGTTCCTCGAAATCCTCATATATTTTCAACAGTGGACAAATCATATCTTGGTATATGTTTTGGGGTGTCCTACAGATGCACAATTAGATTTCGGAAATTTCAATTTTGTTCTTTGGGTCATTTCGAGGCCTAATAATACTTCTTTTTTCAAAAAGTCTAAAAGTTTAAATATACCGACATTTTTTGAGTAGCCAAATGATCTACCTGAATATGATTGTGGTGTCATTGTAATTTGTAATAAGGTTTCAGAATTGTTTTCATCATTTTGGGGTCGGTGGGCAAAAACATATGACTCCCAGATCTCCTCTTACAGTTTATGAAGTAGCTTTGTCATCTATTGGGATATAATAGGGGTTGTCCCATAAATGTGTAATAAGGTTTTAAGAATTTGAATTTTATCCAGGGAGTGAAATAATAGCAGAAAAAGACGTCTAAAACTCCTGAAAAACCTAGTTTTTAGAACTCCTCCTACGATTAAATGAATAGCTACAGAACAATCTTGAGATATGAGATTTGACCTAAAGATGTGCAATGGGGTGTAGAAAATTTGATTACGGTAGTCAATAGTATCTGCAAAATGAATTTCCTTTCCAAAAAACCTAATTCGTTGACCTATCCAAAAAAATACATTACACTTGCATAATTGACAAATAATATATATTTAGAATAGAGATATAATCAGAAACTTATTTTCTCCATGGGGATCAATAACTAATATTCAGGTTACATTTATTGACAATAAATGGTTAAAATTTGATGTTTATCCTCCACCCCATCGAATCTGGTTTGATTCAGTCAAGAGTCTCTTTTCACATTTTTACAACATCAACAATCATTTCTTGGGATGCACAAAAAGATTTTGGAAATTGCTTTTTAATTTTTAAGATAAACAAAATGTAATATGTAATTGGGCCAAACATAAAGTCTCATAAACAAAGCAGGGGTATCATTGGGCCAGGATCATGTACTACATATACTCGATTTAAAGTTCTTGAAAATCAGAGTGCCTCAAGGGCATAACCTATATACCATTTAATGCACAATGTCTTAAAGATCAAGAATGAAATGGTTTTTGTAGGGGATCTCAACAGTTTTCAAAATATTTTATTATTTTCTATAGCAGAGAGGGGGGTGGGAAGGGGAATGGGAAGGGGATGGGGTCGGTTTAAAAACAACTCCTGAGTTCATGTATGAAAATTATATATACCATTATTATACATCATGAACCATTAGAGAAAAGATTATATATATATATATATATATATATATATATATATATATATATATATATATATATATATATATATATATATATATATATATAGTGGGGATTCAACATTTTTAAAGATATTCGGTATTTTCAAGAAAACAATCCCTTAGCGTCAGAGCCTACATAACATTTGATGCATCATATTACATTAGGAACAAGACATATATGTGATGCAATTGTTTTCAAAATACTTGGTCATTAGGGTTGGGATGACCCCAGGGTTCGTTAAGGTTTTCATAAATGTATCTTGACATGATCAGCAGAATTGGACAGAATGTTCATTATAGTGCATCTGCAGAATGGGGCCCTAATACAGTTTGTCGATCGTTTAAGAAATTAAATTCATACCAAATTCAGATATAAGGTATTCAACAAATTTTTATTATCAACTAGATCGTTCTCGTTGCGAGCAACGAGTGGGTCTTCCGTCCGATTTTTAAGTAATTGAGATAAAATCCTTCACTTTTAAGACTAAATTGTTAATCAACTCAAAAAATTAGGGAACAAAATTTCGGCACCCGAAGATTGAACCCGGGTCGCCTGGGCACATGTCCACGACTCTAACGACTGGGCTACTCAAACTCTAGCTTCAGGTCTTTGATGCTTAATATCTCGGGAACACATCAATCGATTTCAAAACAAATTATATATTCTGAATCAGTAAAAGAGTCTCTATCAACCCGTTAGAAAAATATATAAAAAGCAAAAAGTTGAAAAAACCGATTGTTTATCTTTCCTTCCGGTGACGACCGGAAGTGACGGCGGACGTTTTTATGACCATGTTGCAACAGGTACAATTGATGTCTATCCTCACTGAAAATTTCAGCCCTATATCTTTATTCGTTTTCTGGATCTCTAGCCGACAAAATTGACTTTTAAAAATCGTAAACGGGCAATACCTTCAAAAAATTGAAACGGCGGTACAAACTTCAGATGCCGACACATCAACCCTTAAAATTTGAAGAAAATCGAATGAGCCATCTTCGAGAAATCGCCTGCACAAAATTTGTAAGACAAAAAAAGAATAAAAAGAATAATAAGAAAAGTGAAAAAGAAACAATAGAATAATAGTAGGGTCTTCCGCTGAAGACGGAAGACCCTAAAAATTAGTCAATATTAGGTAGATAACTATGACCTAAAGGAATATTTTAAATGCCAAATCAAGGTCTTGCTAAACCTTTATCAGTCTTTGTTGATCGTGTTGAAAGTGTTTATTTATATCCTTTTATGATACAATCAATCTTAAAAAACTTGAAAAATATTTATAATATATCAGATTTAACAATTTCTACATTTTCAAAACGATTACCTAGTGAATCAGTTAAAATGAGTTACAAATAACCGATTGCCAATTTTGCAATTAATTGATATCCCTAGTATAATATGACATGAAGATATCTAATTATACATGTATATTGTTAACAATCATTATTGGTATCAACAAATTTTCATAATTTCATAAGTCATACATGTTGATCATTCTGTACCCATGTAGATACCACATATCTCTTGACAAAGAGAGTATCAGGCAAAATAAAACAAATTTACACTCATTAGCGTTTTTTTCTATAACTGGTGTGTGATGATGGGGTAGTGAGTTTAATGAAAAACAAGTTGCCTTCATTCTCATTTGAAATGTATCTAATCTATTAATCCTGGGGATGTGGAAGTTTTAAGAAACTGTACAGATGCAATACGGAAGTTAACGATGAGAGTCTTATTTAAGTATTAAAAGATGATGATACAGTATGCTGGCAAAGGGAGATCACTTATTTAGAAAGTCAAGGTAGTACTAATTAATGTTTAACGATGTCTCATAATATTGCGCTACTATAATGTATTATACTTACCAATTTTGGTCAACATCAAATGATAATATTAATCAAATTAGAGCACAATATGAATTCCTTTAGTTGATCACCACAAAATAAATGTCTATGCATATTGATTAATCTTATTCTTCATATCAAAAACACATATGTACATGTACACTACGTGAAACTCATCTAACTATAAAGAGCTTGGTAAAACTAGTGCCTGCAACTGCCACCTGTAGACTTGTATTGTGTATGTAAATTTGGACAAAGATTAACGTGTAACATTGCATGTATTTTCACCATTTTATTTCGTTCATAAACCATAAAGCACACATTTCAGCTTTAAGGTGGGTATATAGTACACCTTCATATCGTACTTTCTATCGACATAAACGAGGGAAAGGGCTAAAATAGGATGTGCCTGCTATATAATCCCATTCAATATTGAATAAAATATAGTTTAAACTAAATTGAAAATGAAGTAAACAATTAAGTATGAATATTATATTTTACCCCAAAATGATGACTCCTTACAGCGTAGCACAATGGGTTAGAACGTAAACTATGTGTCCGGTAGAAGAGCGTTTAAATTCTTATGCTGGGCGTTTTATAATTTCTATCTTAAGTTTCCAAAAATGTTAAAAACTTATTTCATCGGCAAAATATTGTAAATTTGAAAATTATAAAATGGTAAAGAATTTTCAATTTTACAAACTTCTATCCACATTAATATTGACATGTGTCCCACCTTAAATTATTATATCTTAGTTCTATTTTGGCAGTCCTGCAGCGATAAGCATTGCGCAATATGTCATTTTTGCACCGTTTACAATATCCGTTGTTGTTGCAACTACATGTAGAAGCTTTCATTTTTATCAAATTATTTTGATGTATATTTATCTCCTAGTCAGTAGCAACACATGTGTTAAGACTATTTTAGTTTTTCCAGAGGGAGTAAGAGGGAGGGGTAGTGTAATACTTGAATTTTCAGGGGTGGTATGGGGTCCGAGGTTTATTTTTGTTTATTTTACTATATAAATCAAATATTAGGATTATTGATAAATTTAAAAATCAAATAGAAACAGTTCAACCCCAAATTGTACACCGCTCATGTGTATTATGAGATGGTATCTCATTTTTCATGAAAATTATAGGTTTTAAAAAGAACTAAAAATTGCATCTGGCCTTCTTTTCAACTAAAATTGGTACAAGAGAGTGTTAATTAAGTAAGGGTTATACATGCATAACAATAGACGTTTTGATGGTCCTACGATATAAGGTTTCAAAGTTGTAGGAGTAAAGTTAGATGGGGGCCTCAGATCCTTTCGGTATGAATAGATTGAAGAACCCTCTATGTGTACTGAGGACATTGGATAAAGTTTCAAGTCTTTATCTCCTTTGGTTTCATAGGAGTAGCGATAACAAGCATTTCTTACAAAAGGGGCAATAACTCACAAACTATTTCAAGATGGGAACTGAAAGGCTACATTTTACGATGTCTTACTACATCCTTGATAAAATGTCTCTATATCACCCTAAACAAAAGAGATACGAAAACTCATGAATAAACAGATTTCCAATGACCTTGACCTTTGAACTTTATGTCAATTTGATCAACGCTTCCATCCCGGAGTCTCTATGACAAATAATAAAAAAGTTGGAAGCGATTTTTTGGAAATTTAAATACTTTCAGGGGCAATAACTGATTGAAGGGGGTCTTCGACCCTTTCGGTATGAATAGATTGAGGGGCATCTAAGTGAACTACAGACGAAGTTTCAAGTCTCTATCTCTTATGGTTTCAGAGGAGTAACGATAACAATCACTTCATACACAAAGGTTTTGAGCGTTAACAGGCAAAGGGTCATTTGATACCATAACTTTTAATGGTCAATCACATAAAAAAATGTTTCAGTATCTATTGAAACAAAAAAAGCTGTCCCTGGAAAAAAGAAAAGAATAATAATAATAATAATAATAATAATAATAATAATTCCAAAAAACAGAACGAAATCAAAAGGTCTTTCACCTGAAAGGTGGAAAGAGCTAAAACATAAGAAATACAAAAGGTTATTCACCTGAAAGATGGAAAGACCTGATTAAAAACAAATAGATCGAGCAATATTTTGACATTTAATGACCTGACGTTATTATTTACAATTATAATAATAAGAAGTCATTGTATAATTATGCATCGTTCAGATTCACATAATTGTAAAAATTAAATAAACAATTACATGTACAAGCAGAGTCATCTTTTAAATTTATCCACTCCTTACATTTATTATACAAACTTGTTTTAAAAATTATGATTTCATTTTTAAAATCATTTAAAAATTGACACTGAGCAAAATCAGCATGTCAAAATATGTCAAATTTTATCTCATTTTTTAAAAGTTTTTCTTCATTTGATTTTGGTCGACGTTGTGATATTTTGATATTTAAATAGGTATTCATTAACTAACATTTGTTATTTTGCGGAATTACACGCATCTACAATTACATATGCTTTCTTAACACCCCTGTGGATGGAACAAAGTTTTCTGAGAGGCATTTTCGAGCACGCAGCAATGTTTAGGTGTCCCGGAGCTAAAATACGGCTGGAAAATGATATTATTTCAATCAACAAAAATTTACTTTGACCGGGAGTATTACTTAAAATCTGAATAACATATATTGACAACAATTTTAAACATTATATTTGATGAATTTTTGTGAAGACATTATGTTCTTCTTGTCACGTGGCGAGCGTATCCTTACATTGGAACTTATCTAATCAAATCGCATCGGCGCAGGTGATTAATGACATTAAATCATAAATATTTTTAAGAAAAATCCTTTGTTATATCATATACTTTGAGGTTCTTGCTTGGGCTTGAAATATAAGTATCGTTTTATTAAAGATATTGTCAAAATATTTTATCAAATCATCAATAGAAGGCATATTTTTACTAATTAAAAGCGATTTAAATAAAATCGGGGTATATCCGTCAGTTTCCCAAGCATGATCCTCATTGGTGCTTATATTCTCTTCCAATTTTACGTAAAATATTTTAAGATTGTATTGATCTTTCATCTGTGCCAAGCTGTTCGTGTTGTAACACGATTTCTTCATTTAGTTGTTTACATATATCAGGGATAGTCTCCAAACCATTAATTTATAAATAGTCTTTTCACTAGAAGCGAAGCTTTAAATCAGCCAATTATTTGATACTGATTATTTAATATAAATGAATTCTATACGTCTAGCTTTAACGTAATCATATATATAAAGGAAATAAGTGGTTTTAGTACTTTTTGATATAATTCACTTTTAACGTTACGATACGTTCCCTACAAACTATCTAATGGAATGCAGATCGTGACGTAAAATTTGATTATAATGTCATATTTTCTAAAATACAGACAAGTGACTGTCTACACATCCCTGTGGGATGCCTTATCAAACCCGTGCAGATGAGACAACATTCCGGACAGAATCACTTCTCAGATAAAATAAAGTACACAGAATTTTGTTTTGCATTCCAGACATTAACTTCGTAAGAAATATCCCCTGATATATACGTACACTTCGAGTTCGAGAATCTCTTAAGGTTTCTTACTGAATTTTTCCACACAGGTCATCGAAATCGGTGCGGGTTAGTCCGGTCAAGAATGAAATAATTATCTGAATCAGATAGAGAATTTATGTTGTCAAAATCTATGCGCCTCTAGTTTCCTCTTGACGCAATGTCCCGTATTTCTGTTAGTGATTCCATCAAACCTAATTGATTGACGTCTGATGTTGTTTGAGTTTGAAAAAAAATCTTGTCGACAGCATGATTATGAATATAATTATCCGACAAACAACCTTGACAGCATCTTGCTCAGCAACAGGAAGTAAGGTAAGCTTGTCCAAAAACAAACGATACCTAGCACGAGCTGGTACAACCACCACTTTTGGACCCCGTCTCTTACATACACCAGAGTGGCTTCCCCAACTGATGGTATTGGTAAGGAAATGCTTTAAATGACTTTTTGGGAGCATTTTTGGCTACCTTGTTTGGTGGTGGATAATCAGGATCCTTTCTTGGTACACACAAAAGACGGTCTGGGTCAGTGTAACATGTATTTGATTTAGCTATATTCATCTCTCGGCAACAGTGCAGTCTACATTTGTTAGAATAACACTTCAAAGAGAAAAAGATTTGCAGATTCAATGAAGAATTTCTGTTATAGAAACTTGCAAAGCTGCTTGTTATTTGGTCTATCTAATTTTTCGTCTGTCCCTGGTCTTTGGTGTTGAAGAACAAAGTACACAGCTGTTGAATCTTGGTGCTGACATTCGGAGGATAGAAAAATAACAAGTACTTAATCTTTTGTTTTTACTTGTTAAAAAAACTGACATTTTTTTTTAAATTTAACAAGTATATTTACGGGTGAAGGTGCAACTATTGTTTTGTTTTAGAGATTTATCCATTATTTCAAAGACCAAAAAAACCCATGTGAATTATTTACAATAAGCCATTAAACAGTTAAAAAAAATCAAAAATTCTTTATATAAGTGAATTTATTATAAGTAGACTAAAATAGAATAAATATAGACATAATTCACATCACAGCGGATTCGAACCTTTCCAACAGTCCATCTGGGTTTTCCAACCCAACGTCTTTTATTATATCTTTTATTTATAATCATCACTATATATATATGTACATTAAAAATTTCAAAAACATTCATTACAAAGAGAATTACGAATGATTCATAAAACAAATGATAAAACTCCCTCTGTTTCTTTTACAAGTGGTTTCTGTTTAGAAATAATTTCAAGAACATATCCGTTCTGTTTTCTTTGACACACAATTGGTAATAATTATATGAAATAAATTGTCTAATGCGTACCTGCAAAATTTTATTTCATCCTGCTTTTGCTGACATTGAATATACATTTGCCTTCTTTTGTATATACATGTACTTATTTTACACACAGATGAAAAGAAGTAGTCAGAAAATGTATTAACATTTTTTATGCCCTTTGACAGTGAAGAGAATTTTTTTTATAAATTCTAAAGTATTGAACAATACTAATATCTATATCTTTCAATAAAGTTTCTAAATGATATAGAACAAAGTTTTTAAAATCTTGCGATTCTGAACATCCAATAAATATGTTTATTACTCTTCATACAAAAAGTGCATATGTTTGATTCTGTTTTACTAATTTTAAACATTTTTTCATAAGTAAATTTAACATTGTGATATAATTTAAAATCTACTTTGACAATTTCTGGTAGTTTGTAAGATTCCCATAATACATTCCATCTTTTAATAAAAACTTCAGAATACTCCAGATATAATTTTTCACTCCAGAACGCATTTGATACAGGATATTGAAACAATTTTTCAGTCAACAATTTATATTAACAGTACATGTGCTGGAAATGTTCATGCGGATGTGCCCCATCTTTCACAAAATTTTGTGTTACTGATACATACCTTAATATTGTATGTAATATGCTAGTCAAAAAGTTGTTGTATTTAATCGCTCTTTTTACGTATAACAGGATATGTGAGTTGTTGCATAATTGTTTAGAAATTGTGCCATGACTAAATTTGTTTATTTTGCATTATTTTTTTCCACGCATTTTGGATTGTTTTGTGTTTGTCATTTATTTATATAAATAAATGACCTCTTCCACTCCACAGATTAGTGTTACCTTGCTTATTTGAAACCTAGGAGATGTATCTTTCAGGTATCCATCAACAATATTTTTCCATTCTGTTGGAATACATTGTAAAATAACATAGTAATCTTCCTTGATCTTCAATATATTTGCATCAGGATTTTTTCTCGAATAATATCAACAATATATGAACTAGGTAGAAAACCTGGTAAATCTTCAAAGGAAATTCCTTTAATATGAGTAATTACTGCATCAATAAAATGATTTTACTTTAACATCTTACCATTTGATTGAACTTTTGATTTACAGAATAAACAAAAATTATATAAATCATCTTTTTTCATTATATACAATACTATTTTCAATAGCATAACATGCACTAAAAAGTTCTCTAAAATGTTGAAGTAAAAATGATAAGTCTTTAATAAACAATCTTAGCATTAATATTTCAGAGTTTGCTCTTAAATTGCGTTTTTTGGATAACAAATATTTGATTATATATTTCCACATAATGTCATGTTCTCTAGATTTACAAACATTTTTATCAAATCTTTATTGGAACTAAAAATGACTGTCGCTTGTCACGTAAGGCAGGCAGTCGCTTAATGCAGGGTTTTCATACAATAAATTACGTTGGGCGGTCCCGGCGGTCTAAGTAAGACAGAGAGTCGCTTAATACATAGAGTCGCTAAGGCAATCTAGACTGTATATCATTCAACATCAAACCACCATTGTGTTTATTACCAACAATAGTTTTATAAAACAGTAAGTGTGCAGCGTAATTCTACAGAAAATTGTACATTCTTTTTGTATAGTATCTCTTGTTCATTAAGGCATAGATATAACAGACAATGCATACTACAATTTTGACATAAGTAAATTGTTGATCACAACTGCTCTAGAACTTGCTTCAAAGTCTTCTCGTCTTCATTTGTTTCCTCTCAATCTTCTCGAACATGCTCTTTTTTCTGCATTTCTTCCATTTCGGTTTCTTTTTTCCTCTCTTCTGCCTCTTCGTTCTCCTCATTCACCTCTTCCAACGGACCGTCGTCTGCCTCTACCTCATTTTCTCTCGACTAGCTCGAACACTCGTCTCCCCATTCTAGACACCCGCGAAACAATTGATCTATACAAGTTCTCGGTAATGACCTTGTTTGTACATCTGAAACAAACAAATTTGGGACACGCCAGAATAAATGATCACCGGAGTAATACAGAAAAAACATTTTTATTTGCCCATTATTAAGGACTTGCAAAATTCTTTCCTGAATTTAATTGTATACGGAAACGAAGAAACTTTTGGAGGTAGTTTCACTCGGACATATCTTGTTCCATCTGCTATGTTTGTTCTGGGATAAAAACGTCTTTTGATTGGAGATACTATCACCACTTTTATTGCCTCCAACGAGTTTTAAGTTTCTTCGTTTTTGATATATGCAGGGAGATGTAGAAAACTTACCAGTATGGAAGTTTGTATTACCTCTTTGCATTCAATGTTTCTTGAAACCACCAATAGATAATGAATAGGGGCCCTTCCATTAAATGTAATTTCAATTTCAGGATCTAGGAACACAAGCAAACATAGCCACCAAACCACAATAATCATACACAAATTATATAATAAGGTTTAGCCATCATCTTATACATCAACTATGATTGTATTTTCACGACAAAGTTGTATTTGCACTGTGTTAGTGTTATTTGGGATCCGCCCCCATGGCCACCACTCGACGTGGCAGGCATCCTGTCGTTTGTTGACTCAGTCAACGAAAAAAGGACATACAGCTTACAGAATCTCATGCACAGTAAATAAAATACAATAATACAACTGAGCTGCTAATTAGATGCTTTATTACTTACATTTAAACAAAACTAACTATCAGCTCCACGAAATCTATCCGTGCACTCCCGGCTGACATCAAACCAGAAGTCCTATCTCCCAGGAACAGCGCAGTCTACATTTGTTTCTAATAACACTTCCAAGGAAAAATACATTTGCAGACTCAATGAAGAATTTCTGTTGTAGAATTTTGCGAAACTTCTTGTTATTTGGTCTATCTAATTTCCGTCTGTGTCTGGTCTTTTGTCTTAAAGAACAAAATACACAGCAGTAGAATAATGATGCTGACATTAAGGATAGAAAAATGTCAAATATTTTTTTTCTTTCTTTTTTTTTAATCTTAATTTTTTTTTTTATTTTACAAGAATATTTATGGGTGAAGGTGAAATTATTGTTTAGTTCTAGTGATTTATCCATTGGCTAACAAGACAAAAAAACATGTGAATTATTTACAATAAGCCATTAAACAGTGAACAACCAACGATTCTAAAATATAAATGATTTTATTATAGGTAGACAAAAAAAGGATAAATTTTTAAGATAAAAAAAAATAGTTTACCCAACAGCGGATTCGAACCTTCCCAAAAGTGCAACAGTGCATCTGGGTTAAACCCCGCTCGACTATATTTTACGCTGAGAGAAAAAGATCAATAGCAAGAATAAAAATCTACCGTGATTGCACGACTTTGGTAGCATATGATTATGATTATTCCATTTCAAAACATTACTAAATTTTCAAGTATTTGAAGAAAGTTTCAACCAGTTATTAATAATAAAAACTTAATGAATCAAAACCGTGTTATTTATAATCCATCAAATCCCAATCTTATTTTACAATGTACATCAAGATTTTAATTTTTCAAAATCAATGAAATAGATTAATCTTAGAATAAACAAACGCAATTGAGTAAAGCATTTTTACGAAGAGGACAAAGAATCATTTTAAAATAGATCTGTTTTGTTTACTTTCTTTTTTATCTGATGGGACGATTTGTTGGCTGATCGCTATGATATCTAGACAATGCAATTATTCTTTATAACAGTTTTCAAAACAAACAATCAATGTTCTAAAGTGTGTAAAGATGTTGCTTACCTTATTTTAATCGGGTTTCGTCTCTAGTAAATAATGACACAATATTCAAAAGCTTTTCAAACCTACATCTTTACTGTTTACGATAGAATTTACGACGGTGTTAACTAAATTTGTTCCTCTGCATAAAGTATCCAGCTTCTCATTTCGAGTTAATTTTGTTAGTAAATGCTTATTCAGTTCATCCCATTCCTCATTGTTCTTGTATCAAGAATTTCTTAAGAAGTACATCATTGAAATCTGTAGACAAAACACACTTAAAAATTATAAAGATAATGGGAAGTCAGTGTTCATCCCTCTGAGTTATGGCCAATTTAATTGGACCTTTTTGCACCTAAAATGCGATTTCAGCCTGATTAGGATTTGTCGTCAGCATTTTTGATTAAACAAACTTTTTTCTAGAAATATTGTTTTTAATTATGCACTGAATAGAGAAATTACGAAAAAAAATTGTACGACGTTTCATCAATTTTTGTGTGACTTTTTTGCACTTAAAATCGACAATTTCAATAAAAGTTCCAATATGATTTGAAATGAAAACATTTTATAATTATATATCAAGAATTTTATTAAATGATTAATCAAGTTTGTGTAGATATGTATTCAGTATCATTTTGACATAATAAAAGATGGGGATCTTAGATGTATGGCTTCAGAGGTAAAATGCTCGCAAAATTAGGCTTCAAAAAATTCAGACATTTTCTATATATTTGCATGATTTTATGCTAAATGTCTATCACTCTCTCAAAATTTAAGTTTCGTACAGGTTACACTGGACGTATAGAACACGTCACATACCTATTAAATGTTTAAAGTGTGAATACTGAATTAAGTATAATGAAAAGAAAAGTACTAGTATGTTGTAAATTCATAAAATTGCTCGTTTCTGTCATTTTCGACAAAAAAAACCTTTCGCACAAGAAAATACTTCCCCCAAAACGTGTTTGTTTCTTGAATTCAAGTGGATTTTCTTTATAAATGTTGTGTAGTTATAAAATGATGATCATTCTTTGAGGTTTAAATTAATAAAATCATGTCCCTTTAAAATATAATAAACAACTGGGGCCTGTTTCACTAAAAGGGGTACGCCCAACGTAACCTTACGTCTGGCGTAAGTCCGGACTTAACGAGGCCGGGTCTAACTTCTTCTGCCCTAGATTTTTTAATGAAATTTTTTACATGAATTTCTATTGATATAATTATTATTCTAAGATAAAACATTAAGACTTTTACCAGACCATTTGTTTAAGGGATCATCACAAAGTTTGTTAATTTTTAACATAGGACCCTATGGGATTTTGCTTGAAATGTATCAATTTTGCACATTTTTTTTTTAACTTCTGCCCTAGGGATTTTTTTTTTCTGTTCTACATATTAAAGTTATTGCTTAAAGGCATCAAATGGTCAAATAAAAAAACCTTTTACCTCCTGGTTTGTTCCAGGGGTCTTATCAAAGTTGTTTTTAAGGTCTTCCGTTTTCCAACGGAGACCTTATTGTTTTCGTTCGGTTTCTTTTTAGGGTCTTCCGTTTTCAACGGAAGACCCTCTTGTTATTCTTCGGTTTCTTTTTATTATTATTTAGGGTCTTCCGTTTCCAACGGAAGACCCTCTTGTTATTCTATTGTTTCTTTTTATTATTATTAGGGTCTTCCGTTTTCAACGGAAGACCCTCTTGTTATTCTATTGTTTCTTTTTCATTATTATTAGGGTCTTCCGTTTTCAACGGAAGACCCTCTTGTTATTCCATTGTTTCTTTTTCATTATTATTATTTTTCTTTTTCTTCATTTTTCTGACTTTTTCAAAGCTTAATATCTCAAAAAGTTTTCAACAGATTTACATGAAACTTTCAGTGATTATGAAGCATTATTGTGCCTCAAAGTTTTAAAATTTTCAACTACAACGTCACTACCGTTTTGACGTTACGTCAATTTTTAAATTTTAAAAAAGTAATTTTGTCCAGGGCGTTTTTCAAAAACTGTTCAAGATAAAGACTTGGAATTTTCTGTGTTGAAGCAATGATCGTTTTTATTTGGACATAAGACTGGAAATTAGTTTCCGTCACTTCCGGTCTAAACCGGAAGTGTTTTAAAATTTTCGAATTTTCGAATTTTTCGTTTTAATTTAAAATGTTTACGAGGTTTGTAGAATTTGTTATGCTGAACACGAATCTGAAATCCGTTTGAAAATCGGACGATGCATTACAGAGATATCGGGGGTTAAAAATTGATTTTTCCGGAAATTTTGATTCCGCGTCCTTGGTTTAAAAAATAGCGTAATGTTCAAAGTAAAATTAACTCGTACCAAAAATAATCGCTAAGTCGTACTTGAACACATTCGGATTTTTTTGTTAAGTCGTTCTTGAAATCAGAAAGGTTTTTGTTAAGTCGTACGTAAAATCATTCGTATTTTGTTAAGTCGTACCAGGAATAATTCGATTTTTTCATCTTTTTATTTTAGTTACTCTTGTCATTGGTTTAAGGGCTCTGCTTCATACAGGAACTTCCAGCTTTACTTCCGATATTAACGGAAGACCCACTCGTTGCTTTGCAACGAGCTTTGCTCTAGTTATTTTTCTTTTTCTTTATTTTTCTGACTTTTTCAAAGCTTAATATCTCAAAAAGTTTTCAACAGATTTACATGAAACTTTCAGGGATTATGAACCATTAATGTCAAAACCTCAAAGTTTTAAAATTTTCAACTACAACGTCACTTCCGTTTTTACGTTACGTCAATTTTTAAATTTTAAAAAAGTAATTTTGTCCAGGGCGTTTTTCAAAAACGGTTCAAGATAAAGACTTGGAATTTTCTGTGTTGAAGCAATGATCGTTTTTATTTGGACATAAGACTGGAAATTAGTTTCCGTCACTTCCGGTCTAAACCGGAAGTGTTTTAAAATTTTCGAATTTTCGAATTTTTCGTTTTAATTTTAAATGTTTACGAGGTTTGTAGAGTTTGTTATGCTGAACACGAATCTGAAATCCGTTTGAAAATCGGACGATGCATTACAGAGATATCGGGGGTTAAAAATTGATTTTTCCGGAAATTTTGATTCTGCGTCCTTGGTTTAAAAAATAGCGTAATGTTCAAAGTAAAATTAACTCGTACCAAAAATAATCGCTAAGTCGTACTTGAACACATTCGGATTTTTTTGTTAAGTCGTTCTTGAAATCAGAAAGGTTTTTGTTAAGTCGTACGTAAAATCATTCGTATTTTGTTAAGTCGTACCAGGAATAATTCGATTTTTTTCATCTTTTTATTTTAGTTACTCTTGTTATTGGTTTAAGGGCTCTGCTTCATACAGGAACTTCCAGCTTTACTTCCGATATTAACGGAAGACCCACTCGTTGCTTTGCAACGAGCTTTGCTCTAGTTATTATTATTATTCTTTTTCTTTATTTTTCTGACTTTTTTAAAGCTTAATATCTCAAAAAGTTTTCAACAAATTTACATGAAACTTTCAGGGATTATGTACCATTATCGTCCCTAAAAGATGTCAAATTTTCAATTACAACGTCACTTCCGTTTCAACGTTACGTCAATTTTTATATTTTAAAAACGTGATTTTGTCCAGGGCGTTTTTCAAAAACGCTTCAAGATAGAGACTTGGAATTTTTTGTGTTGAAGCATTGATCGTTTTTATTTGGACATAAGGCTGGAATTTAGTTTCCGTCACTTCCGGTCTAAACCGGAAGTGTTTTAAAATTTTCGAATTTTCGAATTTTTCGTTTTAAATTTAAATGTTTACGAGGTTTGTAGAGTTGTTCATGCTGAATACGAAACTGAAATCCGTTTGAAAATCGGACGATGCATTGCAGAGATATCGGGGTTTAAAAATTGATTTTTCCGGAAATTTTGTTTCCGCGTCCTTGGTTTAAAAAATAGCGTAATGTTAATAGTAAAATTAACTCGTACCAAAAATAATTGTTGTCTTACTTCGACACATTCGGATTTTTTTTTTGTTAAGTTGTTCTTAAAATTAAGAAGGTTTTTGTTAAGTCGTACTTAAAATCATTCGGATTTTGTTAAGTCGTACCAGGAATAATTCGATTTTTTCATCTTTTTATTTCAGTTACTCTTGTTATTGGTTCAAGAGCTCTGCTTCTTACAGGAACTTCCAGCTTTACTTCCGACATTAACGGAAGACCCACTCGTTGCTTTGCAACGAGCTTTGCTCTAGTTCTTTTTATTTATTTTTTCTGACTCCTTTTCGGCTTTATAACTCAAAAAGTTTACAACCGATTTTGATGAAACTTTCAGAGATTATGTGCAATTATAATACCTCGAAGTTTATGAAGTTTCTTTGACAACATCACTTCCGATTTTACGTTACGTCATTTTTAAGATTTTCAAAAACTCATTTTGTCCGCGGCGTTTCTCAAAAACGCTTTAAGATAGAGGCTTGAAATTTTCAAAGCTTATGATTTGGTCGATTTACCTCTGTAATAAGGCTTGAAATGAAAATCTGTCATTTCCGGTCAAAACCGGAAGTGAAACAAATTTTTCGAAAAAATGAATTTTCTGATCAAATCAAAAACGAATATGTGTTTTGTAGAGCTTATTAAGGTGAATCTAACACTGAAAGCCGTTTTTAAATCAGACTATGCATTACAGAGATATCGGGGTTTAAAAATTGATTTTTCCGGAAATTTTGATTCCGCGTCCTTGGTTTAAAAAATAGCATAAAGTTAAAAGTAAAATTAACTCGTACCAAAAATAATTGTTAAGTCGTTCTTGAACACATTCGGATTTTTTTTTGTTAAGTCGTTCTTGAAATCGGAAAGGTTTTTGTTAAGTCGTACTTAAAATAATTCGGATTTTGTTAAGTCGTACCAGGAATATTTCGATTTTTTCATCTTTTTATTTAAGTTACTCTTGTTATTGGTTTAAGAGCTCTGCTTCTTACAGGAATTTCCAGCTTTTCTTCCGACATTAACGGAAGACCCACTCGTTGCTTTGCAACGAGCTTTGCTCTAGTTCCCTATTAATTATTTTTTTTCTTACAAAATTTGTGCAGGCGATTTCTCGGAAATGGCTGAACCGATTTTCGTGAAACTTTCAGATCTAATAGATATTAATCCGAACTTAATATACATTTTTTTATTTTGATGACGTCATTTCCGTTCTTGAGAAAATGCCGTTTTAGCGATTTTCAGAGGGTCGGCTTGTCCAGGGATCTCCTCCTAAACGGTAAAAGATATTGAGTTCAAACTTTCAGGGATTGTAGACAAGAGATTGTAGATGTGCAATTTGGCACTCATATTTGTCATGCTCACAAGGCGTTAAAGCTCGCCCGGTCCCGAAAATTGAGACTAAAAAAACGTCGTAATTTTTCATTGTTTTCTTATTTTATCTCTTTTCTAAAAAATATTTTGTTAACACATGTAATGCAAAAAAAGTTGATATTTACAAGACCTTGCAGTTGATATCAAGAAAAAGGGGCTGGCCCCTCAAATTAGGGAACCAAAGGGCTCTAAAGTCTTTAATCTGTAGCCCTTTACTGAGAGATATTTTGTGAAATGTTATAGAAGCAATTATGTTTATCTCACAGTTATGTATCCAAGCAATGTAATGATTTTGTCATGTATTACGTAATTAAGGGTTTTTAGGGGCCAAACGTCCAAAATGTTGATCACCCATATCTCAGAAAGGAAAAATATTTTGTTATGCAACACAGAAGAAAAGTTGTTCTAATTAATGTTCTTAACAATATGAAACCTTCAAAATTTTGTTAAACGGCCCTTATAAGGAGGTAAGGGATCGGACCCTAAAACATTCTTTCTCGTATATCCCCAGAATGGTAACAAATTTCTTAACACTTGTTGAACAAAATTTGTTTAGAAATAAATGACCTTTCATTTGATATCAAAAAAAGGGGCTGGTCCCTAAAATTAGGGAACCAAATGGCTCTAAAGTCTTTAATATGTAGCCCTTTACTGAGAGATAATTTGTGAAAGGTTATAGAAGCAAATATGTTTATCTCACAGATATGTATCCAAGCAATGTAACGATTTTGTCATGTATTACGAAATTAAGGGTTTTAAGGGGCCAAAAGTCCAAAATTTTTATCACCCATATCTCAGAAAGGAAAAATATTTTGTAATCCAGTACAGAAGAAAAGTTGTTCTAATTAATGTTCTTAACTATGAAACCTTCAAAATTTTGTTAAACGGCCCCTATAAGGAGATAAGGGATCGGCCCCTAAAACCTTCTTTCTCATATATCTCCAAAATGGTAACAAATTTCTAAACACTTGTTGAATAAAATTTGTTTAGATATAAATAACCTTTTATTTGATATCAAGAAAAGAGGGCTGGCCCCTCAAATAAGGGGAGCAAAGGGCTCTAAAGTCTTTAATCTGTGACCCTTTACTGAGAGATATTTTGTGAAAGGTTATAAAAGCAAATATGTTTATCTCACAGTTATGTATCCAAGCAATGTAATGATTTTGTCATGTATTACGTAATTAAAGGTTTTTAGGGACCAACAGTCCAAAATTTTGATCACCCATATCTCAGAAAGGAAACATATTTTGAAATGCAATACAGAAGAAATGTTGTTCAAAAAGATGTTCTAAACCATATGCAATCTTCAAAAGTTCCCCAAACGGCCCCTATAAGGAGGTAGGGGATCGGCCCCTTAAACCTTCTTTCTCATATATCTCCAGAACGGTAACGAATTGTTAAACACTTGTTGACAAAATGTTTTCAGAATTAAATGTCCTTTCATTTGATTCCAAGAAAAAGGGGCTGGCCCCTTAAATTAGGGGATCAAAGGGCTCAAAATTGTTTTATCTATAGCCCTTTAATGAAAGCCATTTTGTGAAAGGTTATTAATGCTAGATTAGGTATAATACATATATAAATCCTAACAATATAATGATTTGCTCTTGCGTTACCCAATTAGGTTTTTGAGGAACCAGATGTAAACAAGTTATATCTTTTCAATCTTAATTGGAAGAAATGCAAGTATTTTAAAAGCAATATAAGATAAGTTATAAAATGCGATACAAAAAAGCATACGTTCTTCACTCTTTTTTCCATATCATGTTTTTTTGTTGAAAATCAAAGTCGATGATGTCATATTTCCTTCTAAAAATCGGACGGAAGACCTCCTCGTTGCTCGCAACGAGATCGTGTCTAGTTTGTATGCCCAATTTCCCAGTTTGCCAGATAATGGGTATTTTTGTATTTGATAAAGACGGAAATGGTGATCTTTATAGTATTATTAAAACATTCAGACACATTTAAGTAATAAATAAAAATATAACATCACATATTAAGGGTCATTAATATAAAATACATGGTTACTGTCTTGAAATATATGAATTTAAGCTATATTTAAGCGGGTTAACAAAACATGACAGAGGGCTAGGCTTGCTGAACCCTCTTCACGTTTTCGACCCGAGCCCAAATATAGCTTATACTTCGAGACATTTATGTTTATTCCACAATATAATATCAATTTTACGCATCAAACGAGATATTTTAACCAAATTTCGCTGAATATATAGCTAGGACATCAAAGGGGATAAATGTTTTTAGTTACATTTTTGTTGACGTCACTTCCGGTTAGAGATATTTACGATTTTGTAAATTTTTAAGTGTCATTTTGTCCACGCATCTCCTCCGAAACTAATCAAGATAAAAGCTTGAAATTTTCAGGGATTGTAGATGAATGTCTGTAGATGTACCCCCATGCTTCCAATTATGAAAATTCCTCAAGGCCTCAAAGCTCGCCTGAACCTGAAATTTAGCACCAATTTTTTAACGAATTTTTTGCACGTTTTCTGTAATACCTTTCGATGTGTACATATTTTGTTAAAACATGTAATGCAAAAGTTGTTTCTATTTGCACGGGCTTTCATTTGATATCAAGAAAAAGGGGCTGGCCCCTCAAATTAGGGACCAAAGGGGCTGTAATGTCTTCTTGCAATAATTCTTTACTGCATAAAATTTGTTATATTAATTATAGAAGCAAAAATGTTAATTGTACAGCTGTTTATCTATACTGTACCATACTTAAATCACATGTTACGTAATAAGGGGTTTCAAGGGGCCAGAAGTTCAAAACTTTGATCATTAATATCTGAAAAAGGAGAAATATTTTGAAAAGCATTGTAGAACAAAAGATGCTCAAAATAATGTTCTGTACAATATGCTACCTTAAATGTTTTTGTTCATGACCCCATTAAGGAGATAAAGGGCCGGCACCTAAAACACATTTGTACAGATATCTTCAGAACGGTTAAAATTTCGTGAACACTTGTTAAACGAAATATATGTTTATATTTAGAAGACCTTTTATTTGATATCAAGAAAAAGGGGCTGGCACCTCAAATTAGGGGTCAAGAGGGGTATAAAATCTTCGTACAATAACTCTTTATTAAATAATAATTTGTTATTAATTATAGAAGCAAAAATGTTCATTGTACAACTGTTTATCTATACAGTATCATACGTAAGTCATATATTACGTAATTAGGGATTTCAAGGGGCCATAATTCAAAACTTTGATCATTAATATCTGAAAAAGGAGAAATATTTTGATTTGAAAAGCAATGTAAAACAAAAGTTGATCAAAATAATGTTCTGAACAATATGATACCAAAAAAGTTGTTGTTAGTGGCCCCGGTAAGGGGTTAAAGGGTCGGCACTTAAAAAAACAGTTGTATAGATAACTCGATAACGGTTTACAATTCGTGAACACTTGTAGAACAAAATATGTTTATATTAGCGAAACCTTTTATTTGATATCAAGAAAGAGGGGCTGACCCCTCAAATTATGGGCCAGAAAGGCTATTAAGTCTTTTAATAATAACTCTTTTCTGACCAATACTTTGATATTAATCATAAAGCAGCAAAGAAGCTTTTATTAAGCTTAATATAAAACTGAAATCTGTTTTAAAATCGGAAGATGCAATACAAAAATATTGGGATTTAAAAATTTAGTTTTCCGGAAATTTTGATTCCACCTTCTTGGTTAAGAAAATAGTGTAACACTTAAAGTTAAATTAACTCGTACCTAAAATAATTCGGAAATTGTTAATTCGTTTTTGAACACATTCGGGACTTTTATTATTAAGTTGTTCTAGAAATGGTAAAGGTTTTTGTTCATTCGTTCTTGAAATCATTTAAATATATTAAGTCGTACTAAGAATTATTCTATATTTTTCAAATATTATTTTAATTTTCCCTTGTAATTGGTTTTAGAACTCTCATTCTTACAGGAACTTCTAGCTTTACTCTCGACGCTAACGGAAGACCCTGTCGTTGCTTTGCAACGAGCTTTGCTCTAGTCATTATTCTTTTTTCCCACGAATATTGTGCAGACGATTTCTCGAAAACTATTCGACCGATTTCCACCATTTTTTTCACAGATGATTAGACTTGATATGAACTTAAAACATTTTTGATAATTTTCTTGTCGTCACTTCCGGTACCGATTTATCAGCCATTTTGTTCATATTTACGACCTATTTTGTGCACACTAAAACTCCTAAACTATCAGAGACATGAATATGAAATTTTTAGGATAGGTAGACCATAGTTTGATTTTTGAGCCCATTGTTTTTGTTTTACGCCAGTGGCGCCATTCTTAGGAGCTCACTTTGGCTCAAAAATTGGGTACGAATTTTGTTCCCAATTTTTTGTCTACAGGATTTCTCAGAGATGGGTCGATAGATTGTCTTGAAATTTGCAGGAGTGATAGATCAAAACTTTATCCTCAGACATTTATTTCATTTTTTCCAAAGTTCATTTCCTGTCGTCCGTTTCGTGTCCCGCGTCAAAAATCTTGTGACATTGAGGTTTCAATAATGATTAGGGCTTGGGCAATTGGACTTTGAAGGATTATAGATCTATGGTTGAAGATGTCTTCAAACTATTTTGTTTTGTTCGTCATAACTTCCAGTCGTCACCGGAAGCACTTTAAAAATTATTATTTTTTTGCATTTATTTTATTTCATAAAGAATTAAAATATAAGTATTAATCCTTACATATGTCATCTATCCAATGTTAAATAGATTTAAAAAAAATCCACTTCCGGTAATATATCTCAAATTTCTCAGATAGCCTTTTTTTTTTTTTGACATTTTTTAAAATTGTTTTACCCACAAGATGTCAGAAAGTCAAGCGATCAATACACCAGACTAAGAAAGATGATAAACTCGGAAGGGTTCAAACAAATCAAGCTGTTTGAAATTTAAACTAATTCTTTGACAATTTTAGTAAAATTGATAAACAATAAAGTACAGTGGTTCATGAAATACTAACTTTTATTTTCACTGAGAATTTCCGTTTGTCCACTTCCTTGTCAAGAGACAAAAAAGAAATGACTCCACGAGAATCAAATACGGTGACGACTTGAACAACCAAAATTTGTTGGATAATAGCCTAAAGTATGTATCTGTGTTTACCTTATTTTGATTGATTCGTCATCACTTCCGGTTGTTACCGGAAGCACTTAAAAATTATTTTTCCCCCTTATTTTGTATATTTTACATGGAATGAATATCAGTACAAGATCTTATATATTTTAACTATACAATGTTGAATGAGCAATCTAATTCTACTTCCGGTGAGTTATATAAAATATCTTAAGTAGCTATCCATTTTATAAATTTGATATCCGAGGTTTTAGTCACTGTAAGTGATTGAGACATGAAACTTTTATGAATGATAGACAATTGATTGAAGATGTGTTCAACGGGTTTAATTTTGTCAACCTTCACTTCCGGTGCTCACCGGAAGGATTCATACAATCCACGTTTTTAACAAGTCTAACAGATATCTTAGGTGTTTCATCTAGCATAATAAACAGTGATATACACTAGGCAAATGTACAAGAACTACTAGCTCTTTTTCCATTAATCACTTTCGTTCGTCCGTTTCCAGTCTTGAGATAAAAAAAAAACTAGTTTCACAAGGATCTCAGATTTGGCAGAGAGTATCGATATTTCATTGTATCGTATAAAACAAATCGGACGGAAGACCTATTCGTTACTCGTAACAAGATCTAGTTACAGTAGATACTGATAATGCATTAAACCGGCATCTGTTTGCAGGCTTGCTTTTTTTTCTTTTTTTAAAATCAGTTTTATACTGGTATACTCTTTGTCCTGTGCCTCAAAGTATGAATTTATAGATATTTTATAAGATCTATATGTACATGAAGTTTACAAGTATTTTCTAAGATACTGTATGTAGTAATTACACATCGGGACTAATACTTTTTTTCTCCCCCAAGTCCCTAGGTATGAGTTATTAAAATAAGATTTACAGGTATTTTCTTTGATATATGTAGTAACTAAACATGGGGACTTACATTTGTTTTTCTCTGCACCCCGAAGTAAGAATGTTTAAAATAAAGGTTTCAGGCATACCCTTTGATATGTAGTAATTACGCATGGGGACTTGCACTTGTTTTTTTCTGTGCCCCTGTGTATGAGTTTATATGAGCAATTACAGGATTTTCTCATTTCAATGTATTTAAAATAAGGTTTACTATCTTATTTACAATTTAATATCATACTTTAAACTAGCAAGACACAAATCGGCACATTATAGTTTTTTTCATGACATGTTTTGTTACATTACCATAAAGGAAGTATTTGTCTTTTTGATGCATGTGTGAAAGGGTTGAGTGAATGTATCATGTATAGGTGCTTACTTGCTATACAGTTTACAATTTATCAATGACTAGGTGTAAAATAACTTCTGTAAACTGCAGAGGGTTACATGACCCCATAAAAAGAAAAGATGTTCTTAACTATTTAAGAAGTCATAAATCGCCCTTCTATTGTTTACAAGACACTAGTCACTGTAAGTGATTGAGACATGAAACTTTTATGAATGATAGACAATTGATTGAAGATGTGTTCAACGGGTTTAATTTTGTCAACTGTCACTTCCGGTGCTCACCGGAAGGTTCAAACAATCCATGTTTTTAACAAGTCTAACAGATTTTCTTAGGTGTTTCATCTAGCATAATAAACAGTGATGTACACTAGGCAAATGTACAAGAACTACTAGCTTTTTTTTCTTCAATTAATCACTTTCGTTCGTCCGTTTCCAGTCTCGAGATTTAAAAATAAACTACTTTTCACAAGGATCTCAGATTTGGCATATAGTATCGATATTTCATTATATCGGACGGAAGACCTATTCGTTACTCGTAACGAGATCTAGTTGACTTTTATTTTTTCCTCTTTCTTATTTCATTTTGGTGAGTAATAGGTGTCATGCTTAGGTAGTTAAACTAGGGTTAATCACAAAAGTATTTTCAGTATTTTTAAAATGTACGTAAATACTAAAATATGATAAAAGCTTCAACTGTGTTTTAGAGTCGTCAAAAGTCCTTAATTTTTTTTTAAATATTTGATAATGTATTTATCATACAACCGATGCAAAACACTGACTCCAGATTAAATAGATTTTATTTCGTAGCTAGATAGGTTACATACACCTACTCAATATTAACTTAAAATTTATTTGAAGCCTCACTCAATGTACTAAATACACATGAAAGTGTACTTGGCTTGTTTATGTTGAGTTCACCATATATAGGACACATACATCTTTACCTTGAATCGGATAACTTTGGATACACATTTACAAATTAAATAAAGTTGCATACACTTACATGTATGGTTTGTTTAATTTATTCCTGAATTAAAACTGATGAATTTTAATTATCAAGAATTTGACTATCATATTGTCAAAGAAATAGCAATATAGGTATCGTAAAATACGCCATCATTAAAAACTTGGTTACACAAATTTTACACAAAAGTAATTTGAATGTTCGGCATTTGAAAGGACCAAGTGAAAATGTACCTGTATTTTTCGAAAATTAGGTCGCTACGGTTTATTGGGCGAAGGAGGCTGTTTTAAGCCAAAAAATAGAAAATAAAAGTATAAATAGGTCGACTTCGAAGAATTGGTCGAAAAATTACCGCTAGTTCTAATGAATAAATGGTTTAAACCAATAACGTTATCATATAGTAGCCTTTAATCTTATTTCACAGTTTTAAACAAAAGGGAAATAAAATGTATTTCTTGAAAACATCGTAAGAAAATGTCTGAAATTGCATCAAAATTTTCAAACCAATTAATTCAGTACGGCCGGTTTTGATTTAAGATCGCTTTTTATTATTTCCCTGCCATGTGTACAAACTGGTGTTAACCGGGGGATAGTAACCTAGCCTGGAGGTATATACTACTGTAGCACATGCCACCCTGTTTCTCTGTGTGACTTTTTACTGTGGATATACACACGAGTCAACCTCTGATCTTATTGAAGCTTGCGGGCATGAGTAGCACGTGCCGAGAGTTCAACTGTGTATAAACAAAGTAAGCGCTACCCAGACTGATTTCAGAGACACCTGGCTGAAATTTCATCGAAAGTTTTAAGTTGAATATACAGAAAAAAACTTGTTCATGTATTCTATTATGAAAACAAATTGGTTTTTTTTTTCTTTTTTACTCGACGATATCCCCCCCCCCCCGTAATTACCCTTTGTACGGTTCTCATTTTACTTTTACCGCGCAAAATCGATTTCCCGTTTATCGTAAGCACACGATCAAAATGCATGACAGCATATAATAATGATCAAAGATGATTCAGTCAGTGATCTAAGTAAGAAATGTAAGAAGAAATAAATCTATTTACATTTAATTTTGTTTAAATGATAAATTACTACAGTATATTGATTAAAATCCATACGATTTTTACACGGAAATTCAAGCAGTATTATAGTAAACAGTCATGATTTTATTAGAGTTTTTTTTTATTTATTTTTGCAAAATTTCATATCAAATTTTCCAACCAAAAAAAGCATAAATTGGGCGAAGCGATGAATACGGCGAGGTCCTCGTGTCAGGAAAAAAATATCGACCTAATTTCCGAAAAATACGGTACCCTTTCACTTTAGTAAATCGAAAAAAAACAACTAACTTCTGAAACAAAATGTGTAAAAAAAAGATAAGCCTTGGAATTCATTAATTATTTCCAAGGTCATATTTGCTTCACATTTTACATTGACACAAATCTAAATATGAAAGTAATAAATATATTTATCCGAATCTCTGAAGCTTGGTGAAATCACCGTAGATATCGATAACAAAATAGTTCTGTTGAGTTAATAATTTCAATTGAACATATCCTATATGCTTCATCAAATATATCCTTCAAATAAAACATTTCAGCAAGTTTTGCTGTGTGTTTTGTCACTTAATTTTTAACAATAATGTACTGAAATGGTAACCAATATGCCTTAATACTTTGCGGTTCTCTCTCTCTCTCTCTCTCTCTCAATCTTTCTCTCACGCAAATACAATTGACAAGTTTCTATCGTTCTATCTATATAAACAGTATCTATCTTTTCTATCTATCTATCTATCTATCTATCTATCTATCTATCTATCTATCTATCTATCTATCTATCTATCTATCTGTCAACTGTTTATCATCTGTACGCGCATATGCATAAGCTCGTTGTCAAGGACGTAAGTCTGGCCTTAACTTAGTCCGATACTAGTGTTTACAGCCAGGCGTACGCCTCTTAGTGAAACGCAATTTACTCCGGACTAGATTTTGGCGTACGCCCTAAGGCCTAACTTAAGTTTCGTCGTATCTTACGCCTTTTAGTGAAACGGGCCCCTGTGCATTGAAATCAAAACGTGAGGAGTGAGATACCTTAATCTGATTTTATGAAGTATTACTCAAATATTCTTCTAATTTATATAAACATTTAATGGTCTCATCAGAGATGTATTTTCCCGGAAAAGGTAAACATTTTTAAAATGAATACATACTGACCAATCTATAAACTACTAATACAGAAGTATAGCCGATTTTAAATTTACCCTTAATGCCCTTTCTTTTTACAGATGAGTTCATATAAGTGTATATTTATTATAAGTAAAAAAAGATTTCGAAAATATCATATTTTTCTTTGAAACATAATGGTCCTTAATTATAGGACGTTAATGGGTATGAACAACTATGAAAAAGGTTATATATTGAGTTTGACATCATCTAGCTGCTTGCGTTATGTCAGTTGGACGTTGCCGCTCTAGTGAGCGATGTTGCCACTAGGCGCCTTGTATCAACACTTCATTTAACAACCATTAAAAGTGCATTTTTTTATTTATTTAAAATATATGAAATTAATACATAAAAATTGCAAGCATGAAATTTAAAAAAATCGGATTTAAGGAGGCTGGGTGGTCAACCACTTCAAATCAAACCTTAAAATTTTAGACATTATTAAATTATAAATAAATAAAGACAATTCTTTTGATATCTTAGATTTAGAATTTGAATTATTTCCTCCACTTTTCTAAAAAAGGTCATTTAAAGTAGAATAATTTTGGTTTAAAAAGCTCTGACCATCTAGCCCACTTGATGTACTTACTGAATTTACTGAATTTTATTTATTTTATAACGATTGATAAGCAAGTTCTACAACTTATCAATATCTCTCGTTGGCACGGATATTTACTTGATTGTTATGCAGAAAAAAACATTTTTATAAATTGATCAAAAAATTTAACTTTTCTTCTACATAGCAAAATGCCCACCTGGTTTTACATCATTGGATGGAATGACAAACTGTAAGCCATGTGGTAGAAACAAGTATTGGGTAAATGCAACTACCTGTGAAGATTGTACCGCTGGTTATAAAACAGACGTGATGAATGGTGTTCCTGATATAGAAGGCTGTAAAGGTGTGGTTTTGAAAATATTTTAAAAACCAATACTAGCTTAATCGCTCAAGATTTTTACGTGAAAATGTCTAAGACAAGAATTTATGAATTTGTAATTGACTTTGCTTCAACAAATTATTCCATATACCAATCTATCCAAGCAGATCAGGTCTTTCAAAGTTCTTTTTACTCCGAGACATATAAGAAAAATATTTTAACTGAAAACATTAATTGGTTACTCTTTCAGAAATATTTCAAACCAGTTTTTAAAAATTTTAATAACATGTGACTTCAATTGTGTCAAAAGGACGGCAAATTGTGCCAAGTTATATCTGCGTCCTTACCACACCTAAAGGATTATATGCCGTTTTTAACAGCATTTTTGCGATGGTGAAAATCAGACAAATTTTTGATAAGTATTAACGAGGTTCTAACCATAAATTGTAAATAAATAAAGGCGATTTAAACAGCACTGTTAAGGTTTACTTTGTGGTCGCACCGACCAGAAAGTACGGGAAATGTTAACTATGACATCACACAAACCAACAAGTCGTTAAAATGCTAATAAATAAAGTAAGTTCAAATTGTTATGGGTACGAAAACATTAAACTACATTAAAAATTACCTAGGCGTGCAACTTTGTAGTCAAATAAGTCCAACAACGATAAATATAAACAAGAGACTGATCGCGGTGCACTTGTCGATGCGACTTCATATTGTAAATTTGGACGCACATTATGTGTAGAGGGAGGCGGATCAATCAATTTTTTAACATGAGAAAATGCATTTTATAATGAACGGATCATTATCATAAAATATATATTATACTATTAAATACTATCTACTATGCTAGTTTTGATTTGGCTTGTAATTATTTTTTAGAGCGTGTATTATTTCTTTTTTAGAGTTTTTAATGTACAAGTTCGATGTGTTTGACATCGGGAAGCCTATCTAAATCCACTTTTTACAAGGGCATACACTTAACAGATCATTTTAATCTTTTGGATATAAATTAAGGGAATGTTAAATTTATCAGAAAGTGCTGCTGCTTCAATGAAATGTACAGAATGAATTATAGATACGTAAAATATTAAGCGAAGGTCATATAAATTCCAACTGGAGCTCATTTCTTTGATATTTATTCTAATATAAGATGATCTTTATACAAAGCAGCAGCACTTTTCATAATCTACCAGAATAGTAGAATTTAATTATCATTTACAATTTTAATTCAAAGAAGGGTATGCCCTTGTAATAATGATAATTGTTTATGACCTCCAATCGGGAGAATTATCAACACATATCACGTAACCATCAATTCAGGGGACCACACTAGGTGTCATACAAAGTAGCATTTACTGTACTGTTTCTTTGATATCACATTTATATCATAATAAAATAACTTGACATAAAGATTTTGTAATAATAGATGCATCGTTTTATGAACGTTTAAATCCGCTGATATTTTCATAGCAAGCCTTAACAGTACTGCGTACCTATGCATATTTATAAACAATTGATGTTTGAGATTGATATTCTCATGTGCGTAGGAATAGTGATTCAGAAAAGCAGCATGGAGAATTAGGTATTACGTTTTTGTGCTGTTAAAAGAAAGTATTAGATACTGTTATCTACATTTTATGAGGGTGCCTGCGTATCGGTGTCGATGACAATCGATGTGAGTTCTTTTGCACTTGACCATTATTTTGATACATTTGACAACAAATAATTATAAAATAGATTGTCAGTATTATCCCTTGCGGGGACGACTCAAATTAAACATATACAATTTATAGATTTTAAGTATATATTCAGGTGAAAGCTATGCACGTTTTATCATAATTAGCAATGAATATCGTACCATTCATATTTAAATAGGCATGGTCACGACATGACTTCAATAAGGCATTTCTAATAGACAACCATTCGTTGAGTTATAAGCGAGTTACAAAGCTTATTATTCTTTGTTATGTAAACAAAGATCTTGTTTATATTTTGAATGTCGAAGTAAAATTTCCAGTTTTAGACCTAAAATGAATATGTTAAACGTTGCGAACTGTTAGTTATGCTTAAAATGAATATGAACATAGGCAAATCAGCTTGAAAAGGACTTTTTACAGGTATAATGAGCCTATGTAAACCAAAAAAAGGCACGAGCCTTGTTTACATGACATAGATTTGTGAGCCCTTTTATCTTGCTTAAAATTCTACGACTGACTGTCAAATTTCATTTGATCATTACAAATGCATTCCTAAAGCATGTAAATAATAGAAACTGAAAAATTGAATTTGACCAAAATTGTGACCATGGTCCTTTAACTTGTTTTCCTTTATGAGTAAATATCTTATTAAACAAAGAAAATTTACCGCTGTGAGACTCATCTGTCCAGCAAGAAGTCAGCCAGCTCATGGTTTAACATGCAGTTTAACTTATTTATAACACGTGTCCACCGCTCAAAATAGCATCCAACGCAGATTCTCATTTCACGACGTTCTCTGTCAAACTATTTCTTTCTTTTCTTTCCGAACGCATTATTCAACTGTCAACGGGCCGATCACATTTTCATGTCGACATCTTGTGTACGTTTCAAAATTAGCTTGTCATATCACGTGATAATAAAAATTTCAAAGTTGGGCGTTTCTGACCAACCTGGTCAGTAAATAAATCAAAATGAGTTTATATTCAAAACTTTGAAATGCGTTTGATTTATACTGTATAATTTGCAGGAAGTTTACTAGTTTTGTAGCTAAATGAAAAAACGCAAATATTTCTTTCTTTTAGAATTTTCATTTAAAAAGGTGTATAAACCTTTAAATTACATTGATCAATTAATTTTCAGCAATGGACAATATATGATTTGAGCCTAAATCGGCCCCCTAAAATGAACATCATTTTGCTGTCATTCTTTGTTTTCTTAAAAAAGATATACATATGAAGTTTTTTCATGATTTTAAGTGTCCACAGTTTAGAAATATGACATCAGAAAGTTAACCGTTTCCCGCCATTTTCGTAGTTTTAACATAAAAAGGCTTGTTTTTAAGCAGTTTTTCTATCAGAAAGTATTGAGCGCATCCTTGAACAAACAAAATATTTTCATTAGAGATGAATCTATTCAAGACTAATAAGTGACAAAAAGATTTTGCTTGTTCAAAGCTGCGCTCTATATTTCCCATTCGAAAAACGAAAATGCCAAGTTTTGACTGATATTGATAGAATTATAAAAATAGCGTCACTTCTGATGTCATATACTGCCAGTGAGTGCAAATAATTCAATCAAAAAGGTGAAAAGTATATTTTATATAAACTCTTCTTTAAAAAAAAAAAAAAACAATTTAACGTATTTGAAACACTTTTAAAAATTGCAAATTATGGGGGCTGAATTTGACTCATATCATATATAGAGATATAAATTATTTGTTATCATCGTTGTGCAACTTCATTTCAATTCTATGTCATCATATTATGATAGCTCATGCAACTGTAAAATTGCACAAACTCTCCTGCCTAAATTTTATAATTGCACTCAGGAATTATATACCTAGTGCTTTTTAACCACAAACAACAAACTAATGTAAAATTATATTTACAGCTCAAAGTCTACTATAAATAAGTACGCTCATCAGAAATGCAAAGTTCATGACCAATATCTAAATACTGATCCATTTAATTGTAAATATATCCATTTTTTAGCATCGAAAAAGATAATTTTACTTCAAGCCTTTGGATCTTTCTCGAACCGTATCTTCTGTCTAATAGTCAAATATGCAAATTACTAGAAATTGATACCCAAAGGAACTTAGAAATTATTTTATTCAGCTTAAGCGATCACGAAATATTCTTACAAACAGGGTGACCCAGAGTATCTGATACCATTTCAAATTCGTATAAATTATAAAAAAAACTAGATACGATCTCGTTACAAGTAACGAGTAGGTCTTCCTTGCGATTTCTGTTTTAAATCATACCATGAATAATCGATACAATTTCAGAATTATCCCCCCCCCCCTACACTTTCAGATAATGTATACAAATCCCTTATTACTTAATAAATGGGTGTGGCAATGACTTTTCCAGATGAATATTGCTACAATCAACAACTTTGCTTCTATAATGCATTACGAAATCTTTATCGTTTTTAAGTTATTTGTTATAGAATTTACGAGTGCCTTGGCCCCTAATCCAGCCCCTTTTTCTTGATTTCTTTGGAAAGGTCTAAAGAATACCAACATTTTTTGTTCTTACACCAATCTAAAATTGTTGATCATTTTTGAGATACAAATGATTGAATATTTAATGGGCCAGCCCTCTTGATCCTTAATGGGGACAGAAATTCGTGTTTTGGTAAACGGAATCAATTTAAATCATTAATTCAAACATTTTCTCTTCTATGATGTCTAACAAAATATGTCTACTTCTCTAGTTATATTGCGTGAAAGTTTAAGTACTTTGGCCCCTAAAAATCCTTAATTATGTAATAAATGGGCGTGACAATGGTTTTTTCTGATAGATATTGGTACGATCAACAACTTTGCTTCTATTATGCATTACAAAATCTTTATCGTTTTAAAGTTATTTGTAATAGAGTTTACGAGTGTGTTGGCCCCTAAATAAAGGGGCCAGCCCCTTTTTCTTGATTTTGTTGGAAAGAACTTTTCATTATCTAATACTTTTGTTATATATGTCTTAACAAAATATCAACTGATAAAAAGATACAGATCAAAACGTATGAAAATTTTGAATGAAAATTCGTACCCAAATTTCGTGCCTCAGTGAGCTCCACGGAATACAGCCACTGGCATCAAATTTAATAGGGCCTAACTTCGAGCTATGCTCTACATATCCTGAAAGTTTCAAACTCATATCTCTGATAGTTTCTGAGATCATCTCTGCACAAAATAGGTCGTAAAAATTACAAAATCGGCCGTAAATCGGTACCGGAAGTGACAACGTCAACAATTTCAAAAACATATAAAATTCAAGTCACGTTCCATCATCTGTGAAAAAATGATTGAAATCGGTTGAATGGTTTGCGAGAAATCGCGTGCACAAAATTTGGAAAAAAATAATAATAATAACTAGATACGATTTCGTTACGAGTAACGAGTAGGTCTTCCGTTCAATTTTTTAAACGATACCATTACAATATCAATAAAATTTCAGAATTTCCACTCAACCTGTCCCTTTTAGATAATGTATACGATTGTAAATAACCTTTCAAATGCTTCACAAAGAGTTTTGTTTTTCACATACAGCACATTAAAGATTTAAGATTCTAGTCCCCTAAAATCTCTAATTACGTCATCAATAGGTGTGGCAATGAGTTTTACAAACTGATATTGTTACGATCAACAACTTTACTACAAAATCTTGATCATTTAAAGGTATGTGTAAGAGACTTTACGAGTCTATTGGCCCCTAATTTAAGAGGCCAGCCCCTTTCTCTAGAGTTTACTCAAAAGGTCCCACAAATACTAACATTTTTTATTCTTACAACCATCTAAAATTGTTCTTCATTTTTGAGATACAAATGATTTAATATTTTAGGGGCCAGCCCTCTAGATCCTTGATGGGGACAGATATTAGTGCTTTGAGTAATGGAATTGATTAGAATCATCAGTGCAAACATTTTCTCTTTCACAATGCTTAACAAAATGTGACTCCTTTTCTCGATATAGTGCGTCAAAGTTTAAGTACTTTGGCCCCTAAAAATCTCTAATTACGTAATAAATGGGCATGGCATTGATTTTTTCTGATGGATATTGTTACGATCAACGACTTTGCATCTATAATGCATTACAAAATCTTTATCGTTTTTAAGTTATTGGTAATAGAGTTTGCGAGTGTCTTGGCCCTTAATTTAAGGGGCCAGTCCCTTTTTCTTGATTTCTTTGAAAAGGTCTTAAGAGTACAAACATTTTTTGTTCTTACACCCATCTAAAATTGTTGTTCATTTTTGAGATACAAATGTTTGAATATTCTAGGGGCCAGCCCAGTAGATCCCTTATGGGGACAAACATTGGTGTTTTGATAAGTGGAATCGATTTAAATCATTAATGCAAACATTTTCTCTTCTACAGTGCTTAACAAAATATGTCTACTTCTCTAGATATATTGCGTCAAGGTTTAAGTACTTTAGCCCCTAAAAACCCCTTATTACGTAATAAAGGGGCGTGAAAATATTTTTCTCTAATAGATATTGGCATTATCAACAACTTTGCTTCTATAATAGATTACAATATCTGTATCGTTTTTAAGTTATTTGTGATAGAGTTTACAAGTGTCTTGGCCCCTAATTTAAGGGGCCAGCCCCTTTTTCTTGATTTTCTTGGAAAGAACTTTTGATTATCTACTACTTTTGTAAGATATGTTTTAACAAAATAACAACTGATAAAAAGATACAGATCAAAACGTATGAACATTTTGAATGAAAATTCGTACCCAAAATTTCGTGCCTCGGTGAGCTCCAAAGAATACAGCCACTGGCATAAAACTTAATAGGGCCTAACTTCAAGCTATACTTTACATATCCTGAAAGTTTCAAAGTCACATCTTTGATAGTTTCTGAGATCAGCTCTGCACAAAATAGGTCGCAAAAATTACAAAATCGGCCGTAAATCGGTACCGGAAGTGACGACGTCAAAAATTTCAAAAACATATAAAATTCAAGTCACGTTCCTTCATCTGTACAAAAATGGTTGAAATCGGTTGAATAGTTTGCGAGAAATCGCGTGCACAAAATATGGAAAAAAATAATAATAATAATAACTAGATACGACCTCGTTACGAGTAACGAGTAGGTCTTCCGTCCGATTTTTTTTTTTTTTTTAGATAAAATGATACCATGAGATATCGATACAATTTCAAAATTACCCCCCCCCCCCAAAAAAAAATTTGAAGATAAAGAATAAAAACCCTAATTACGTCATACATGGGCCTGACGATGACTCTTTCAAACCGATAATGTAGAGATCAACAACTTAGATTTTTATAATGCATAACAAAATATTTATCGTTTTCAAGTTATTCGTAATAGAATTTACGAGTCTCTTGGTCCCTAATTGAAGGGGCCAGCCCCTTTTTCTTGATTTTATTGGATAGAACTTTTGATTCTCTACTACTTTTGTTCTATATGTCTTGTCAAAATATCAACTGATAAAAAGATACTGATCAAAACATATGGAAATTTTGATTCGAAATCTGTACCCCATTTTTGTGCCTAAGCGAGCTCCAAGGAATAGCGCCACTGGTGCAAAACAACTAAATAGTGCACAACTTCAAACCATGCTCTACCTATCTTGAAAATTTCAAAGTCATATCTCTTATAGTTTCTGAGATCAACTCTGCACAAAATTGGTCGTAAAAAATTACAAAATCGACCGTAAATCCGGACCGGAAGTGACGACGACAAAAAATTCAAAAGCATATAAAATTCAGATAATTTCCCATCATCTGTGAAAAAATTGTTCAGATCGGTTGAGTAGTTTTGGAGAAATCGCGTGCACAAAATTTGGAAAAAAAAAATAATAATAAACAGTACGAAAACAATAAGGTCTTCCGTTGGAAACGGAAGACCTTAATAAGAAACAGTACGAAAACAATAAGGTCTTCCGTTGGAAACGGAAGACCTTAATAATAAGAAACAGTACGAAAACAATAAGGTCTTCCGTTGGAAACGGAAGACCTTAAATATATAGTGGTAGACTGGTAAATTTACATAAAAAGTAAAATTGTTAATTTTTTTCCCACACAGCATTTGGGAGTAGAACGTGATTTTCTTTTAATTATGATGTCACAAAATTGCATCATATTTCGTTGGTTTGATTAAATTTTATTCAAGATGATCGGATAAGAGAGAAGGCCTTTTCTGTTTTTCAACCTGCATTATCAAACATAGACTCCAGGTGAAGTTGTACGAATAATTAAAAAGAACACGTTGAGAATAAACAACTCAGCGAACAACATATTCTGTTAAGAGAAGATTTTGGAGAATAGGATCTGCACAGTGACTGTACGTCATTTGCAGCTCTCTCTTTGAATTTGTTGTGTTTTTATAAACAAAACCCACTCTGTCGAAAACTTTTGAATTTTTTTGTAATTTGTTGAGTAAAAATTTACATCATATAGGCCCACATTAATGAAAATACATTTGATATTTTGTTTAAATAAATTTAACCACAGGTTATTCAAAGAGTAAATGGTATCAGATATCTGGGGCACCCTGTACTTTTAAATAATTTGATACCTGTTAGCTCGAGACTTTTAAATACTTAAAAGTTTCTTAAAACGACAAACCAACGTATATTGTAGCTCCTTGTCCAGCTGGGAAGTACTCTTTGACTGGACATGAACCATGCAAAGAGTGTCTCCTTCATTACTACCAAGATGATGAGGCACAAACAACTTGTAAAGAATGTAGAGAAAATGAAAAAACTGAAAGTGTGGGCTGTAATAGTTCAAGTTCCTGTGTCACCATAGGTATGTTTGAAGTATCAGTAAAATGAAAACAACTCGAAATTTCTAGTTTTAAGTCAATAGTTTAGTGTTGGGATATAGAATAGTCGGAACTTTTTAGTATGCTTGATCATGCTCCAACCAACACTCATCAATGTACTTTTTGTCTATTATGCGCAGTCAAAATGCCATTATTATATAATAATAATAATAATAGTACCACCCGCAACATGGGGATATTGATTGATTTTGACCTGTCTGTCAGTCAGTCAGGCAGGCCATTTTTTTTTTATATCGGCGTACTTTGTCTTAATCTACTGTACAGAAGTTAAATGAATGTAACTACGTGTTTATAGGCATGACTCGCCAAATTCACAAAAATCAGCTGAACATAGTTTCACAGATGATAAACTTTGTTTATCGACTGTTAACTGTAGTTTACTGTTAACTGTTGAAAACTGCAAATTATAGTTAACGATTTGGATTCGTTAGCTGGTTTTTTTTTTTCATATGTAAAACAATATTATCGGTTGCGATTGCTAATTAAAGTTTCTCTGTCTTTAAATGAACGTCACCAATAGATTTTGCGGATATATATAGATTCACACTTCATTTTTAAGATAAACTACGCGGTATGTTTTGCAATCGCAGATGGTTGCTTTCAGTGTCATTATAGCTAGCACTACTGAAACATATATGATCGCGTTAACTATTGCTAAGATCTTCGTATTTTGTTGATGATAAAGACGGAATTACAGATTTGCATATTTGCAAACAGTTTTGATGTATTTGTCGAGTTTTCACAGGATGAATCTCTGCCATTCAGTCAATTGAAAGGTGACTGAAAGGTAACTGAAATGTGACTGAATGGCATATGTGTGCCATTCAGTCACCTTTCCAGACCATTCAGTTATCATTCAGTTGACTGAATGGCAGAGATTCATCCTGTGTTTACCCTTTTGTTTGAATTTTGTGTATAAAATGCATATCCTAGCATTCATTATGATTATTGTTTAGTATAATCATGTTATGGGGAACTTCTTGACGTTCGACTATGTCTTTTAAATATATTTTTATAAAGACTATATTCTTTTAATTCATGATTTCTCTTTAACAAAATCCTAAATATGATAACAATACTTAATTTCAAGATTAAATTGTCCACGAGTTCAAATCTAAAATACTTATTAAATTTGTAGGAATGGATTTTATAATTTATAAAATTAGATCTGGTTCTATTAATTAGTCATCCTGATCCAAGCGATTAGAGTATACATGGAAATATTCGCCCCTTTTTTCCGCCCCTTTCGCCCTCGTTGTCAATGGGCGAATTTAAGATCGGGTGAAAAACGATGTCTCTCTCTTTTAAAACACATCTGGGCGAATTCAAGATGGGGCGAAACTGTTTGCAAGAGTAGAACGGCAAATATTACACGGGGCGAAAATACACCTGTATACAGTATGTGGTTTGTTTTTTTTTATATCTGTTTAAAATCAATTTGAATTTACATGTTAATTATTATAATTAAGCCCAATATTTGCTACACTGAGTGTATTTCAATTATTTTGAGTATTTCATAATGCACATTACGTAAAAAGGTTTATGTTTTAATTTCATATTTTGACGTTCACATTAGAAATACAGGTAAAACAGCTTTTTCGCTTTATGTATGTGATATGGACAAATGAAATGAGTGAAAATCATCAGCAGTTAAGAATCATTAAGAAATGTCGATAAATGTAAGAGAATCGCCAATTTAGTGCTTAAAATTCCCACTAACATTGATAATTTACTGATACAATGTATAGCTAATATGACAAAAATAAGTCAAAAGCTCACATCAATAATGTAATAGGGAAGTAAGGCAGTTCAGTTGATTCCTAGAAAATCTCGATCTAAAATCTGTTTCTATAGGATGTCATGCTTTTATATTATTTTATTCGTTATTACCACATTTTACTTTTATAACAAAATGAAAATAAAAAAACCCCACATATCTTGGAGGATTGAATAGTTGTTTGCATAATTGATTGTCCCTTATCAAGTGCATGTTTTTTCCAAACCGATATTTAAATAATAACTAAAAAATGCGAGAAATGGGTTCCAATTTTTTCAAGCTTCTACAGAATGCAGTAATTTCATATGGACTGGCTGTAAGAATGGAAAGTGTGAAATTCAAAATCACGAAGCTGTTTGTGTTTGCAACGAAGGTAAAAAAAAAATCCTAAATCCTAAAATAAAAAAAAGCTTTCAAACTTCTTTCTACCATTCAATTGACATTGTCGTAATATTGAATTTGGCATTGATTGAGGGTTTTTCCCCAGCATATTCGTGACAGTGTAATACTATTATAAATGAAAGGTTACATTAATGTTATAATATTTCTATATTTTTCTATCATTTCACATCAAAGTTACAAATCTGCTTTTTAAAATTTGATTACATGTTATTCAATAAAAAACGATATCATTATTTCAAAATTTCCGGTTATGATTCCTCTTATAATTTACCATACTTCTAGATTTGATTTTAGCATAGTATGGTTAGTTCTATATCGTAATCATTATAAGTAACAATTGATAGTCTAATATATTACGGTAAATTGGTTTCTTTGGAACTCACTATTTCAAAATGTTTTCTTATGTTCTCAGTCCCTAGTTTCATAATGGATCGATTTCATAAAACGTTCATAGCTATTGATTCTTTTTTTTTTCACATAGATATTTTTTTCATGTAAGAAAAAAAGATTCAAATAAATTGGCATTTCCACATATATTGAATGTTCAGAATTCTCTATATTGTGAAGAACTGAATTGTCCTCCTGGCTTATTTCATAATTCATACTTTTGGCAGCTGTTATTCCTAAATTATTTTGGTTGATCATAGGGTTAGGGATTGGTATATGAATACATTTAACAAACTTTATTTATTGTCATTTTTATCAAATATAAATTTGACTTTGACTGTTTATTGTTATCTTTTTGAAAGGTTATTTTGGTGCATCCTGTGAAATTTTTAATGATGTATGTCAATCCAACCCTTGCTTTAATGGAGGAACATGTGTGCAGAATGGACACTTATTTAACTGCACATGCCCATCAAGTAAGTCTTTCTGCGAAAAAAATAATTATGTCTAGTCTATTCGTCCAGAAAATAACATACATTTACGATTTAAACTGTAGGAACTAAGGTAGATCAAGATTGTCTCTAACTCATTCGTGTAAAAAGTGTAGTCAATATTTTTTCAAATTATTAAGATATACATTATAAAAAAACATAAATATCAATGTAATATTACATCCTCACAGTTTTGAAAAAAAAATGGTACAGAAAACAGATCATATTATAACCTTACCCCGATTATTTTATTGTCCGCTTTTTGTTTGCCTCGGGTCTCCTGTGGCGGACTACGATAGAACAAAATCATAACCCAATCGCGACTCAAAGTAAACAAAAAATCTTAATTGTTTTTCTAAACCACGAAAGCAAAAACTGTTTACTTAACCTTACATAGCTGTCATTTAGAATCGAATATTAAACATATTGACAAATTGCAACAAGCATGCCAAATATTCAACTGGCAAGTTAGGTAACAGTTACACACATAGTATTACATGTTTGTATGTGTGTATACGTATGTGTGTATATGTATATAGATATTGAGTATCCATTCTAATCTTATGAAATAAAATCGTTCGATACTTCAAACAACTAATATGAGAATTAACAGTACAAGAAAAGTCATGATATTCTTTTTATTTTTCTGACAAATACATAAAAGATTATACAGTGTAATATTATTCTATCTTGTAATCCCGAGATATTGTAAAATAAATTCTGCAATTAAATTGAATTTTGAGTGGTATTACTGATATGTTATCATTACGTTCGGTAACAACTATATAACTGTCCAAGAAAACATTATAAGATATATCTGAAGATAGTGCGTAGTGTTAACCAGAAGATAAAAATTGCCGTGACAGTGACATTAGTCCATGAAGAAAATTATTAATATAAATTATTTTTTATATTATAAAACATTCATATAATCACATTTTAAAAAGTTATTTACTATGTTGGTGATATTTATACAAGTATTTTTAAAATAATAAATGTAACTAGACACGATCTCGTTGCGAGCAACGAGGAGGTCTTCCGTCTGATTTTAGAATTTGAGATATATGTTCGATCTTGATTTTTGCTATTTAACAGCTAAACATTATTTAGAATAGAAAAACAGGGTCTACATTCTAAGGGCCAGATACTATTTTGTTTCAGGGATAAGAGCTTTGTTCAACAAGTGTTTAGAAATTCGTCACCGTTCTTGAGATATCTGAGAAAAAAAAAGTTTTAGGGGCCAGTCCCTTATCTCCTTATTGGAGCCGCTGAACCAAATTTTGAATGTTGCATTTTGTAAAGTACATCATTTTGAGCATCTTTTCTTCTACACGGCATTTCAAAATATATTCCTTTTTGAGATTTAGGTGGTCATAGTTTATGGACTCTTGACCCCTAAAAAATCCTTATTACATAACACATGAATAAATCATTACATTGCTTGGATACATAACTGTAAGATAAACATATTTGCTTCTATATCCTTTCATTAAATTTCCCTCAGTAAAGAGCTACAGATAAAGAAATTTAGAGCCCTAAATTTCCTAATTTTAGGGGCCAGCCCCTTTTTCTTGTATCAAATAAAAGGTCATTTAAATCCCAACACATTTTGTTCAACAACTGTTTAGGAATTCGTTACCGTTCATGAGATATGTGGGAAAGAACGTTTAAGGGGCTGATCCCTTAACTCCTTATAGGGGCCGTTAAACGAAATTTTGTAAATTGCATATTATTTAGTACATCATTCTGAGTATCTTTTCATCTTTACTGCATTTCAAAATATTTTTCCTTTCTGAGATATTGGTGATCAAAATTCTATAATTTTGGCCCCTAAAAACCCCTTATCATGTAACACATGATAAAATCATTACATTGCTTGGATACATAACTGTAAGATAAACGTATTTGCTTCTATAACCATTCACAGAATATCCCTCAGTAAAGGGCTACAGATAAAAGACTTTAGAGCCCTTTGATCCCCTAATTTTAGGGGACAGCCCCTTTTTTGGATATCAAATAAAAGGTCTTTTAAATCCCAACCCATTTTGTTCAACAACCGTTTAGAAATTTGTTACTGTTCTTGAGATATATGGGAAAGAACATTTTAGGGGCCGATCCCTTAACTCCTTAAAGGGGCCGTTTAACGAAATTTTGAAAATTGCATATGATTTAATACATCATTCTGAGCATCCTTTCTTCTATACTGCAGTTCAAAATATTTTCCTTTCTGAGATATATGTGATCGAAATTCTGGACTTTTGGCCCCTAAAAACCCCTAATTACGTAACACATGCTAAAATCATTACATTGCTTGGATACATAACTATAAAATAAACATATTTGCTTCTATAACTGTTCACAAAATTTTCCTCAGTAAAGGGCTACATATGAAATACTTTAGAGCCCTTTGGTCCCCTAATTTAAGGGGCCAGCCCCTTTTTCTTGATATCAAATGAAAGGTCTTGTAAATATAAACTTTTTTTGCATTACATATGTTAACAAAATATTTTTCAAAAGAGAGATAAACTACGAAAACCATGAAAAATTACGACGTTTTTTTAGTCTCAATTTTCGGGACCAAGCTAGCTTTAACGCCTTTTCAGCATGACAAATATCAATGCCAAATTGCACATCTACAATCTCTTGTCTACAATCCCTGAAAGTTTGAACTCAATATCTTTTACCGTTTAGGAGGAGATCCATGGACAAACCGACCCTCTGAAAATCGCTAAAACGTCATTTTCTCAAGAACGGAAATGACGTCATCAAAATCAAAAAATCTATATTAAGTTCGGATTGATATCTATTAGATCTGAAAGTTTCACAAAAATCGGCCCAGCCATCTCCGAGAAATCGCCTGCACAAATTTTGTAAGAAAAAAAATAATAATAATAGGGAAAAAGAAACCGAACGAAAACAATAAGGTCTTCCGTTGGAAAACGGAAGACCTTAATTCGTGGATGTACATTTATCAAGAATTAACACTTTTTAAAGTATTACAGAACTAAAGGTCTGGGCGGGGTTTGGAGGGGGTGGGTGGGTTGGTTAGTTCAACAAAAAATAAAGAAATATCATTTAAAACTTTGCACAAACGGATGCTATAGGGACTACACGTACATTGAACAATTTTACATAAACCAATCCCGTAAATTGTTTCAATACTTTGATGGAAAGAATGTTACGTAATTTTAGGGTTTTAATATCTAGTTTTGATAAAGTTTAGGGAAAAAGTTAATAAAAACAATTTTGAAATATTATAAGAGTGAATGTGAGGATGGTAAAAATGTAGGGCTAATTTACATGCAGTAAACCATTAGTCTTAATCTTGTTTTCGATTTGTAAATAAACCTTGCGTTATCGAATCTGTTTTATGCAATATGGATCCGGGGCGTTGTATAGTTCAACTTAGGATAAACGCATGTATATTTTTTTATATTTCAGACAAAGTTTGTGAATTGCAGAAACGGTCAGGAAATTATGCTGTTGGAGATACCGAATATGAAAGAGCAACTAAAAAATCTGCTGAGGCTTGTGAGAGTGAATGTTTGAATGATGAAAAATGTCGGGCTATGTATTATGTCTATGGGTTCTGCTTTATACTGTACAAGGACGTCCCGCCTAAGGAATACTCTGGTACATCTTTATACTACGACAAAGTCTGTAATCACACATACAGTAAGTACTAAAGATTGATCGTTGTACTTGTTATTCACTTTAAAATTCAAAGACATGTTTATTTGTCACAAAAATCTGCTTCATTGTGTAATTGTTATGCCATCTCTCTATCTCTCTCTCTCTCTCTCTCTCTCTCTCTCTCTGTCGGTCCACCAACAGTTTTTGTTCATTTTCTTCGGAGAAGATGAACATATTGAAATGAAATTTTGTATACAGGTTAATAATCATAATAATATCTAGGCCAAGTTTGATATTCACTACTGGCTCTAAAAAGTACTGAAAGTGCCATTTTTTACTGATAATGTATGATATATACTGATATTGTACTGTAAGTGCTGAAAATTGCTGATATTTACTGATAATTTAACTGTTGTTACTGATGATTGTGTTTGTTCTTATATTGACTGATGATTTTGCTGTGAGCTCTGATAATTACTGATAATTAGTGAGATTTACTGTTGGTACTGAGAATTGCTGATAATAACTGAGAATATTCTTTAACAGCCAGGGAATTTTGTAGAGATTAATTTCAAATTATGTAACATGCAAAATGTTCAGATATTATTTAAAATTAACGAAAAACAAATACTGTGCAATATCTGAAAAGAAAAATGAAAGATCTCACTGAAGTTTTATCAACAGTAATTTCTTTTTTACAACCACAAACAATAAGATTTGGTTATTCTTCTTATTATCTCCTTGTTTATTTTGATACATATTTTATTCTGTTTGTTCTTGTTCCAAGTTTTTATTTAAGCTGATTAACACAATTTAGCACATAAATAAAATGCATGTAGAAATTATAGAATTGCTATACATCCCATCCCCGTGCGCGAATCCACTCGATACTTCAGTGTTACATTGTATATCTAGAACAATTCATACTAAAAAATCTTTTTACGAAGATTTTAACCACTTTATATAATTGATAGCTAAAGATTCTCAATTTTTTTAAGCGATCAATTCTCTTATTGAACCGTGTAAAATAATTAAAAACTTAAGTACTACTGCGCCTTAGAATCCTGCATGAGGCGGTCTATTCAAAATAGGATATTCAGCTAATTTCATTATAAATCTGTTTAGATATCAGCAGTGAACATCAATAAACCTTCAATTTGTTTTACAATTAAGAAATGTTAAGTAAAATTGATTAAGCTGGAAAATTATAAACACAAAAAAATTTAATAATTTTTTGTACAAGGAAGGTCTACTCAATTTTATGAAAAAACAAAATCATTTTTATCACAACATTAAAAGTGTGGTTGCTATGGTTAAATCACCCATAGTAACCATTATTTTAAAAATATCTAAAAAAAATATAACAGTTTTCTTCAGAGAAAAACAGTACCCATCATTGATCATTTTGATAAATTACTGCAAAAAATTAAGAAAAGACAATTTTGACAATGACATAATATAAAAATTTCACCAGTTGCAGTAGGGTTAATTTTAAAGTGCAGAGAGGTCAAAAAAGTCATCATATGAAGAAAAAAAAACTTCATATTGCAACATAATCTTTTAAAGAGTTGCTCGAATGAATAGAAACAAATTTTCTTTTTATTTCATACATTGATATAAATATAAGAGATGCACCACATCAGCATTAATTTTGGTTTCTAAGTGCACTGTTGCCATGGTAACAGTGACTTACGATTATAAAATTACAAGTTTATCTTCTATTATACCATATAGACCATATAATATGTAGAAAGTTAGGCAAATAATTATGTGCTGTCAAAAGTCAATTTTTATTTTGTAATTATGTCATTGACATATTTTACAAAATTTAGAATTATCTTAAGGATGACGTTTACTCAGAATGAAAAAAAATTCCACTGATGATAATGAAAAACCAAATATTGTGTGTATTAGACCTTCCGTGGTAGTGTTATTCTACACTTTCAAAAAAGTAGGTCAATGACCTACTTTTTGAGTTAACGGCCATTGAATATTTTTTGAAAATTTAAGAAAAATCCATAAAAATTTTACACTATGATTGAGATTTTCTTAATTGTGAAAATAATACAAATTGCTTAACTCTTTGACAAATGAAATACAGTTTATGAATGGTAGTGACATTAAATAGATACAAAGCATTAAGTTTTCATTCACAATTTTTATAGATATTCTAGTCCGAATTTCCTCTCTTAGTTTTCAAATTACTACCCATTTTTGATTCAATATAAAAAAAACTGAATGATGATAATGCTAAAACATTTATAGTATTAATATAAGTATATTGAACTTTCTCTGCTGGCATAAAATTTATATGAGGTCAATGATCAAAATTTTGAGATATGGTGTCTTTCATCATTTTTAAGCATTTTCCAATATTTTTGTAGTGTGTGCCATATGATTATCTAAACGAAAAAACAAGATAAAACCATCAGAAAATATGCAAAATTATGTTGACTTACAAATAAAATCTTAACTTTAAATATTATAGTACTACCAAAAATATTTCAGTGGAAAACAAAATCTGAAAAATTTAGTCCGAATTTCCTCTGTTTTGCTAAAAGTCAAACTCAAAGACCAGAAATAATAACAAATGTCAAGTAAGAAATTTTTGTTTCTTTTACCATCACCTGTTACCTATCAATATATAATGGCAATACACAATGTTTTTATTTTTCATAATCAGGTTAAAATATCCAAATATTATCTTGTTGCCATGGCAACATATTCAAATTTAATCAAATGCAAAAAGTTTCATACTCTACTACTTAATATATAAAAAAGTTGTAATATTTCCATTATCTTATGTATAGAATTGAAAAAAAATATAAAATAAGAATGACCTTGAAGTAAAATAAAGAATGAAACACAAACTTTAAACACTTCATTTTAAAATCACAACTTCGAAATTAAAGATGACCTAAATATGCAAAAAAAAAAATGTGTCTTCAATAGACAAGACAGGTCCCTGCATGGTAACCTCTTTCGTTAATAAACAGCATTTGACTGCGTACAGACTTGTATTAACATACATTTGTAGCGATGAGGAAGACACAAAACTTATTACACAGAGTTCTTCAACCTGTCGCGAAGGTAGAGACCAACTAAGGCAATGATAGTGTATTTATGTACACAGAAGTTACACCTGTATCTTATAATATGTACATATTGTACGTATCACATTCACAGTCAGGAATATAGAAATAGAACTCATGTACTGATAAATGTTCTTTCATGGCAAACAATGTAATAATAAATCTTAAAAGTTGATATCTAGTAAATGAAATGCTCTGAAATAGTGGTTGAAATATTTCTGCAACCACAAATTGCAAGTTGATCTTGAATGTTTCAATTTGTAAAAATATGAGGTGTATTCAAAGCATTCCGTATTGCATGACCACGCTTTCATCCTCTGTAGTCTCTAATCAGCTGCTGGGTCACCCCCATACTGAAATCCAGCAAAATATCTTTATTAGCTGAAAATTTAAAAAGCAATAATAAGGCACTTTCCATTAATAAAAGTAAAACAAAACATTTATTTCTCTACAGACAGAGAGACAAACAAATGAAATGCACATAGTAAATATGATGAAAATCCCAACACTGCACTTTAGGGTATAAAAATGTTGCTATATTTTAATAACATTATTGTTACATACCTTGAGACCTCTCTTGACAGGTTTATTTGTCATATATTGTCTTGCAAAAATCTTCTCTTGAATTTGATCATGCCTTCATCAATACTTTTGTGCTTAGGTGAATTCACCTGACCTCTAATTGCCCTTCTGTCTCATCAAGGATTGGTCTTATGTAATCTGTTTTAGACAAAAACAAAAAAAATCAAACAAAGAACACTATTTATATTCAAATACCGGTATTTTTGCTTGTAAAATGTGTTCAAAGCTATGGCGGTTATAACACTGTAACACACACATGGTACTCAGCAAAGGTTAAAATGATGAATTTGATTATGACATTGAACACTGTAAACTGCAACATCACAAGCAAAAATCAAAGTTCATGCTTGTGGCTGTTACAGTGGCTCTTCCATTAATATCAACTTACCCTCAGGATAAAATAGGAATTTTAATGTATAAATCACAGATCCAGACAAGACAAGAAGTTAAAAAATGTTAATATAAGCATTGAATCGCAATTTTTTTTCAGATACTCAATTTGTATGCAGTTATGATACTGTGTCTTTCAAAAAATAATGATCCAAGGCTTAAATATCATTTTCACTAAAATATTTGATGTTCAATTAATACCGAATAAAAAATTTCTACCTCTATCTTAAGTGTCCCTCTGAGTCCTTGAGTTTAGTTGTTATTTAAATGAAAATATCAACTGAGCTTTTCAAATTTTCAAATTTTTGTCAAACTCATTGTCCCTTGAAAGCCAACATAGCCTAAAAATATCATCAAAAATGGGCCCGCATGTAAGAAATATCGTTATTTTAGTGCACCCGTGAAAAGTGTTAGCTGATTTCACGCTATTATTGTTGCATAAAATGAACAAGGTGTGATTTTGTTTTGTTTGAACACATTCTTAAATTTAATCGTTGTAAATTGTTGACATTTGATTGAATTTTTTTGACATTCAAAAATGACTCATAATTAATCTCACTTGATTTCAAACGGCGAGGAGTTTCCTGAAAGTGACGGAGTTAGGAGTCTATGAATCAATTCTTCAGGACGCTCATCTTTGTAAAAGCGAATTAAAGTCTATCAAGTGAGGGCTTGATGTTTCGAAGCCATAATGAAGTCTGATAGTTTGCTGATTCGGCCTACTGACATAGAATTTTTGACAATATTATTGCAGGAAATTATAAGTCTTTAGTTCACAATATTGCCTAGCAATAATTCTAAAATGTTAACTTTTTCTTCTCGTGAGTCGACTTGCTTCGGGTACGGTTTCGTTGTCGTCTCTGAATCCTTGGAATAGGGTACTCTTGTTTTCATCTCCAACAAGGTTCTAGACATAATGAATGGGACGAAATTTTTGTTCAATGAAAGTATATACAGAAAATGTTAATGCTAATATTGAGATGGCGTTACCGTTTCACACTTTGTAAAACAGCATTGTTTACGTACACGTAAGATACTCGCCATGGTGGTAGGTCACAATAAACAGTGTAAAATGCACTGTAGCGGTCGCTGGTTTTCGTAGTAACAGCTAAGTTACGGGGGAACATATCTATTATAGTCTGTCCAAAGATATTTATGCAGCACATTTGGAGGAATTTTAATAAAAATACACATACCTGTGAAAGAAGTGCAATTGAAACAGTCGAAAGGGATATTTTCCAAGATAATTTCATTGACACATTATCATCTTTCATTCGGAAAAACTCACAGGAACGAAAACAGATTCCTTACGGAGATTTATAATGGGGAATGTTTACATCTTTTCTCCATTCGGAATACACTCGGAAAACATCGCGCAATTTTTAACGTTATCATCCGGGCTTGCTGCAATACGAAATCTCCGTAGACATCACATTTTTTAGCATTGTATTGAAACCTGATAAGCTGACAGGGGCGTTTCGACTGAGACATCTTGGAAATTTTTCATACTTTTGAATTAACATTGTTATGAACATTGAGGTATTTATAAATATCAAGCAATTAAGCCAAATTTGATTCCAGGATATCTTGGGACAGAGTATAATCAGTTCTTGGAGTCGTGAATAGATACAATGCCGCCACCGTGCCATTACATATGGTCAAAGTTAGAAAACAATCGCAACATTTGTGAAAATTTGCGAGATAACGACAACCGGATATCACAATTAACACAGTAAAAATGTCACTGTACAGTGGAAGATATAATTCCGGATAGTGACACTGGCTGGGTCAGTAAATAACAATGATTAATTATAATTTTTCAAGCAAATATTTTATTTAAACAATATTATCATTGCAGAAAAAATATCAACAGTTTTTAGAACTCGCTTAATTTGTCCAAACTGGACTTTCATCATGTTCTTATTATGCATACAGAGTAACTTCCCTTTGAACATTTTAAAAGAAATGTACAACCTTTTTAAGTAGATTCTCAATAAATAAATGGCGTTGCATCTGGTGAAATTTTCAGGAATAACTAGGATTTAATCAATGTTTTCTTCTATGTTATAATTATGTTAAAGTTGGGATGGATATAGAAAATATTTCATCGTAAAATGAGCTCAATTTACTATGATTTATATAGTCTTTCTGGAAATGTGATGTAATTTTTTACCTCATGATTTGTCTGTCATGCAAACGCGTATTGATACAGAAATTATACAAAGGTTTACAAGTAAGCTGAACATCATTTTGCTGGAGTATTATCAAATTTGATGATATGTCAAAAATCAATTACACGTTGAACTCTGCATGATTCTTAGGCGGAGTAGTACTTAAGATGTTTTTATCTCGGCCATAATTACTAATTTTGTTTCCAAAATAAAATCAAACACTTTTCTTTCACATTGTATTTCCCGGCCATTTACATTTGTTTATTCTGAGGCTGCAAGACATATACACAGGTTGCCAGTTTTCACACCTTTCCGCGGTCACCCTGTCGTGTATATAGTCAGGGCGCTGTCTGTTAGTTCTGAGGGTTTCTTGATCCCAGACATAGGGAAGATTTTTTTCTGCGGCAGCTAGACATATACTCAGTTGGCCAGTTTTCACACCTTGCTGCAGTCACCCTGTCGTGTGTGTAGTGTGAGCGCTCTCTGTTAGTTCTGGGGGATTTCCTTGATCCCAGACATACAAAACAATTTTTTGTTTTAAGAGTGGACATTAATTATATAATCGTTGATTTATGAAGAAAAATCTGTTAAATTGTGTGTCCTTTTTCAAAATTATATAGCCGCGGGTCATATTACAGCATAGTAGTGCATTAATAAAGTATTTGAACAAGTAAGAGAGAGAGAGAAAGAGAGAGAGAGAGGGAGAGAGAGAGAGAGAGAGAGCTGATTTAAAATAAATTAATTGTAACTAGATCATGACAACATTACTTAGCCGTGCAACAGAAGAAACATTACGCATGTATTTAAAAAAAAAAGAGTGATAGCTCGGTTAATTATTCTTCGTTACATATTTTGATTTCAGCAAATGGTAATTTAAGAGAGAGAGAGAGAGAGAGAGAGAGAGTATTTTAAAAAAAGAGTGATAGCTCGGTTAATCATTCTTCGTTACATATTTTGATTTCAGCAAATGGTACTTTAAGAGAGAGAAAGAGAGAGGAATAATAAATATTATATAAGTATTACGGGGCGCTCTCTCCCGTACAGGACTAACACTGGACCAACCGTGAGCTTATTCTCTTGTTGTTGGACCCAGCCTCATGACACCTCCAACAAGCCAACACGCGTTTTAGTTTTCAGACTTTTATATAGACTTGACATGAAATATACTTTTACGTGAGTTTGGTATGCATCAGCACCGAAGGTCTGATCCCAACTGACTATAACTTACAATTCAATGCATTAAATCCATGAGTACTTTATCACCGTGTGCCTCTGCTTCTAATTTTTGTATTTTCTTCACATAAATATCAATGTCAGAACGTTTCGAGTTTTCTTGGAGCTTTGTTTTCAAATCCGTATTTTCACTTTGAAGTCTTGTGTTCTCAGACTTAGCACGTTGTAGATTTTCAGCCATACTCTTCGTAAGTAGATTGGACTTGCGTAGCTGAATCTTAATGTTGTGTAGCTCAGTTCGTAGAATACTTGAGGTATCAAACAAAGAATGAAATTGATTGTTACGAATTGAATTAAACGGCAATTCTCTCAAATTACGTTTGTTTTCAAGGTATTTGCACAGTCGTTTCATGTCTCGCGTCTTTTTACGACCCAAAACTGCTTCCTTTCCAACACATTTTGTTGGTTTCTTCATCTGTGTAAAACACATTCTGGAATAATGTCCAATTCTGTGACATCGGTAACACTTCTGGTTGAACGCGAAACATAAAACGTTGGGATGCACGTTTCCGCACCTTCCGCACACTGGACGCTGACTTGAGGGGAAGCTGAACTTCTTCTGTCTCCACTGCGGTCGGAAAGAATATTCCATGTTGAATCTAGTATAAATCGTCTTCTTCATCTGTAGACTCTGAATCTGGGGAAACTCGCTAAACTGTTGTAGAGGTCCAGGATCTGACTACTACAAAATATATGTAGCAGTCCCAGGTATCGTTACCCGGATTCTCCACCAAGTATTACGGGGCGCTCTCCCCCGTACAGGACTAACACTGGGCCAACCGTGAGCTTATTCTCTTGTTGTTGGACCCAGACTCATGACACCTCCAACAAGCCAACACGCGTTTTAGTTTTCAGACTTTTATATAGACTTGACATGAAATATACTTTTACGTGAGTTTGGTATGCATCAGCACCGAAGGTCTGATCCCAACTGACTATAACTTACAATTCAGAATAATTTATATGAACAATGAAACAACACAATGAAGGATTAACATAAGAAGCACAGATGTAAGTAAATCAATTATCAAACAGTTATTGAGTGACTCGGGACATTTTAGCAGCATGTACATAAAAGGATTAATAAGATGAAAGAAGCTTAAGTGTCAATAAACATAAACAGATTAGCTGTCCATCACTGATTGTGCCTCAGGTGGGATTAATGTTGCGCGGAATTTATAACGTTTATAAAACAGTTGTCGAAATAGATGAAAAGTTTTTGTAACAATAAACACAAAGTCCGAAAAACACAATTTACACAATAATTAAAAATAGTCCGAAAGATTGAATTTCACACCGTGACACATTCTCCACCACGTTTTACGAAGTTCTTCTCGTAAAGGGGAACTCGCTGTTGATGAAACCTTACACCAGGACGTAATGGTTAAAAAACCTTATAGACCTGAATAAAGACAAGGTCGAGGATTCAATGTACATATAATGTTTTTTCCTCTGTGTCCCAAGCGTAAGTGACACAGTATATAATTACAAAATATTGACAATTAAATTTAAATTGAACATTATTAAAGAACATGATTAAAATAAACATTAATATAACATCACCGGTACGCCATTAAAAGAGTGGCGGCCATATTTAAAATCATCTTCCGGTATCAATTCCCGGCCGTTGATTGACAGTATTATGATTTTAAAGTAAAAATATTGACTAAACAAATTTTCAAATACTGAACCCAATATCCAAATTAATATTAAATTATCATTAAAGTAAGTGAATATAAATCGGAATTACTGTACAAAATTATGTTTAAAATTATCTTATCACTCAAGCTAAAAATGTTATGGAACTTTTACTAATTTCCTAATGTTAAATTAAAGCTATCACTATAACTTAATTATTAACAACTTGATTAATAAAAATACTTATAATTCATATAAAACAAAACTAACTTATAAAACATAAAAATACTGACCTGAATAAAGACAAGGTCGAGGATTCAATGTACATATGATGTTTATTCCTCTGTGTCCCAAGCGTAAGTGACACAGTATATAAAAATGAATAATATTTACAAAATATTGACAATTAAATTTAAATTGAACATGATTAAAGAACATGATTAAAATAAACATTAATATAACACAAAGTCCGAAAAACATAATTTACACAATAATTAAAAATAGTCCGAAAGATTGAATTTCACACCGTGACACATGCTTCGCGTCCGCGTAAAACACGTCCTCGTGTTTTGAATTTTTATCATCGACGGTAGCCGCGTTGTTGTCTTCTTTGCTGCCTGTGTGGTTGAAATCGGCGGTCAAGTTGTTTATCATGCAACACGGCCTCTAGATGTTCGTTATCACATTCCAATACCCAAATGGTCTGCAGCAGGGCGTTGTTTTGTTCCCTCAGCTGTTTGATTGTATCGTCAGCCTCTGTCTGAATTTTCATTACATATTGAGAATGTTCACTCCCGATATCTTTTAGTTTCCTCTGCATTAAATCCATGAGTACTTTATCACCGTGTGCCTCTGCTTCTAATTTTTGTATTTTCTTCACATAAATATCAATGTCAGAACGTTTCGAGTTTTCTTGGAGCTTTGTTTTCAAATCCGTATTTTCACTTTGAAGTCTTGCGTTCTCAGACTTAGCACGTTGTAGATTTTCAGCCATACTCTTCGTAAGTAGATCGGACTTGCGTAGCTGAATCTTAATGTTGTGTAGCTCAGTTCGTAGAATACTTGAGGTATCAAACAAAGAATGAAATTGATTGTTACGAATTGAATTAAACGGCAATTCTCTCAAATTACGTTTGTTTTCAAGGTATTTGCACAGTCGTTTCATGTCTCGCGTCTTTTTACGACCCAAAACTGCTTCCTTTCCAACACATTTTGTTGGTTTCTTCATCTGTGTAAAACACATTCTGGAATAATGTCCAATTCTGTGACATCGGTAACACTTCTGGTTGAACGCGAAACATAAAACGTTGGGATGCACGTTTCCGCACCTTCCGCACACTGGACGCTGACTTGAGGGGAAGCTGAACTTCTTCTGTCTCCACTGCGGTCGGAAAGAATATTCCATGTTGAATCTAGTATAAATCGTCTTCTTCATCTGTAGACTCTGAATCTGGGGAAACTCGCTAAACTGTTGTAGAGGTCCAGGATCTGACTACTACAAAATATATGTAGCAGTCCCAGGTATCGTTACCCGGATTCTCCACCAAGTATTACGGGGCGCTCTCCCCCGTACAGGACTAACACTGGACCAACCGTGAGCTTATTCTCTTGTTGTTGGACCCAGCCTCATGACACCTCCAACAAGCCAACACGCGTTTTATTTTTCAGACTTTTATATAGACTTGACATGAAATATACTTTTACGTGAGTTTGGTATGCATCAGCACCGAAGGTCTGATCCCAACTGACTATAACTTACAATTCAGAATAATATATAATGAACAATGAAACAACACAATGAAGGATTAACATAAGAAGTACAGATGTAAGTAAATCAATTATCAAACAGTTATTGAGTGACTCGGGACATTTTAGCAGCATGTACATAAAAGGATTAATAAGATGAAAGAAGCTTAAGTGTCAATAAACATAAACAGATTAGCTGTCCATCACTGATTGTGCCTCAGGTGGGATTAATGCTGCGCAGAATTTATAACGTTTATAAAACAGTTGTCGAAATAGATGAAAAGTTTTTGTAACAATTAACACAAAGTCCGAAAAACACAATTTACACAATAATTAAAAATAGTCCGAAAGATTGAATTTCACACCGTGACATATATCCAAAAAGATTGGGGAATAAGATGGCGCAAAAACCCATTCGGTTTAGTAGTGAAATACAATTTTAAATTTATTTTTCCCCAATTAAATCTATTCAAATATATTATAATATAACTTTGCAAAAGCAAGATTTCTAACTTTAGTCAGTTTTTAATATATTTAACAAAAAATAAGAAGAAAAAAATATTGTCGGAAATTTTGGTGGTCTCGAACCTGTAACATAAAAACCCCAGACATATTAGGTTAGCTTATGCCAGGTACTCTAACCACTGAGCTATTTCAGACACAACAAAGTGGGCTTTTTAAATATTATGTGTGACTAAGGTCACGAACTACCGGACTTATTATTTTTCAATACGTTTAGTTGTTGGGATACAAAATGATATTTTTAATGTATAGTGGGTCATCTCTCCACGTTTTTGTTGATTTAAATTGGTTTGTTTTCCGATAGACCATAACTAGACAATGAGAAAAATATTTAGCACAGACCCACTCTATAAAAGAAAATGCCTTGAAGTTCTAAAAATGACACCATTTGCAGGTTTTGATACGTATACGCCTGTTTGAGTCAACATATTCCAAGAATTGAACATACCTATAGGTTACAAATCAATGATTCGAGAAATATATATTGTTTTAAATGATTTAAAAAAAAACCATCAGATTTATTGATACTTTAATTTTTCAGCAGCCTATACGACCGCGTATGTGCATTTTACACGCCTTATCCACCCATCTTCTTTATTTGAATCAAACGCAACAACTGAAATGATGAATATGAAAATCATTCTTAAACGTTATTCATATTGTTGTCAATAAAATACTTTTCACTTTGATCAAATATTCTCAAGATCATGGATACCTTTATTTCCTAATGTCATACACAAGGTGTCAGACTGACAATTTACAAGGTTGAATTGCGACATTCAAAACATTTTGATCTGCTGAAAGTATGTATACTATACACAGATACTGCCTCTCTTATCTTTCAGCGAAGTAAAACCTCAAAAACATTTTGTAGTCCTGACTGGGTCTTTTCTCTATTTTAAAAATAATAATCATGCTAAAAAATATGGGGGTTTTATTGGTGGAAAAAAAAATGTCCACTGCCTTTAGAAATTAAAATTATTTTGTAGTCTGCCGTTAGTTACCAAATTTTGACCGGCTTTAAATTTTAATATTAGTCTAAAATGCTATCTGTGTGCTTCCGAAGTTCTAAAGAAGCCATATATTAAATAAATGAAAAGAATAATATATATAATTTTATTAATTAATAAAACTCAAAATAAATTGTATTAAATCTGAAGTATATGTTTATTTAATAATAAAAAGACAATGTTTTGGGCCTTAAAATAATCTCAGTAAATTACAGCAATTATCAATACCATCAGTAAATATCAGTACTAATTAGAACTTACAGCAAAAGCATCAGTAAATATCAGAACCAACAGCAATTATCAGTAACAACAGTAAAATATCAGCAATATTCAGCAATAACAGTACTATATAAGTTAATATCAGAAATTTTCAGTAAAAAATGGCACTTTCAGTACTTTTTAGAGCCAGAAGTATTGGATACAATCGTGGAATTTTCGACAGTTATGCCCCTTAGACCTTGAAAAATTCCAACTATTTGCAGTTTCCGCTCATTTTCTTTGCAGAGGATACATATTTTGAAATAACATTTTGTATACAGTTGATCATAATAATATCTAGGTCAATTTTGATAATGAGTACAATCGAGCAATTTTCGAAAGAGTTCTGCCACTTTGACCTAGAAAAATTCCAATTATTTGCAGTTTCCGCTCATTTTCTTCGCAGAGGATGAACATTTTGAAATGCAATTTGGTATACAGGTTTATCATGATAATATCTAGATCAAGTTCGATATTGGTACAATCGAGCAATTTTTGACAGAGGTAAGCCCCTTGAACGTAATGAGTACAATCGAGCAATTTTCGAGAGAGTTATGCCACTTTGACCTAGAAAAATTCCAATTATTTGCAGTTTTTTAGCTCACCTGAGCTGAAAGCTCAAGTGAACTATTCTGATCACATTTTGTCTGTCGTCCGTCTGTCCGTCTGTCCGTCCGTCCGTCCGTAAACTTTTCACATTTTCAACATCTTCTCAAGAACTACTTGGCCAATTTCAACCAAACTTGGCACAAATCATCCTTAGGCAAAGGGGATTCAAAGTTGTGAAAATTAAGGACCACACCCGTTTTCAAGGGGAGATAATTAGAAATTAATGAAAAATTTGAGAAATTTTCAAAAATCTTCTTCTCAAGAACCAGAAAGCCAGGAAAGCTGAAACTTGTGTGGAAGTATCCTCAGGTAGTGTAGATTCAAAGTTGTGAAAATCATGATCCCCGGGGGTAGGGTGAGGCCACAATGGGGGGTCGAAATTTTATATAGGAATATATAGAGTAAATCTTTAAAAATCTTCTTCTCAGAAACTAATCAGCCAGGAAAGCTGAAACTTGCGTGGAAGCATCCTCAGGTAGTGTAGATTCAAAGTTGTGAAAATCATGACCCCTGGGGGTAGGGTGGGGCCACAATGGGGGGTCGAAGTTTTACAGAGGAAAATATAGAGTAAATCTTTAAAAATCTTCTTCTCAGAAACTAATCAGCCAGGAAAGCTGAAACTTTTGTGGAAGTATCCTCAGGTAGTGTAGATTCAAAGTTGTGAAAATCATGACCCCTGGGGGTAGGATGGGGCCACAATGGGGGGTCGAAGTTTTACATAGGAAAATATAGAGTAAATCTTTAAAAATCTTCTTCTCAGAAACTAATCAGCCAGGAAAGCTGAAACTTGTGTGGAAGCATCCTCAGGTAGTGTAGATTCAGAGTTGTGAAAATCATGATCCCTGGGAGTAGGGTGAGGCCACATTGAGAGGGGGGTGTTAAAATTTTACATAGAAATATATAGAGTAAATCTTTAAAAATCTTCTTCTCAGAAACTAATCAGCCAGGAAAGCTGAAACTTGTGTGGAAGCATCCTCAGGTAGTGTTGATTCAAAGTTGTGAAATTCATGACCCCCGGGGGTAGGATGGGGCCACAATGGGGGGTCGAAGTTTTACATAGGAATATATAGAGTAAATCTTTAAAAATCTTCTTCTCAGAAACTTAACAGCCAGGAAAGCTGAAACTTGTGTGGAAGCATCCTAAGGTAGTGTAGATTCAAAGTTGTGAAAATCATGATCCCCGGGGGTAGGGTGAGGCCACAATGGGGGGTCGAAATTTTACATAGGAATAAATAGAGGAAATCTTTAAAAATCTTCTTCTCAGAAACTAATCAGCCAGGAAAGCTGAAACTTGTGTGGAAGCATCCTCAGGTAGTGTAGATTCAAAGTTGTGAAAATCATGATCCCTGGGAGTAGGGTGAGGCCACATTGGGAGGGGTGTTGTGTTAAAATTTTACATAGAAATATATAGAGTTAATCTTTAAAAATCTTCTTCTCAGAAACTAATCAGCCAGGAAAGCTAAAACTTGTGTGGAAGCATCCTCAGGCAGTGTAGATTCAAAGTTGTGAAAATCATGATCCCTGGGGGTAGGGTGGGGCACAATGGGGGGTCGAAGTTTTACATAGGAATATATAGAGTAAATCTTTAAAAATCTTCTTCTCAGAAACTAATCAGCCAGGAAAGCTGAAACTTTTGTGGAAGTATCCTCAGGTAGTGTAGATTCAAAGTTGTGAAAATCATGATCCCTGGGGGTAGGGTGAGGCCACATTGGGGGGGGGGGGTGTTAAAGTTTTACATAGGAATATATAGAGTAAATCTTTGAAAATCTTCTTCTCAGAAACTAATCAGCAAGATGATTCTTTATAATTGTTAAGACTTTGGCTCCAGGACAATTCTTCGGCCTCACAAGAAGGTTCAGAGTTTGATGTAGCTAAATATCCCATATATAAACAATTGTAAAGGATCTTTTTGAGAACTGCAATACTCAACATGTGATATGACTATAAAATTGAAGCAGGCAGCAATTTTTTCATTAGAATCTTTTTGTATTACTGTATTGAGTTATTGCCCTTGATTTATTGATTCTTGATTATTTTAATTAATGCATCCACTGTTAACCAATTATTGTGATGATTATTTTTATACAATAATAAAAATTCAATGTATATAAGTTGTTCTGCATAAGACGTTTTGGGTTAGGCCGGATTAGTTTGTTTATTTTTTATTTCCAATTTTTAGATACTATGAATTATTTGAGGCCGGCACATATATAGGGACAGTGTCTATAGCATTACGATAAGAGACTGTTTGGGGTTAAACTTAAACAGGTACGAAAAAAAAGTGTGTGGACCTCCCTGCTCTATCTAATTTTTGTGTTTTCTAACGTTTGATATAGTGTGCGAGGTCATTCCAGCCCTGTATCGCATTAATACAAGTGGGCAGTCATACCTGCTTGTATTGGTAGTGATTGCGGTAGTGGTGCTTTGTATGGTCATTCCTGCTGGTGTTCAGGCCTTTCAAGCACAAGTGTGCGGCACTCCCTGCTTGAGTTAGGTTGAGCTGTTGGTGCAAGTGTGCGGTCATCCCTGCTTGCGTTAACGTTGGTACCTGTTGAGTTGCGTAGATGTGCGGTCATCCCTCCCTGCGTAAGGTTGAGTCCCTAGATATGTGCAGGAGCAGTGATTAAAGTCTGGTCTCGTAAATATTGGCAGCAATCAGGGCTATCCGAGTTCCAAAGGGGAAAAATGGATTTTTTTTATACAGGATCTACATGTATTATTGTACATTGTCCAGATTGTTTGTATTATGACTCCATTAAGCTGACTTTATCATACCTATTGTTCCTCAGGTGAGCGATGTGGCCCATGGGCCTCTTGTATTCATTTTCCTTGCAGAAGATGCATATATTGTAATGAAATTTATCAAGACAATATCTACTAGGTCAAGTTCAATTTTTGGTACGATCGAGGAATTTTATACAGAGTTCTGTCCCTTGGACATAGAAAAATTCCATTATTTGCAGTTTCCGTTTATTTTCTTTGCAGATGTTTCGATTATTTGCAGTTTCCATTCATTTTTTCCCCAGATATTTCAAAAGGAGAGGGCATAAGTGTTTTACAAAGATCTCTTGTTACACACTTAATTAACTTCCAAAATTCTTTTAAACTATTTATAATATACAGTAAAACTTGTTTAGTACGAACACGAACATAGCGAATTCTCCAAAATGGCGAATTTTTTTTTAAGTGTCCCGCAGAATTCTTAAAAAATCTTTGCAATATTTTATGGTTATAAAGAGTTTTGATATAAAAAATTTAATAACATAGCGAACTGATTTGTAGTCCCCTTAAGGTGGAAGATAACAACATTAAGCGTGTTATAGCGAAGTATTTTAGTATGAAAAGTTGTTACTGTTATTTGACATAATGGTTTGAATGAATTTATTTGCACATAAATTCTTCAATTCACAATCCGATTACTATAGATCCATTCTAAGCCACAACTAGCAAATAATGTAGTCTGATGGAAGAAATCTTGTATATAGCAAATTTGTTAAACATATTAATTGAACAGTCATGATACACGATACCCCTTATATTTTGCGCGACTATCTGCGATCATGCTATTTATGGAGTTCTGCCAGTGTTCATCAGAACACGCTCCCACAGCTTTGCTAGTTTACTTTAATTGAATACAGAACAAGCTAGGCAACAGTTCACAATTTATTATCTGCCAGCACAGAATCAATATACAGATAAATGTCAATGTCTATATGACAAAAGCAAAAACATGTTAACCACAAAGTCCATGGGTGTTGGAGAAAGGCCACACTGTCCTTGCTCTGCTATGGAAGGTCTGGGGGTCCACCGAAATACCAACACGCAAAAGGTGCATAACGGGCAAGACGGGGGCCTTGTGTTGATCACAAGTGCCAGAGATGTCCCATGCTAGATAAATGACATGTGGACGGGGATTACTCGTGACATGACTGTTAACCCGGTTTTCCGGTGATTGCTCCCTGGTATATACTCGTACTTGCTAACCTTGAGTACACCCGGTGCCCCCCCCCCCCCCCTTTGTTAGAAGGTGGAAGGGGTCCCAAGTATGGCGTACTACTTGTGAACCCCAATCATTAGCACATGGGATGCCAATTTCCCAACACATATACACCGGACCTCCGCCTAATTGACAGATGGGGGAAAACGCACAGGCCAGACATGTCCCGAAAAGACCTCCCATTAGGTCCCCCAGGACCCGCCACGAACATTGATATAATGTTCTCCATTACCCACACACACACAAACCAGAAAAGAAACAATTACATCCCCCCCATGAAATGCGTTGTTTAACCAAAATTGTCTTAGGAGAATTGCCTGGCCGTGTTGGATAAAAATGTGAACAAGCCCCCCTCCCAAGTTTTTGATGTACAATTCATTCCCTGTTCGTGACAGGTGTGTGCCGTCGTGTCTAAATGATTGCGTAAACTTTGCTAAAATGTTTCGGTGTAAAATAATAGCCCCTCCCAAATCTAATACAATTGATAGCGTGGTCTGGTTTTTTTGAGGAACAGACTGCTGGGAGATAAAATTAGTTGTCTCAGGTGGGGGCGAGTGATGGACCTCGGGTGTCAACTGTCTTGCCCTTGCTGGGTTTAAGACCTTTGATTGCTTCGGATACAAGAAAAGATTTAGTGGTGTCATGTTGTGCCTAGTTTATGATTGAATGAAAAGGCACATAAATAGAGTTCCACTGTCTTAGCCGAGTATTTTTGAATGGAAAGGTATGCAATGAATTTGAGAAATGTGTCAGTAGGTATGGGCAAGATGTCTGGGAGGTTATAGAGATCAAGGAAAAGATGATATTCTTTGTAAGCTGAACTGTAGGCTAGTTTGGAGTTGCGCAAAAATTTGCAGTTTTGGGAGAAAAAATGAATATCTAAAAAACTCAATTCAGTATATAACAACAAAAGCCCCTGTGGGATTCGAACTCGGCTATGGAGTAAGTAACATGTTAAAATCTTTTTGATAAAATGAAATGTCGATTCGATTAGATGTCAGCCCTTTTGTAATGATGTGTTATTCCACTTTAAGGTCAAGATCTAGTAAATGATTCCAGAGTGTCTTTTTGGTGCTAGAACCATTATGACGTCATAATTAATTTGATAAATCTTTTCACGTACTTTACGGCTTTAAAGGAGTTATGTAGAAAATAAAACAATATTTTGACATTCTATATTTAATCACGGGAAAAGTAGTCCCGGTACCTATATTCAATTTGACATCATTTTAAAGAGGAGGTCAAGAGCTTGTTCAATGCCGTTTTTGGAGAGACTGTAGGCATTCTAGATATATTTCATTAGTCAAAAATGGACACAACTCCGAGATTTGTTACTTTTATCCTTCATATTTCATAGAAAATGGTTGTTTTAAACATGATTTTTCAGCGTGTTTATCAATCAGGGTACTGAAAGTACTGAAAGACGGGGTCAAATTTATATATTTTATAATTTTCAGCATCGTTGGGGTTTTACTTTTGACAAGAAGGACCAGATTGCAGTATTTCAAAAGACATAGGAAGTAATTCATAATATTTTTTGAATATATTCAATATATATATGATACTGTAGTAGAAAACCCTTAGATCAGAAAGAATGCGGAATGTGTAGAGAACCATGTTACGATGAAGATGGGACTATAACGAGTTCGTTTCTCAACCTTGTGCACCAAGTCCGAATTGGCTGTATTACCATAAATAACTCCTTAATAGGTTATAAGTTCAGGGTTTTTTAATATTCCATAGTTTATTATTAGGGTCACCATTTTGACTTTGTACTGTAAGCTATGCAGCCATTATGAATGACTTATTCGGATGTAACATTTGTATAAAACATGGAATGCAATAATAAATTCAATGAAAATACTACATGGTCCGGTGAAGGTAGAAAACAAGTTTTAATGCGTCAACAAAAAAAAATAATAAAATATAATACCCGAATCAAAGGACTGACATTGATAAACAAATTTTTAAAAAGAGGAAGATAATGACATACTTTGGAATTGCACTTCCTGCCATATAAATAGAAATGTTAACATTTAATGGTCATGTAAACACCAACCTTCTGTTAACATTAACAAAAAAATTTCTAAACTACAGGAAATGTTTATATGTAGATGCGTATGACAAACATTTTTAAAAAATGTTACATGGCTTCCTATAGAATGAAAAATGTTCATGTCATGGAAGTCCAATATAAAAGGTACTAGCCAAATCTATATAGTCATTTAATAATATTTGGTTTACTGAAAATTGTAAAAGTACAGTTGTAAACATATTTCAGTGTAAACAAGTGTGATACTGATAAACTTAGCATGAAAGCACCTTCATTTATCAAAATATATGACCCAGTGTGATGAACAACCAATAATAGGAATGATATTTTGACAACATTGTATGGGTTTTGGTAATTGTAATGTTTTGAGTCATAATCATGACTGCAACAATCATTATCATTAGATTATCATAACATAAAATAATTGCCTGCTTTAATGTCTTTATTATAAGAGAAGTTAAGATCAAAACATGGAACATGTAACCACTTCAAAGCTTCTGTAAACAAAGAATGCTAAGATCAAAATATTTAACATGTAAACACTCGAATTCTTCTGTCAACAAAAAAAATTTGCTAAACTGCAAAAAACCTGTAAATATATACTTGCATATCAGGCATTTTAACAAATTTGGTTGCATGGTTAATCAATATTTTATCACATGGGGACTACAACTTTCCTATATAATGGAAAAATATTAACTTGTGAGGGTTGAACATGAACATGCAGGTTTTTAAGCAAATCGTTTATCTTTGAGGGTGAAAATCTATAAAGTGGAAAGCTGCAAATATGGACATTTTAAAGTATTTGTATGCACATAAAATTTTTAAATAACTGACACATTTTAAAGCAATAATACTGATTGAATGTTGTTTTGGCGAAAAAAAGATGATTGAATTTTGTTAGTGAATAAAAAATACAGTTGCATAAATTTTAGAAATGTTTTCCATTAAAAAAAATATTGCTGCACCAATGTTATAAATGTTGTAAAATATATGATAAAATATTGATTATATATAATTATGACAGTGTTATTAAGAATGGTACTCATAAATTCTGCATTGCAATACCTGAGGTCATATAAATGGTAAGTAACAAGGATGAAGATTATGACAATATAGTATCTTAGCACAATTGCATAGCTTATGATTTTTCATGGCACAATTTTTAGAAAATCATGGTAGGAATACCTACTGGTAATGCTTTAAAAATGTAAGCAATGACAACAGAAGCAAATTTATAAAAAGTTGTGAAACTAAGTTGTAACAATAATGTAAACTGTTGGTTGATGGGCATCTTCAAAACATAAAGAGCACCAAATGAAAAAAAGAAAAAGTAGACGTCAATAAAAAAAAAAGAAACTATTTTGGGTGACTTAAATGTTAAAATGCCAAAGCTTTGAAATGTAATGCAGCCTATTGCACGATAATTCACTGGTCTTACTTTTCATTCTCATTCTTTGGCAAATGGCTTTTATAAAATACTAAATTTCAGGAATTCTTTGTACCATACACATGTTCTAATTAGTTTCAATGTAATTACATATGCACAGTCCCATGAAAAGATAAATATATATATATATATATATATATATATATATATATATATATATATATATATATATATATATATACCAAAAATAAATAGTATAAATCCACACACGTAGTATTATATGAAAAAAAATCACAACACCGAAATAAACTCAACTAGTTTCATTTTAAATCATCAGGAGTTTTTCTCCTGATGATTTAAAATGAAACTAGTTGAGTTTATTTCGGTGTTGTGATTTTTTTTCATATATATATATATATATTTATATATATACACACATATCAAGTAAAACTAATCACTTAAAAATGCGGCACCCTTAAAATGTTAATGACAAAAATATTTAAAAAACGGGGGTGGAGGTTTGTTGTTGTTACAATGATACCAATGTAAATTATGTAACTGGTCACACTTACAATACTTAAACAAACCTGAATAGTAAATCATCTGAACACTGTGACTTAATAGTGGTCATGCATCTAATTCAAGTACATTTTTACTTTTCTTCTTACTATTCATGCAATGTTCATTTAACCAGGAAATGGGAATGCATTTCAAAATATGGAATTCAATATGACCTGTTTGAGTTCCTAATACTAATTTAAGTAAAAATATCTACACTTGAACTATATCCAACACATGCTGTTTAGAATTCGGGATTTTAAAGTTTACCAAGTATTTTAACTTTACATACTGGGAAGAAATATATAAGTACATGTAACATATTGAAGCAATTCTGTTTTGATGAGAGCATTTCCCTTTCAAAAACTGAATAGCGATAGTTTTGTTGTTCTTTGATGTCGTTTTTACAGTTAAAGTTGGATTACATTTGTTAAGGAGGTGCTGCTCAATTTCCCAATTGTCTATTTGTGGTTGTGCAGACTCCGCCATCTCTAATGGAGCAGTTATTATGTTGTCATTTTCCAAAAGGAATGTAACGTCTTGTCCCTCAATGCACACTGATATTGCGTTATGCGTCAATATTTCTGGAGGAGATTCTGACTTCTGCAAAAGAAATGTCTAATTCAATAAAAATTTATATATTACATATCTAATAAATACTGTTCTTCACAGCTGTATTTCGTTTAAGGCCTGGACATGGAAGATTGTAATCAAGAATCAAATTATTAGTTACTATTCATGTTATAACATATAATATATCTGTGAGAAAATGTTCATTATAGTCTGTCCCAAGATATTTATGCTGCATATTTGAACGATTTTTAATAAAAAATACACATACCTGTGACTGAAGTGCAATTAAAATCGATGAAAGGGAAAATTCCCAAGATAACTTCATTCACACATTATCATTTTTCCCTCGTAAAAATTCACAGGAACGAAAACAGATTTCCTACGGAGATTTATAATGGGGAATGTTGACATCTTTTCTCCATTCGGAAGTACTCGGGACCCCTCGCGCAATTTTTCAACGTTATCATCCGGGCGTCTTCATCTCCTTGGCAATGGAAAAACCTCGTAGACTTTTTATTTTTAGACGTGTACTGATACCCGACAAGCTAGAGGGGGCGTTTCAAAGGGGAAATCTTGGGATTTTTTCATACTATTGAATGAACATCGTCTGAACCAAGAGGTATTTATAAATATTGAATAATTTAAGAAAATATGCGGCAAAAACAGAAATGTGTTAAAATATCAAGCATAAGCGATTTTCTGAGTAAACAGCGACAAAAATTTCTTAGAAAATGAAGGCTAAAAGTAAACAAAGTAGTAATTAAACAGATAGTTGATGTATAATTGGTGAAAAATGAATCCCACTTTATGGAATACCTTAACAATGAGTGTGTTTAAATTCCATGCATATGCAATTTATAGTTGCTGAGATATATATGTTGAGTGTCTATTTAATAAGATGAGACAAAATGAAAACCAGTTGTCTATTAACAGGTAGTGGGTATCTGATTGTTGATGTCTGATGTGTTAAAAAATGACTCCTATTATATGGCATGCCTAAACAAAAAGTTTGTTAATATTTCAAGCATTTGCGAGAAATAGTTTCAATGAAATAACAAGGCCCGATGTCTTGATCAGCATACTCCCTCCAAAGCGCTACTTTGCATTTCTCAGTAGTATCCTCTATAAAAATGTTTTTCACATTTACCTGGTTTTCTTTGACGAAAACCTGTCTCACAGCTTCTTCCTGTAATGTTAAAAATAATGAATCAAATTGTGCAAATATAATTTTTTTCTGCATAGAATGTTACAAATATATATTTTTTTTACGTTGTCAAAGATTCAGCACTATAATTCCTTGTTTTATGTGCACAGTTTGTATGTATATAATGGACTGACTTGTTGTTATGCGGTGATGCACGTCCAGACAGGTGAGACCTGTAAAGCGAAATACACTGAGTTGTCAAGATTTTGTTGCTTATTTAGGGGTTGTAAGGATAGCGGGGAAGAAAAAGAAATATAGCTGACACCTTTCAAATATGAAATATTCTTATTGTAAATAGTTCCTGCAGCTGACTCTTTAACTCTCTGCGCTACGCTACAAGACAATAACAGTATGATAAGAAATATATAACTTAAGGACGTTGTTAACTCATGGTTTGAGTTATCAAATTCGGATTGTTATAAAGTTCATTGTCATGAGTAAAATTTGTTCTAAACACTAAAAGTATTTATGAAATGAATCATTATTGACTAACCATTCGATAATTTTACTATATCATGGAATTAGGCTCAAACAAAGTTGAACTTTTAGCAAAACAGAGGAAAATCGGACTCAAATTTTCAGATTTTGTTTTTCACTTAAATATTTCTGGTAGTACTGTATTATTCAAAGTTAAGATTTTATTTGTTGGTCAACATAATTTTGCATATTTTCTGTTGGTTTTATTTCACTTTTTCGTTTAGATATACCAATGGCACACACTACAAACAAATTTAAAAATGTTTAAAAACGATATAAAAGACACCATATCTCAAAATTTTGATCATTGACCTCATATAAGTTTTATGCCTGCAGAGTAAGGTCAATATACTTAGTATAATGCTATAAATGTTTTAGTATTATCATCATTCAGTTTTTTGTGAAATTGAATCAAAACATGGTAGAAATTTAAAACTGATAGAGGAAATTCGGACTGGAATATTTATAAAAATTGTGAATGAAAACTTAATGCTTCGTGTCTGTTTAGTGTCACTGCCATTCATAAACTGTATTTCATTTTTAAAAGAGTTTAGCAATTTGTATTATTTTCACAATTAAGAAAATCTCAATAATAGCGTAAAATTATTATGGATTTTTCTTAAATTTTCAAAAAATATTCAATGGCCACTCTCTCAATAAGTAGGTCATTGAAAGTGAAAAAAGCACTACCATGATATGTCTTTAACACACAATAGATGGTTTTTCACTATCATCAGTGGAATTATGTTTCATTCTGAGTAAATGTATACCTTAAGCAAAATAGTTTGGGTTATTTTCTCGAAAAATGTTTGTCACGATATGAAGTTGTCCCTTACTTCCTAAATATCGCATGATCTTATACCTTCACCTATTTGAATTTCGTTTCTTAAAAAAAATCAAACAAATGCTTTGAATCACATTATCGAAAATTGATAGGATTTCGAAAAATATTTAACAATATTTTAAGGGTTCAGTGGTCCCCAGTGTGAGACTGACTTGATCAATGAGTGTACACCAGACACATGTAGTGCTCAAGGAATGTGTCAAGACAGAGCTGAGAAAGATCCAGTTTGTCTGTGTCCCATTGTGGGAGAATACTCTCAACCAAAGTTAGTATTTTTATATTTTAATACATGAAATCAAGAACCCTGTCATTCATATGATTTATAATTTTACGAGTCATATCTTTATTTATATACACGAAGTGCATTGGTTGACTTGCTATTTTATGATACAGCTTTATATCGGTCTGAAATTACAAAAAGGAATTAACTTCATGTCCCTTTTGTAAAACCTACAAAATGGTAATATTAGCCGTATATTATTGAGTTAAAAAAAAAATTCAAAACTTTGGATGAAATCGAAATTGCAATATCTTAGAGATAATTGTCAATGTTTATCACGTTTATTTTAATAAATGTGTTGACTGAATATCATGTTTTTAATTGTTATTACGGAGTTAATGTACGCGAAGCTCGTGCTTTTTTAGTGTTTATTTTACATGCAAAAAAACCCCAAACAATTGTAGTATGATCTTACTTTTACACGATTATTGATAATGTTGTTAACATATATCTTTACCCAGATGTGATGTGGTACATAATTTGTGTAACCCAAATCCATGTCAGAATGGAGCTGAATGTAAATCATGGGGTGCCGTCAGAAGACAATGTATATGTAAGCCTGGCTACACTGGCGTCAACTGTTCTGTTAACATAGGTAAGGATTATATATCTCCAAATTTTAGTCATAATATATTATTTATACTCCTTAAGATATATTTCCTTGTATGTCTGAGTCTTTTTATGCATATCTTGTTTTGTACAATATTGTGTATGTCATTTTTTGCTTGGTAATAAAAATTGATTTTAAAGATGCCTGAAGACAAGAATTTTTGCGCATAAAAAATGGGAAGGATCAACTTGACATTGAAATATTTTTAGCATCACCCTCATTTGCTCAATTTTATCATTTGAATTTGAAAATTGAAATCACAACTTAGATTAAGGTCAAAACGCTCTTTTTCTACCCTTTGTTGTTAATTGTAATTCCTTTAGCTTTCAACCGAAAAGCAGGTTTTGATAAAGGTTGGATAGTACTATTCCCTTTTACGATGATTTGGATACAAAATCTTTTTTCGCATACTTTCCTATCTCTTTAAATATCTTGTCTAAATCAAATGGTTTGTTGACTCGAAAAGTCATTTTACATCACGAAACTAATGTACAAGTTTAAGTTCATATGCAAAGAATTTTAAATCAAACAAGTTTGTGTTAAACAATGCAAAAACAAAGTAGGGTACTAATCTAACTTCGTTAGTATTGTAACCTGCAATATTCTAAACTATTTTAAAATCACATCCACGATATGACGTACACTTATTCTGCTTGATATTAGATACAATGATAAGAAGATGAGAGGATAGGATAGCGAAAATGCCAATTTAGTTCAGTTGTAAACGTTAAATTGATTCAGTTTTAAATATTTTCACAAATGATATGAGAAAATTGTTGCCTTCAAATTAAGTTTTAGTGGTATCGAACCGACGTTCTAAAAAGTCTAGTTCTATAGGAGTATCTATTGTCTTGTTCTCTAACCACTGAGCCATTCAGTCACAGCAAAATGCGTCGTTAAATGCTCTATGCAACTCTAGCCACGAATTTACAGATATTTTTTTTTACCAATAACGTTCAATGGTTTGGATACAAAATGGTATTTTAAAGTGTAGTGGGTCCTTTCTCTATGCCTTTGTTGATTGAAATCAGTTTCCCCATTTGTCCTTATCTAAACAAAATATGGTTCACAGACCAACTCTAAAATAGAAAAGGCATTGAAGTAAAAAAAAATTACACTATTTGGAGGTTTTAAAACGCATACGCCAATTCAAATATAAATTTTCAAGTATGAAAATATTTAAGAGTTACAAATCGATGTTATGTTAAATACATGTATACTGTGGTTTCATCAATACTCGATGAATACCAATTTTCGTGGAGTTCGTTGTTAACCCTTACCAAAGTAAAATTATTGCTGCAACAATGCGGCGATATTGCGGCAATATTGCAGCAACACATTTTGGCAATAACTTCTGGCAACATTCTGGCAATACTATTAGAGTTATTTCTGTATAAAATTATATTAACATGCACCTAGAATATTGCGACTAGCTGCAACGACTTCTGGTAATATTCTGGCAATACTCAGTATCATACTGCCAAAAATAATTTTCTGGTAACATCTACATGTATTTGATCATTTAAAATCATGGACGAATTAATTTATACATAGTATATAATTCTGGCAATACTGCTAGGCATCATATTTGATTTCTGCATTAATTATAACAAGCTGCATTCCAGCTCGAAATAATTCGTGTCAAATCTTCTCTGATCAGAAGGCAAACATGCATTTAAATTAAACCACGTACTTAATTGAAAAAAAATAAATGCATAAGTAATACAATAAAAATTTCGTTTTAATTTTTCTAACAATAATAAACATTTTAATTTAAGGAGAAGCCGAGCAGTGGAGGGGGGTTAACACATTGTCAATTATTTACATATGATTTGAATTATAACACCTCAAAATTTGCCAGAAGTTTGCCACAAACTTTTCTTTTTTCTCTGATTGATTAATTGATTATGCTTACTGAGCTTGCAAAAGCTTTACCAGAATTTAGACTTAAAAATTTTTACACATTCAGCAAAAGCCTAAAACTGTCAATTAATATATATATATATATATATATATATATATATATATATATATATATATATATATATATATATATATATATATATATATATATATATAAGGGGAGAAAAATAATTTACCAGTACACAGGGTATGACATGATTTAGATTGAGTATGAAAGAAATCCTCTTCGAGTTACCGGTAAAGTTTCTGTACTTTTTTTAGTATTTTTTTTCTATTGATATATTTAGATGAATGTGAAGCAAATGGAATTGGTTGTCTGTATGATGGAATTTGTAAGGATGGAGTTGACTCCTACATGTGTTACTGTGTGTCAGGCTTTAGTGGAAGACATTGTCAGGTTACCAGTGATCTCTGTAGAGGAAAACCATGCTCAAATGGAGGCTGTGTTAACAACTATTCCAAAGCTACATACAAATGTTTCTGTGATTACCCATACCAATTAGGTCAGAATTTGTCCTATGCTCATTTATTCATTAATAGATATAAATATTTTACTAGGGACCTATTAACCCCTCACGATAACTGCGGTACTGCTCTCTTGCAGGGCATACTGATATACTTTGCCAAAGCTTTAGTATGTTAACAATCAAATGACGAAAATTTAAAAAAAATAATGTTACGTTATATTTCGTTTTGCCCTGCAAAAGATCAGTACTGCAGTTACCGTGAAGGGGTCTATATAAAATGTAGGGAAGGTCATCTTCATTTTTTATTTCAAAGATTAGGGTGCATGGAGAATATATGTTGTTTTATTAAATTGTGTTGCAAATAAGGTTACTAAATTAAAAAAATATAACTTTTTTATTTTCATATTTCTCATTCATTTTTGTCTATTTCCACTTATTCTTTGACAGTTATAGCGGTATAAATAAACCATGAAAAACCTGGTTCTTTAAGCCACGATTGTTTTTCTGGAAGTCGGTCGCTGCAAAATGAAACAGATATATAGAATTTTTGGATTTTGTAACTTGAGCCGTTTTACCATAACCATTTTGCACAAAATTCCAACAACTGTTCTAATATTCTAATTATGTTTAAATTGAATGGTAAAACTCGGACTTTTTTTGGTCAGTTTACGATGCTCTATCTGCAACCACTATTGAAATAAAACCACTATTGAAATAGATTATTTCAATAGTGGTTGGGAATGTATTTCATTAGAAAAATCACCTTGGAACCACTTTTGAAATGCAACCACTATTGACATAAATTATTTTAATAGTGGTTGGGGACGTATTTCATTAGAAAAATCATTTTGCACGCACTATTGAAATACAACCACTATTGAAGTAATGATTCAATAGAGGTTGGGGATGTATTTCATGATAAGAACTACTTTACAGACACCATTAAAGTTCAACTACTATTAAATTTCTTTTCTAAATTATAGATGGGAATGGATTACTTATAAATATAACTATGTAATCACTATTATGTAACACATTTGGAAAGAAAGAAGTTGTATATCATATTTGCAAACTATTTTGAAATGCAAGAAATCTAACGAATAATATCAAATACACAATTATGGTACAATTTTCACTGCTGTGTAGAAGTAAATAACCAATTCTCGCAGATAAACATGCATATACATTTGTTTTTATTTAACAAACAATTCAAATACACAATTAAGGTACTAAAGACTTGCATATTTTATGGTAATAGTAATCAAGACTATGATGTAAATGTACTTATTTTAGGATTTTCACTGTTGGGCAGAAATAACCAATCCTCGCAGATTAATAGGGCTGGGACGATACTGTACTTAGCCGATTCGGTACATATCGCGATACAAAAGATGCGATACGATACATATCACGATACATTGCAACTTAATGAAAACATGAATAAGGGCTTAAAATTTATTGAATCTTTCAATGTATTATCGCATGTCCAAAGTGATTTCATTATATTTAAAATGAGCCTTGCACAATTTACAAATTACATTAGTCTTGTTTTCACTACTTTTTCATAAACAAGTAAATAAATCCAAAAGTTTTCCACACTCCAGATTCAGCTTCATAACAGTTTTGACAACTTTACGAGGTTTTCCGCCATCTTTGTACTTTCATATTAGGCGCGCGAACTAAAAATAGCCGATATATATAGCTTGGATATTTTTTTGAAAATAAAAAAAAAGTTCGCTAAGGTATCGTTGTATTAATGGTAAATGTATCGATCCAAATATCGTCAAAATAAATACCGCGATGCACCGGTGCATCGGTGGATCGTCCCATCCCTACAGATTAACATATAGAATTGTTTTCATATTTTTCTTTACCTTTCTCTTTCTATAGATATACCATGTTTAATGGAAATTGTGAATTATTTGTACTAGAAGACAACGTTGTAAATTGCCAGAACTTCTATTCAAAACCCCTGCATATTAAAAAATAAATTATAGCTTATAAATCATTATAGACTTATGTAATAATGAATATCACTATTAAGATAAATAATTTCAATGATGGTTGGGGATGTACTTCATTAAGAACAATATTGAATGAAATAAATTATTTCAATAGTGGTTGGGTATGCGTTTCATTATAACCACTATTGAAATAAATTATTTCAATAGTGGTTAGGGATGCATTTCATTACAACCACTATTGAAATAATTTATTTCAATTGTGGTAAAGGATGCGGTTCATTACAATTATTATTGAAATAAAATATTTAATAGTGGTAGGATGTTATTCTAATGCATATTATTCCGACTGTGCATAACACTTTCGGTTCCAGATGACAGGTGGTATGGGAAACTTGACCATATAGAGGTTTATCAAAGAACATCATAATCAAAAAGGAATTCATCATCTCATAAGACATACTTCTTTTCTTAAAAACTCCCCTAGCAGAAAGGAAAGTGTTACAAACAGACATAATAATAGACATAAAACTCAAATGCATCATCAACCACTATTGAAATACTTTATTTCAATAGTGGTTGAAATGAAAAGTATCCCCAACCACTATTGAAATAAATTATTTCAATAGTGGTTGAAATGAATTGCATCCTTAACCACTATTGAAATAATATATTTCAATAGTGGTCGTAGTGAAGTAACCCCCAACCCTTATTGAAATAATTTATAATAATTGTGATATTTATAATAATATTTATCAATAAATAATTATTCAATATACTGGGGGTTTGAATAGAAGTTCTGGCAATTTACAAGATGTTCACAATTGTGCAAATAATATACAATATCATAGAACATGATATGATTGTAGAAAGAAAGGTAAAGAAAATAATGTAAATTTTCAAATAAAAATTAATAAAGAAATTCATTCTAAGCTACGATTGAAAAAATTATTTTAATTGTAGTTGTACTTCAACAGTGTCTGTAAATTGATTTTCAAAATGGAATACATCCCGGAATACTATTTAAATATTTTAATTTAGTAGTGGTTGTATATCAATAGTGGTTTTAAAGTGATTCTTCAGATGAAATACATTCCCAACCAGTATTGAAATAATTTATTTCAATAGTGGTTTTATTTCAATAGTGGTTGCAAAGTGATTTTTCTAATGAAATGCATTCCCAACCACTATTGAAATAATTTATTTCAATAGTGGTTTTATTTCAATAGTGGTTGTAACATGCTCTTATCATAAGCGAGAAAAAGAACAAAACTCCTCAGAAATATTTTTTTCAGGAAAGTACATTTAGTAATGCATTATTAACATTTTGGCAAAATCAACAAGATTCTTTTATGTCACATGATTCACTCTGGTGATCTATTGCAATTGGTCATAGTCTGTCGTCGTACGTTATGCTGCGTTTACAATTCTGGATTTTTAACTTTAAAATTGTGAAATTCATGGTTTTACCAATTTAATGTACCAGAAACACTTCAAAAATGATGAAATATGGGTTCAAAATTTGACTGATATCATATTTAGTTCTTTTTAAAGGTCGTCGTCTTTACTCCCACAAACGTGAGGGAAAACTAGATGTTAATTATGTTCATAAAGTCCTTTATCAAAATTGTGAAATTCATGACACCTAGATAAGGAGTTCAGACCCTAGGATTTGGGCAATGTGGCCATGTGATAAATATGCAATGAACCTTAGAAAATCTTCTTCTGTACTCTCATTTATTATTTGAAAAATTAAATCTATGGTTATGATGTCATTGAAGCCGTCTACCTATATTATGAAACTTAATAGCCCTTACTCGTAGCCTGGGGCCAATATAGCCACATATAGTGAACAGGTATTAAATCTGAGAAAATTTTCGTCATTTGTTCAAAAATAAGGGCATGGTTATAAGGTCCATGAAGTCCTCTACCTAAAACGTTAAATTTATATCACGATAAACTGGTTCAATGTGTTCATGAAAAAATTTATCAACAACAATTAGCAATGTTAGATTGAAACTTATACCAATACAACACATACATGTATGTAAACAATATCAGGACTTGAACTTTATATACAAAACTAAGAATCCAACCTTTGTAATTCGCTTGTAACTCAATATTTGACTTCCAATTTTGTCAAAGCATTAATTTTTTTTTCTTCACATTTGAAGTAATTTTTGAAAAATTTGACCTACAATTGTGTCTAAGTCATTTTTAAAAACGATATTCTTATCAAATGAATCGTTAGTTATAGTTTACGCTTCGTAAACAGTTTATCGACCGTGAAACTATGTTTAGCTCATTTATGTGAATTTGGCTTATGGGCCTCTTGTGCCATGATCATTACTTGTTATATTGGATATTACAAAGTATCAAATATAAAACTCATTATATCATTAAATCATTCCAATGAATTTTATGAAAATAAAAGCCAATTGTTAAAAAATTGTTAAAAAATTGCATCATAACTATCACTAAAAGGAAGCAATGGTCAGTGCGAGATGATGGATTTATGCAACACTACCAACTGTAACAATGGAACATGTAATCCTCTGAATGGGAAGTGTGGTTGTGCGGATGGATATGAAGGGTCACTTTGTCAACAAAGTGTGGATGAGTGCAAGACCAGCCCCTGTAAAAATGGAGGGACATGTGCAGATGGACATAAAGACTATAGCTGTGAATGTATCTCTGCATTCACTGGTATGTATTGTATTCCATGGATTTGATTTTTAGCTCACAGACGAATTTCAGGGGAGCTTTTGCTATACCCTCAGCGTTGGCATCCTGACCTGGTAGAGAATTTGCAGCAGGTCCTGTTTAAGTTATTACTTGACATACCTTTACCAAACTGGAATGGATGGTGCATCATAGGATACTAATAGATATCAAAGACAAGGATGCTGAATCTGAGCTAGAAATTTCAGATGCTGGAGGAAGTTAATGGTTTTAGCTCACCTGAGCTGAAAGCTCAAGTGAACTATTTTGATCACATTTTGTCCGTCGTCCGTCTGTCCGTCCGTTCGTCTGTCCGTCTGTCCGACTGTCTGTAAACTTTTTACATTTTGAACTTCTTTTCTAAAACTGCTTGGCCAATTTCAACCAAATTTGGCTCAAAGCATCCTTCTGGGAACACAAATAGAATTTGCAGAAATGAAAGACCGATTATATTCAAAGCGGAGAAAACCTTGAAACAATAGAAAAAGGGGGGGGGGAGGTGCATTTTTAAAAATCTTCTTCTCAAGAACTACTGAGTCAAATTCAACGAAATTTAAAACAAATAATCCTTGTGGAAAGGAAAATATAAATTGCAAAAATAATGGGCTAATTCTGTTTCAAATCAAGGAAATGCGTGATTCAATCAGTGTATTGCTTCGGGTTCGGTATTCCATAGGAGTCTTTGTAAAATTGGTAGGCAAACTCGGTCCAGGGCAAAAAAAAGCCGGGGCAGATTGAGAATTTTCAATTTACGTCGATAATAATTAACCAATGTCATTGAAATTTTCAGGATATTTTACAGACCGGTAAATTTGTATTCGCTGTAAATATTGATAGACAACAATGCGTATTTTGTAATTTATTGACGATTGTTGATTTCCAAGTTGGTAAAATGGGAAGGCACACCCGGGTCGACATTTTACGGGTTTGTGGACCTATTTAAGAAGAAACTAAATAATTTATGTTTAATTCCATACTTCTAAAACGAGGCAGCCATGACGTATGATAAACGGGTCGATCTGACAAAGATGAATTTGTTTGTTGTGCAACAGTTCTCGTGCGTAGGGAATCTTTGAAGCATGCAAAATACATTAGTGCCGATTTTGTGAAGTAAATTGAGGTTAAATATTTCAATGCGTTGACAGTTTTCACATATGACGGCGGTGTTTTGATTTTCGTTTCGTTTTTATTATTAATGCTTTGTAACGTGGGAACTATCGCCTGTATTTTGTAATTTTTACGTATCAAATCAAACAGAGACTTCGGTAAAGCAGACAGTTGACTCTCTACCTGCACAAATTAAGCAAAGTCTGATGTATTAACATAGTACTAAAATACAAAATTCTATCGGTAATTCGGTATGATCTTTTGCATAATGGTTGATTAATGCAATGTGTTTTGTTGAGATGCTAAGCATTTTCTCGACTTTATTCAGTTTAAATAGAGTTTAATATCGCTGACAGAAATATATATATATATATATATATATATATATATATATATATATATATATATATATATATATATATATATATATATATATATATATATAATTCATTTTGAAAAATAAATTGTGCTCTTTATTTGATATAGTGCATGTTTCCTATGTTTAATTGTTTACAATTACTATTTACTAACCATATTTGAGTGTTAAGCTTTGAATTATAAGCAAGATACAGAGCTTTGCTCACAATTCTATGTTTGTATACAGATCCGAGGCCATGTTTTTTGTTTCCATTTTAGATGCTGAATAAGTAATACCAAGTTAAAAATCTTAAGCTGAATGTAATTAACTTATGTGAACAAAACATGACTCAAACCTGTCAGAATTGTGAATTCTGTATCTGGCTTATAATTCTACGATTGACGCTGAAATTTTGGTTGATAATTAGAAATGTCTCGCTAAACGTTAAATACTTGTACCAAAAAATTAAAGGATGATATGCTGTAACTTCTCTCTGGAGGCCCCTCTTTATACAATGAATAATATGAAATCCACATCAATTTTGATAGTTTTTCAGACACTAGAAAATAAATAGGACAAAGTTAAAACATGTGACAACATTTTTCATTGAAGTGTATTCATCAGTCAAGTGTAAGTAAGCTTATAAGAGTCACACGAGTTTACGCCAGGTAAACAACAGTCGTTTAATTATCATGGGGAATATATTTGAATATCTTTAATTTGAGGAATTGAGCGCATTGAGGTACAATTTTCTTCTTCAAATCTATAGGATTTTTTTAAATAAAATACAATAACTATTATGATTTATATATTTAAAATTTTTAAATATACAATAACTAGTAAGTAGTTGAGGAAGTAGATGTACCTATATGCTGTCATATATTTTGATCGCTTTATAAAGTGGTGGAAGGGGGGGGGGGGCAGAACGAAAATACAAGGAATTGGAATTTGAGTTAACAGTGTATCCCTACCAAATGTTTAGTTTTATATCTTGCGTAGGATTTTCTTATTCTCGGTAAAATAGTATTCCATAAAGGTACAATGCCAAAGATTACGTGTATGCAAAAATGTGTAAAATTCGAATACTTTACATTATTTATTTTTTGTTATTCTACCGAGGAACCATATGGCACAATATCTTTCGAACGCCGATTTAAAGTCATTGTTGCTCAGGTGAGCGATATAGCCCCATGGGCCTCTTGTTTTGCAGGTTGAAGTTTTTTGAGCGGGTGCCCTTTTAGGGTCAAGAGATCGAAACCCTGTGGGTGTTTGTAAGATTTTTGCTGAAAACATTTGACGTCCTCTATTTCAGCATAGTATGCTCGCACTTTATAAATCCTTTGTATGCTATGCGAAAATTGACAGGTAGAGACAAACTAACTTGAGGCATCATAATACTGTCTATTGCTATGTACTATAGAGGTCGCTATAGATACAAAGTCTGATTTCAATTATCAGTGACGCTAAGAAAACCTGGTCCTACCTACTCCAGCTTAGCTTTGTTGATACATAATAGTATAAATCCTACCATTCCTATTTGTATGACATTTTAAAAATAGTACAGTATCATATTGTGTCGTATAATACATATTATATCACCATAATAATAAAAAAAAGATATGATATGATACAATATGACTCATATTCTTATGCATTGTCAGGTATGATACAATCATATGATACTGAATCATATGACACAATTTCATATTATGAAATATGATATAATAATAAACAATAAGATATTATATGATAACACATTGTTTCATGATATTGTATTTTATGACATGATAATATTTTAAATATGATATGATACGTTATTGTATTATCAATACACAAGATCATAAATGGTAAATACAATATGATATATTTATCATATGATGAAATACAACATTGAATTGTATTATGTGATGTTATTGCCTTTTTGGTATGTATTTTACCTAATATGGTTTATACGAGGTCAGTTAATTCCATATGGGGTGAGACCAAAGCTCGAGTCTAAAATGGAATTAACTGACCGCGTATAAACCACATTAAGCCAACTACATGTAAAACTGTGTAACAATTATGTCTTATTGACTGCCTTTGTATATAACAATACGTTTTATAACAAAGTTACAAGTTTCAATTTTGGTACGAAACCTGACGTCATTAATACTCTAATAATGACGTCATGTTCAAAAGGAAGAAGATTTTGTACTGACTGTGTGTGGAATATATATGTTCTCTACGTTACTACTGTTAGCCAATGATTTCCTTCAAAATGAATTTAATATTTATTTGTTTTATACAATATTAAATGGTTTGGGGCAGTTTATGCTTTATAAACCGTGAAACGGTTTATAAAAAAACGATAACTGTTTCAAACCATTTTATATCGTATAAAACTAATAAATATTGAATTCATTGCTTATAATTTAATTTTTTACTCTTCATTGTAGATAAAAACGGTCATTTGACCTTTAAAATGAACTAACATTGTACAAAATTCAAACGTAACGTCAAGCGTATTGATACGTTTTTCTCGTTAGTATTACTATGACGTAGGCAACATCCTTTATACGATATGAAATAATTTTTTAGCAAATCAGAAAGCGTGTTACAACCAGAATTAAATTATTTACATATTAGAAGGAGGTAAGATATTTTATGATACAATACCGTACTATATACATGAAATATGGTATTTTAACATACGATATAATACTGTACCTTTGACATTGTACATATAATACCATATGATAAGATATAATATTGTATTACACAATACAATACAATGCAATAATGTATTATAGATAATTAAGTTGGTATGGGACATCCATCGATATAATGTGGATTAATTTAAAAGTACATAATAATTGAAATAGTTTCCCCGGTTTGGAATTTTCAATTTTTACAATTTTTAATAAAAAATAGCTTTTTAAAATATTTGGAGAGGTAAAAATTGTAAAATCCCCAGCGGGATTCGACCTCGTGACTTACAGATTCGTAGTAAAACCTCTAACCCACTGCACTACGCTGTTAGGTGACAATACAGGGAAAACCCTACTTATATAATTACTCTTCATTTTATTGTTTATTTCGATAAAAGTACGTCATAATGTGGAAAAGTCCCATACCACCTTAACTAAATTTTGGTTTAGTATTGATGCCTCGTCTCGTTGAGCTCTGTAATCTTCGATTTTGAGAAATTCTTCTGATCAACATCATTTTAGCAACATTTGGAAAATGTCAATGTTTTGTTTCATTAATATAAATTGGAAACCATATATTGCAAGCAGGTAACAAACATTAATTTAAGCAAAGATAGTCTATATATACATATTAGTAGGTTGTACTTTTTTATATTAGAGATATAAACACTTGAAGGAGCAATTTTATATATGACCTTTGTGTTTTAGGAAAAGATTGTGAGAAGAATATTATAGATTGTCCTGGATCTTGTAATTTGACAAACACTGCAGTGACTGTCGATAAGATTGACGAATGTGAATGTATATGTATTGCTGGATATACAGGCATTAACTGCACGGTAAATACTTTTGAAAAGAACATTTAGTAGTTTACTTTTGGGGTTTACTTGTGGTTTACTCTGGGTTTACTTTTAGAAAATTTTGGTCCACTCGGCGTTTACTTTGGGTTTACTCGGGGTTTACTTTGGATTTACTTGGAAATTGCATTTGAGGTCAACTGTACAGTGTATGCACTGAAGTGTGAAACAGACCCGTCTTTTAGCTTACCATCCTACTCCATGTAATTCCTGCCCCTTGTACAATGTATATTCTGAATATTAGTTAAGCTTCTAGTATCAGGGGTATACCTCTCTGACCGGGTTTACTCTCTGTGTCCACTCTGGGTTTACTCTGGGTTTACACTGAGTTCACTCTAGTAAACCCGGAGTAAACTTAGTAAGTAAAACCAGGGTTTAGTTGGGGTTTACTTTCTGTTATGCTGGGTCTAATCGGTACTGTAGTTTCCATATTAAATTGCTTTGCGACTAAAACTTCATGCGTGGATCGAGTTGTAGAGTCATCTTCTTAAGAGTCCGCTTTTTGATGAGTAGAAAATTTTAAATTTTTTATCAAATTTTACCCTGTCGATCACTCAGTCAACAATGTGTTAAGGTAAAATGGATTTAAAAGGTATATTCAATGTCATTTTTCTAATCTGGATCAAAATGAAATTTATGAATATACTCTTCATGTATATATGTACATAGTGAACATGAGTTTACCGTGAAACTATATTCATTTTAAAGGGAGGGGGGGGGGGGGCATTTTTAAGTCCTTTTAAGTCCTTAATATATATATTGCCATTTTGTAATTCTATCACTTCCTGGGTGACTTATATCAGCACATAACAATTACTTTTACAGTTGAACTTCGATATCTCGAACACTGATATCTTGAATGCAATGGATATGTCGAAGTCCTTTGTAAGTCCCAACCACTTATCACTCTTGAGTAATTTACCCACAATATCTCGAATACTCGGATATTTTGAAGTTTTCAAACAATCATATCTAGATCGAGATAACGAAGTTTGACTGTGAAATTCAGAAGAATCTGGAATAGATCATTTTTGATTGAAAATGCACCGTTTACATTTCCTCCTTTATTTTATATAAAAACCATGATTATTTCTGATGAAGGAAGAGATTGATGAATGTGCCAGTTTTCCTTGTAAGCATGGAGCCAACTGTACAGACCGTGTCAGTGACTACCACTGTTACTGTACAGAGGGATGGACAGGCAAGAACTGTGACCAGCAAATGGACTATTGTACAACCACCTCTAACAAGTGTCAGAGTGGGGAATGTTTCAACTTGATTGATGATAAATACTGCAGGTTTGTCACAGGTTAAACCATGCTAAGATTAAAAAAATAAAAAACAAAATTAAACTAAAGGGAACGTCCAAGCAAAATATAAGATTAAAAGACCAATGGTACATGTTTTCAACAAGTTGCTGAAATAACATTTCTTATAGTTATTGTTTTATTGAATGTATTGTTAAATAATCAGTGCAGAAAGATTTTATCACTTAAAGTACTGGATGTATAACGACCACATTTTGTACCTAATAAATGAATGGTCCGATATTCTTATTCATGATATCATTTTGAAGGTGTTATCAAATAAAAATACTCCACCAAAGGAATTTTCAAAATTTTGATTTTGGTCCAACTAATTAAACCTTGAATTTTGCATTCAAGTCTTTGGGCAACGTATGTTTTATTGAGATTTTGTAAAAAGTAGCTTAGAATTCGTAAAACTTTCTTAATTAATACATGCAAACTTTCTCTTTATTAAAATATAAAAAAATGAATCATTTCCATCAGATATTTTGACGACATTAAAATTGACTTTTTTCATCAAGATGAGATAACTCTTTGATAAAAAAAATTAAAGTGAAAAATGACCGGCTCCTTATATGTTGTCTGCCATGTGAATTCGGTTCATTCCGCTTTCATAGTTATCTAGTAATACATATTTAACTATTTCAAAATGATTTAAAATTGTTCAATATCCCTTTAGTATATATTAAATACCTTAAAAATTAATTTTGTAAGCAATTATCAATTTCAGAAAATGTTCACTTGTTTGCCATTCTATTTAGAATTAGTTTGCTTGTTTGCTAGGTTAAGTGTTAGTTTTAACTGAAATATACAGGAATTTGTTTACCAAGGGGTTGATAGGGGTAGAATACAATATATTACTGTATACAGGGTTAATTTTCCCCAAGTAAATTTAGATATTTTACCCATCTTGATTTTCCCCAGACACAGTTGTATTTAGAGAGATAAAATTTGAGACATTGGAATGGGATCAGTCTAACTTTTGCTAGCTGAAAACGAAAATAAAATGGGGGCTAACGTTTCACTTAATACAGTACTATGTTGTGTCCCGGTTTATAGATGCAGTGCTGGTACAAGAGGTGATACATGTGAGGACATACCAGATGTGTGCAATGTTGTCAACCCATGTACAACAATGGGTTCATGTACAAATTTAAATGGAACAGCGGAATGTTTCTGCCAGATTAGTAAGTTACATGTAAACATATACAACATTTAAAACATGTTTTAAAAACCTCTATATTTGCAATTGCTTTTTTCCCTAAATCATTTTTTAGAAATCTGTTGTATATTAATACAAGGAAAACAAATTAATTTAAGCATATTAGAAGATAGTCAAACTGCATATATAAGACTACAGAAACAAGGAATTTCATGTATATTTGATTTTTTGTTAGACTACTCTGGAAACTCTTGTCAGTTATTGAAAGACTTCTGCACTGGGTCTACCACATGCCTATATATGGGCATGCCTGGTACTGGAGGGACGTGTACTAATCTGGAGAGTGGATGGTACAACTGCCAGTGTCAGACAGGTAAGGTGCTAAACAATTGGTATCTGATATACCATGCATGGATACCAAACTTGTTGCTTTCTAAAGATCTTAAAAATTTTAAATTGTTATACATTTACTGGTACTATATATCATGTTGACAATTAATTGTTATACATTTACTGGTACATGTAATAATTTCCAAACTTCTCTATATCAATATATCAGTTCAATTTATTATTAGATCTGATGTTTGTACAATAATAAATCATATTATGATATAATTGTTGCAAGGAATTTGGTTTTGCAAGATGTAAAATGATCAGGCACGGGTCATTGATTTCAGTTAGGAAATAGATATGTGAGATGATACATTTAATGTAGTTGTTTAAGACATTGTAAGTCTCAGAAGAAGAAAAGAAAAGCTAGGCAGAGAATTTGAGAACAGATCGATAAAATAATTTACAACAAAGAGTTTGAAATCAAATACATTTAGTACAAATATTTGTGAGCTATTAAATGATTTTGATTTACAGATATGTCTAAATTTTGTGGAAAAAAGGATGTTTCATATAAATTGAGAAGTTATAGACAATTGCTGAATGAAAGCCCCTGATAATTTGACCAACCTATCACTGTAAATTGACATTAGTAGGAAAATAATTAGACAGTATTACTGCATGTCATTTTTAGCTGGGCTTTGCTGAAAGCAGTCCTGTCTGAAGGCATGCAAATTAATTGCCAGTGTTTCTATATAATAGCACAACTGCAAAAGTAAACAAAAAACAAAACAGCGCGAAAGAAGAAGCTACTGCGATACCAAATAGTTTAACAGAGAGCCATGTTTTTTTCAATTGAAAAAATAATTACATGATTTAAAAACGAGACTATGCAATTTGGACATACTTACAATGCACATGAAATTCCGTGAACTACTTTACAAGGCATTGGTATTCGGCTAAGAAATGAAGGTTGATTTATAAGGCTTGTTTCAAAATCTAATGCACCGTCAAATTTTTTCTACTAGACAAACATATTTTTGTTAATAGCTTACAACATTTGCCGGTAGTTGCTTTCTGACACTTTGCCAACCTTAAAATCATAGAGACAGAGAGATTGCCAGTCTTCACTACACAATATGCAAATGCATACATGTTAACTCTACCGATTTACGCAGAAGTCTACCGCTTTTTAGCTCTGTCTCCCGCCTACCGCTTTTCTTCAAAATATGTTCCTTGTTTTGATAAATAGCCATTTTCGAAGCCATTGTGGTAAAAATTCTCGTCAGGTTTGAAATTAGCGCGTGACTTTGAATTGGAGCACACAAAGGCTTTATTAAGTCGCTTGAATGACAAGTTTTCAAGCATGTGTTTTACATCGAATGATGAAAGAACAAGACATGTCGATATTATCCTCGCAAAGGAAAAAGACTGAATATATCTTTTAACTTGGCCATAACAGTAAACTTGACTTGCAATTTATTGAATGCTGCATTTGTAATAAATAAGCATGTAAACATCGTTTTGATATTGAAAAAGAATATACGATTTCCTACTAGCTCTTACTTCTCTTATATGATCAATTTTGGCAACTTAACCTATTTTTTCTGAACAAAGGCAATTGTTAAAGTCTCTGCACTCAAATATTTTTCCTTAAAAATAGCTTACCGGTAATCAATATAATGGTAAATGCATGCGAACATTTTTATTGCTAGTGTTATATAATATTACTAAATTTCAAGAGTCTTTTATATTTTAGTTGATATCGTTAATTACTAATCAGAAACCCTAACTACATATGTAGTACATAAAAATCTGTGCTTTGAAATATACACGAAAAAGGCCGTGCGCGATGCTACCGTTTTTCGGTTTAAAATCTACCTATTTTTCATCACTGTAGGTTAACATGTATGGCAAATGACACATCAAAAAAGCTTGGCTTTCTGTTCTTCAGTACTTTGATTTCTCCATAGGTTATTCAGGAGCCACATGCCAAACTAAGACAACCCTTTGCTCAACCCTGAATTGTGGAAGTATTGCTCAGTGCCATGAGGAGATTGGTTGTTACTGTCCAGAAGGGAAAATCCTGACTGACAACAAAGCATGTAAACGTATGTAATTAACCCACAGCTTCAGTAATATTGTACAAAGCATTATGGTATATGTTTGGATATTATTATTACTTATTAGGTTTGTTACCTACTGAATACAGAAATATATAGGGTTGATTAATCTCGTAGATGTTCAGGCGAAGCCAAGCCGTCTATGAGATTGATCAACCCAATATATTTTTGCAGTCAATCAGTAACAAACCTAATAAGTGTTTTATTTTCCCGAGGACTATCAAGTGACATATTTATTTACAAAAATTGATGATCTTAGCAAATTAACCCATGTGAAAATTGCCTATAACATCTCATCCAATTTAACTGATTAAAACTCCTAATAATTATCAATCTCACCTTTCAAATACTCTTTGGAAATCTTTGCTTCACCCATGTTTACTAACAGTGTTTTGTTGCCTGCACTTCAATTTTAAACGCACCCCCCCCCCTTTCCTCTGTAGAGATTTGAGCAAATCTTGACACTTCCATTTTTTCTGATCCATACACAATAATATGATGTCAATGTTCAAAGGGCAACTACTATAATTTTAAAGAATTTCAAAGGGCAACTACTACAATAATTTTGAGAACTTATAGATTGCGTTTTTTGTATTAAATAATATGAAATGTCGAAATGAGCAGACGAGCGTCGACAAATGACAGCCATACTTCTGAAGATTAATTCTCACCGTACAGACAGAGATATATTAGGCAGTCCCATGCTTTATTTGCACCAATAAAAGTGTGACATTTCATTCTGAGAGAAAACACATAAACATATTGTCTTTGCAGTTAATGCAACTGATTGTTTGTACTATCTGAGAAATAATGAGTTCATGGTTGAGAAATAATTTCCATCTTTTAATTTACTTTTCTTTGAATTTCAGAACCTTCCAATGACTTTGATATGTTGTTTGACCCTCAGATTGGCGATGAGGGAGCCTATACCACTGCTGTTCTGAATGATCCTGATAACAGTGATCTGTCTTTCATGTTATGGGTCAGGTTTAATAAGGATCAAAAGGATATTGAAAACACTGTGATCTTGAAGTTAGGGTATGATTGACAATTATATACAGTGTACATGTATATACAGTTAAAATATTATGACTTTCTAAGAAAATTACTTTCAATGTGCTCAATTTTCCCCAGATCGTGCTCAAATTGGTATGAGTTATCGATGCATAAAATTTGGGATAAACCAACCAACCCAGGAAGCAATTGAGAATTGCATTCATTTTTTCTTTGTGTTTATAAACCATTCGTGACAAACACAATTATTAATTTTTGTGTAAACCGACCATAATATTTTTATTCCCATCTTCGAAGAAGGGAGGGCATATTGCTTTGCTGCTGTCCGTCCGTCTGTCGGTCGGTCGGTTCACCAATAGTTTCTGTTAATTTTTTTTGCAGAGTTGTGCATATTGAGATAAAATTTGGTATAAAGATTATTAGGATAATATCTAGGTCAAGTACGATTTGGAATACGATCAAGCAATTTTCGACAGAGTTTTGCCCCTTGGACTTAGTAAAATTCCACTTATTTGCAGTTTCAGTTCATTTTCTTCGCAGAGGTTGCATGTTTTGAAATAAGATTTAAAATATAGATTTATCAAGATAAAAGCTAGATCAAGTTTGATTTTGGGTACGATGGAGCAATTTTTGACAGAGTTATGCCCCTCGGACTAAAAGAAATTCCACATTCATTTTCAGTTTCCGTTCATTTTCTTCTCAGAGGTTGCACATATTGAGATGAGATTTAGTATACTGATTCATCATAATACATGTAGTATCTACGTCAAGTTTAATTTTGATTACAAACGAGCAATTTTCGACAGAGTTATGCCCCTTTGACTTACAAAAATTCCAATTATTTGGAGTTTCCATTCATTTTCTTTATGGATGTTTCCAAGGGAGGGGGCATAAGTGTTTCACAAGTATCTGTTGTTTTATATGATTTGAAAATTTCTATCTTTTGAAATAGACTGATTCTAGGAATAAAGCTTGATTAAAGTTTATAACTTTTTAGACTACGGTAATTGAATTGTATAAAAATTATAATCAGTGAGGGAGGGTGGGTGTTTAATGAACCTGAATAGATGGTCATCATTTGATAACCTTTTTCACATAATTATAAGAGATTTGTCAATATTTAATGTAGTATAATTATGGACCTACCTTCATCCCATTACTGTGTCTCTTACAGGGATCATTATTTGTTTTTCTTGAATAGCTAATAAAGTTATGGAAGAACCTATATTTTTTCAATGACTGTCTTTAAAATAATTTTTAGGACTATGAAAAGTAGTTTTTGAAAAATGAAGCCAAAGTGACCAAATGTGAAAATACTGTATTTAAGGTGGAATAACACACCTATTAAAAGTCACTCAAATTAACAGAAAATGATTTGATTATAAAATATATAATGATAATTAAACTGTACACACGTCAAAAAAGCGAAAAAATTGCAGTTTTTAGATAAAAATGAATATCTAACAAATTCAGTAAATAACAACAAAAGCCCCTGCAGGATTCGATCTCGGGATGTACGGATCACAAGCCGGACACTTTATCCACTCGGCTTTGAAGTAATTTACATGTTGACGTCGATAAAATCCTTTTAAAAAACGAGATGTCGTTTCGATAAGAGGTCAGCCATTTTGTGATGATGTGTTATTCCACCTTAAATACTTTGGCATGCATGTGTATATGCAATTTAAAAAAATGCATTTAATATAAAGTTAAACATTACAGAGATTTTGCAGAAGTAAAAAATGACTCAATCACGGTGTGGAATACAACAAACAACTTTGTGGTAGATTTTACAATCTTTGGAAAACCAATTGAAATGGATAATGGCAAGTGGCATGTTATTGTGTGTTCTTGGAAACGAAATGGAGAATCATTAGTTGTTGTGGATGGTGTCAAAGTCTTTGAAAACATGTTTCTTCCAGGAATACTGCCCAAAGTGTAAGTTGTAAATAAATAAAAGTGAGTGTTGAAATGTTGAAATGTAGCAAATCCGATTATTTTCAAATTGACACATTACATTGGTATGTTACATACAGGGGTTGGGTACTAAAAGAAAATTTAACTTTTAAAGAGAAACCATTCAGAAAAAAATGATTTTTTAAAAAGAGAATTTTAAGACATTACCCCCAGGGGTAGGGCATAGATACAATATGAGATCAAGCTTTGGTTTAAAAATATGTAAGATTTTTTTTTTTAATATTCTACTGAAAAACATCATTGCCATGAATATAGTAGTATTTACCAATAAGCAAGTTTAATTTATGAAAATTAACTTATTTATTTATGAAATTAACTAAGTTTCATATTTTTGCAATATTAATGGTTTTGCTTAAAATTGGTGATATATTTGTTAATTGTAGACTTGTTTAAAACTGCTGAAAATATTCTTGACTACTAAGTTTTCATGAACATTGGAATATTTTGTTACTGACAAATAAAAGTTGGTTTACAGTTTATGGAAACATTCTCAGGTCTTGTTGATTGAAGTTTCAGAAAATGTTAGTATTTTGCAAACATTATAAAGCAAAGAAATTTTTTTTTGCATTTATCAGGACTTGCTTAGCCAATGCCTTTTAGGAATGTGTTGATCTGTCTACTAGAATATGTCTGTTTGTTTGATTTTCAACATCCCATTTTCACATAAATTGTATTTAGTAGAACTTGTTTTTTAACAGTTGATGAAAAAAGTTCATGCAGTTTAAGTATCCAAAAATGCTATTCAGATCTGCATATTTATGATATATCATATATTAATGCATTATTATCAGTTAAATATTTGCAGTGAACTTAATTGTAATTATTGCATTTCAATGAATCCTTTGAAAGGCAGTATGTATTATACCTGTCCTATGGATTATGTAGCCATATAGGGACTTTTGTTAAGTCATCAAGTCTTGTTTTTCTCTTTTAAATAGTAATTTTCATTTATATTTATAGGTTCAAAGTTGAAATTGGAAAGAAATTTGAAGGCCGTATCTCACAAGTGAAAATATGGGCAAATAGTTTAACAATCAGTGATGTTTACCATATAGACGAGAACAAGGATTATAATCCACCTGGATCAACTGTTGTTCACGGTTGGTACAACTATAGGATGAACAAAGGAGTTGTTAAAAAGAGTCCTACACAGATTGAGAACGAGGAGGTGTGTGATGTTCCTGCCTGTTCATCATCAGGTATTGTCACATTGTAAAATATAATATAGAATATAATTATGATGAATACGAAGTGAAAAAAAAATTACGCATTGTATGTTTTGTTTCCTTGCTACATATTGCAAATACACATGAACATTCCTTCAATCATCAACCTGCACCTGTTTATACGTTTCTTTTTGAATGTGGTTGGATTTTTAATGCAATGATTTATCATTTTTAATGAGATATAAGGTTATCATGCATTGTGTTCAATTTTTAGATAAGATTAAACCAAAAATCAAGGATTGTGCAGATGATGTCTCAAAACACTCTGCTGACAGAATCTTCTCATATTCACTTTCAAAATTTATTGACATCTTCGAAGATTTCAATGAAAGTTTGTCTTTGTCTTCGCATTCTGGAGGTTGGTTTGTTTTGTTTCTTTTATTAAATCCCTCTTAAAAATTGTATGACTTTTTAAATAATGTAAGCATTCTAAATTTCAAATACACACACCTAGCAAAAATTCTGCATACAAGCCCATTCTTCTAAATTACTTAAATTTCTATCATGTGTTCGAATTGAAAATGACATGAAAAAATTCAATTTTTGGGGGGAAATTCAACTTTTAAAAGTTTTACCGCTATTCATGAAAATAAAAGTCCCTGCGGTACTCGAACTCGGGACCTGCGAGTCAGTATGTCTAAGCTACACCCACTGCGCCAAAGAGATAGACATCAAAGATTGGCGGTTTAAATTGTTTCACAATGCGTTAAAATCGCCATGTTGGGACGTACTGTCATAAAAGTGGAAGTCACGGGGTGTCGAGGATCCTTAATATGTTTTCACTGTATCATGATTTTATGTTCACTGACTTTGAAATGTACTGAAAAAGAATTATCTTTGTTTTGAATATCAGGGAATACCTTCACATGGGGTGATTACAGTTTACTGTTCATGGCCTCTGATGATAATGGAAATACAGCTATGTGTCACAGCAAGTTGTATGTTAGATGTAAGTTCGTTTTAACTCCTCTCAGCTAAACGTGTTTATGATGGAAACAATTAAAAAAATTTCTGCACTGTGGATTTACTCTTTATTATCATGTAAACCCAAAATAAATTTTAAACTATCTTGAAAACAAATTTACATATCATTTATCATTATAATATATATAATAAATCCTGAATTTTTCACAAATGATGTTATTTCAAATATTTTTTAAAATACTGTACAAATTGCATCATAGCAATTTCACCTTTGGATTGTAATGTTCATTTTATATTAGATATTCTTGTGAAGTGGTGTTGTTTGTAGAATTAACATTACTTATTTGTAATTATTTCAGATAATCATGAATGTCCTGCTCCAAGAACCTCTTCACAAAAAATTTACTGCTCTGCCTCCAGCAAAGATATTTGTAAACTGGAATGTCCTAGTAATCAAGAGTTATCTCTACCTGCTCCCAAATATATACCCTGTTCAGAGCTTGGTGTGTACAATCCTCTTAAACCTCAAGAGAAAGTTGTGTTGCCTTCATGTGGAGGTAAGTCAACAGATTACCTCAATATTATTAAAATTTTCATCTCGAAACCACTTTGGCCGCAAAGGCTGAGACTCTTGTAGTGTATGGATTTAAGTTTGTTCAAATCATTATCCATGGAGATAACATGGACCAACATTTAAGGGATCAGTTTTCACGTGACAATGAATAGAAAAAATCTTTTAAAATCTTCTAAAAAATGAAACAACAAAAGCAGTTCAAAGTTCAAAAGATTAAGTGGAGAAAATCTTAAAGGCTTTTTTACCATGATCAACACCACTAAATTATCCATATATTTTGTATTGATACCCGATAGCTGATTTGATTAGAGTTATGGCTATTGCTGCTCAGGTGAGCAATGTGGCCCCTGGGCCTCTTGTTTTCTCTAAAACCAGACAATTTTTAGTCATTAAGGTTCTCTGATCCTCAGCCTCAAATTTTTTTTCATCCAGAAAAATGTTATTTATACTTCAAACTTTTGTGATTGTATCCATGTATATTACGTAGTTATCGCAATTTTTTCGCCATGATGAATATAATTGAATAAAGAACGTATACAAGTTGAGATCAAATTAGAAAAAAAAAAGTTGTACTCGAACCCCTTTACCTCTAGGTAGTAGGTCTCCATGAAGCAACTAAACCAAGCAGTTTGTTGATTGGTTTAGCGTAATATGAACCCTTCAAGACTTATTAAGTTTGTCAATATAAAAGGCAGATTTTTGATGCGGATCAAAAAAGTCTAGATAATTTAGAGTTATCGAACGTTGCTGAGGATCGAAGATCGCTAACTGGAGGGTATTTTATAGTGACATATTTATGCCATGGTGGAAATTCAAGAAAAATATGTCAATTTACAAGTAAAATGTAGCATGATTTGCTTGCAGGAAAATTATGTTACATCAGAATCTTATTATAATTTGGGTAAGTTTACTAGCTATTTTCAAACCACTGTACGACATCATCAGCTTTTACATTTACACCCACTTTAAGGTTTACTTGTGTTGACATCAACATTGAATTAAAGTATTCAAGTTTAAAGTATTTTTGAATGATTATGATGTATTTTTTTCAAGGTACAATTTTTGTCATATTATTGCAAGTTTCCAAGCTGAGAATTCTTTCAGTCTTTAAATACAATGTTATTAATGATGCAAATCCGACAAGAGTACCATGAACAGTATATGAGTACCAGAATGTTTATAACTTGGATGGATGGGGTTGGTAATACATATTTAGTATATTAAAGAAGTATATTTGGTGTAAGTGGAAAATACATGTTGATTTCATTTGTCCCATTAAAATATTGTGATATTTAATTGAATTTTATTTGTTAATTTTACAGATACCATGTCAACAACAATTCAGATAGATGTGTTAATGGTGTATTCCTTACAAGTTACCTGTAGTGAAACTTATGAAACAGCAATTGAAACTAAGCTTATGGCAGATTTTATGAATAAGATCAACCAAACTTGGAATGCATTATGTTCTTCAAATGACTGTTCTGGTGTTTCAATCAAACCTTCTTGTGTACCTGATAGTAAACAAATGATGGTGGCAATACAAATGAAAAGTCTGAGGTTCGGAATGCACATTCATATATTCTTTTTTTACATGTACTGATAAGCTCTTTTTTCATCTGAAAATGTTTTTGTTTGTTTGCTTGTTTTCAGTAACGAGATCACAAGGATATCTGATGGATCTGAAAAGTATACACCTAAAGAGGTCCTTAGAATGTTGATATTTGAAGAAGATGCATTTGATGCCAAGGTAAAACAAAAAGTAGAAGCATGAGTTGGAAATGCAGCTAAACTAGCAGGAAATCATCTACTGAGTATTATTCCCTATATTTCTTACGGAAACCTACAGTTAATTCATAGCTGTATAGAAACAGCCAGACTCTAATCGAAACACCCCGTTTATCGATCGGTCAAATTCTACAGCGGCTGAAACTGACGGGAAACTGACAAGACTGAAATCTACACGCCCGTTTATCAATTGGTCGAAACCTATAACGATCTTTTAAAAAATCACAGACTGCACGAAATAATCTTGATGATGTCAGACTCAAATTATCACAGGAGAAATTTGGATGTTTCTTTTAGTTAACGTACTGTTGTACAGTAACAGTTATTTAGTGAATTTTACTTACTTTTTGTAATCAATTTATTGAATAGTTAAAAGAAAGATGTAAATATAAACAATAAAGTGATTTCTTTGATAATTCTATCTAATTATGAAGGTAGCAATAATTGCAGAAAATTTTTCACATAACCTGCGAACACGGGTGATGTATTTTTTCTGCAATGTCGCCACCTTCATATCCCGCATGAATCACCGAAGTAAGCATTTTAGTGTTTAAATGAATAATTCATGAAACAAAGTCATAATACATTATACCTGAAATGAACCCACCAAGTAGATATAAACCATTTAATTAATCACTCTTTTGAAACAAATATTTTAACTATTCTATCAAGTCGGGGGAATAAAACAGGTTTACATCAAAACCCTTATCTAATGTATTACCAAATAATTTCTTCTTAATTTGGGCCCTGCTTTGTGGGCACCCTATAGTGATCAGTCTGTCATTCTGTCCGTCCTCCTGTCCATCTGAGATCACTTGTCCGGGGCATAACTTATTTCCCTTGGCTAAATCTGACTCATGCTTCAACTTCAGAGAGCCTTTGGGTTAAGGGTAGGCAGTGACCTTGGCCCAAGTTTCTAGGTCTAAGATTAAGGTAATTAAAATGTAAAATCCTTGTCCAGATCATTTATTCTCTCCCTTTGGCCGTACTTCTCCAACAGAGTGCCTTTGGTCTAAGGGTCTGCAGTGACTTTGAATGATTTTCTATGTGAAAGGTCAGGTCATTTCAGACCATGCAAAAAATAATTCAGTCCATATTTTATCTCCCCTCAACCCTGACTGTCTTATCCTTCACACAAACAGAAGTGTTGGGTAAAGGGTGTGCAGTAACCTTAAACTAAGTTTCAAGGTCTCATGTGCAGATCATAGCTGATCTTTTTAAAATCCAGTTTTAGATGACAAATTATTTCCAATTGGCTTAATCTTGCTCTTTTGTTAAACCCCAAAAAGTCTGTCGTTAAGGGGTAATGAGCTTGACTTAAAGTTATATGCCAACCTGAAAATAACTAAGTCATACGTCAAAGTAAAATCCTTTGAAATGCTTTAATTCTTCTCTTAAGGTCACCTGAGTAACTTAGATGACCTATTGCAATTGGTTTTCGTCCGTCATTGTGGGTCGCCTACCTTGCGTAATTCCTTAATTTTTTACATTTTTAACTTCTTCTTAAAAACTTCTTGGTTTAAATGTCCATGAAGCCCTCTACCAAAATTGTGACATTCGTGGCCTCTGGGTCAGGATTCATGCCTTAAGGCAAGACCAATATGGCCATTTAGTGAAAATGTATTAAATCTTAGAAAATCTTCTTCATTTCCATAGCTATGGACGATAAACTGAATGCATGTTTACATGTATGATGTCCATGAATCCCTATACCTAAATTGTGAAATTCATTACCCCCTGAACAATAGTTCAGGCCCTAGGGCGGGTCGAATATGACCACATAGTGAAAATGTATTGATTGAATGATATTTTCCTCTGTACTATCACAGTCATTGGAGATGAACTAATTGCATTGTTGTTATTTTGTTTATAATGTCTGTTTATTAAAAGTGAAATTCATTACCCACGGGGCAGATATTAAAACTTCTTATTTTTGGAGGGGGATGAAAAATACAGCAGTATAGTTTTTCACTTTAATTTCCTGTGCATTGTATGCTTGTTGAAATAAGCTGTATGTTGTGTGCATTATAAATGAAACTGAATATTATAAAAGATTGACCATTAAATGCCTGCAGGTTTCTTTTACCAAAAGTTTACAATTTTTTGAACCCCCACCCACCCACCCCCCCCCCCCTTCTTCCCATTTCATGAATAAATGTTTTCAAACTTCAAATAATAAAAGCATTGTAGGAGTCAGGGGAGGCTTTACAATTTAGATTTATAAATGAAGCTTAAAATTCAAACGTGAGACTCTCTGACATGTCAATCTAAGGGCTATGGTACTCCGGTAAACGTCAAGGCCTGTGGGCCTCTTGTCATTATTTAAGCAGGACCCTTTGAGGTGACCACCATTTTAGTATGTGTAGTTTAATTCAGTTGCGAACACTACTGTTTTAAGGAAATTGGTGGAGCAAAGGTACTGAATGATCAAGTAGTAATAACTGATACATTCTCCTGTCCTGCTGGTTACACGGTGATTGGAGACAACTGTGGTATAATTTTCATTTTTATTAATTTCATTTTCTTTAATGGTGTGGTTTCTCTTGGATTACTCTATATGAATCTGATAAATAAAACTTAATAGGTTGCAATTAATTTTTTCAGGTCGATTAACAATTTAATATTTAATTTTTGTAATCTTCATGTAATGATAGAAATGCATCATCAAAAAATTGTCAAATCTAGTTGTATATCTATGTCTACCCTTACTCTGCATTTAGTTGCATGTAGCATGGGGACCTTTTACGATAGTTCCAGTCAGAACTGTGAATTCTGTCCTGTCGGATCTTATGGAAGTTCAACTGGATTAATAGAATGTTTTGGCTGTGGTTCTGGCAAAATTACATTTGGAGTAGGTTATACATCCAATACTGATTGTGTTGGTAAGTTCCAAAAAAGCTGTTGTTAAAATATCTATTAATGTTTAGGTGAGTGGTGGTATTTAGTACAACCATGTTTAGAGAGTACACACGTTTGATAGTAGAGATTTTAAGAACCATTATGTGTTAAATGTACTTGTCTGTATTAACAGGTAAAATTGCAACATATGTTCAACATACGTTGAAAATATGATTTCCACAAATATATGTTAAACATATGTTTTAAGTCTGTAATATGTTTAACATATTTTTCAAAAATATGTCAACAATATTTCTCAAACATATGTTCAACATGCTGTGAAAAATTCATATGTTTAACGTATGTTCAACATATGTTTAACATATGTTACTCGATACATATGTTGAACATATGTTGCAATTTTACCTGTATAGGTTGATGCATCTCAGAAAGTACCGGTATATGGCCCCTATTGATTTTAAGTTCAAAAGGTCAATTGCATTTACGTGTATATTGCTTATATTAAAGGCTTCTGCACCCTATAAGTATGTCCAAGGGTGGCAGCAGAAGCGTTTCATAAACATCTCTTGTTTTCTTGGTAGCTTATATTTTTTCCTGGTTTTTTAAACAATTAGCTATCTTTCAAAATTAAGCTAGCTAAAAATTACTCCCTCTAATACCAGAAAATTGCCAAATCTGAAACAATGTACTATAGCAATAGTAAAAGAATATGCAAGTCACTGCAGAACAGTTGGCTTTATCTGAAGGAAAATATTTCTAAATCTATTTTGATTTTTTCAAAAAAGAAAAACGGACTCACATCGATCTTTTAGATCCTTTAGTTTCATAGAACGAAATAACATGTGTACATATCCACAATTTTGTTTGTCGCCATGGTCTCGTTTCTTAAAAACTGAGTTTACTTATCTAACAATTAGAATCTAAATTATGATGTTTTGTTTTAGGCGATTGCCCTGTTGGGGAGTTTTGGGATGGTTCAAGATGTTCTTTCTGTTCAAACCACTATTATCAGAACATGACTGGCAAAGATTACTGCTTTCCTTGTCCACTCGGTAAAAAAACGAGTGGTAAGGGCTCCATCAGCCCTTCACAATGTTTTGGTAAGCATTTAAAATACAGATAATGTTTTCTTCTGTATTGTTTCTAATTGATTTAAGGAATGAATTCAATATTTATTTGTTTTATACGATATAAAATGGTATGGGGCAGTTTTCGCTTTATAAACCGCAAAGCGGTTTATAAAAAAACGTAAAATGTTTCAAACCATCTTATATCGTATAAAACTAATAAATATTGAATTCATTGCTTATAGTTTAATTTTTTAACTCTTCATTGTAGATAAAAACGGTCATTTGACCTTTAAAATGATGTGAAATTGTACAAAATTCAAACGTAACGTCAGGCGTATTGATACATTTTTGACTTTAGTCGTACTATGACGTAGGCAACATTCTTTATACGATATAAAACAATTTTTTAGCCAATCAGAAAGCGCGTTATAACCAGAATTAAATTATTATATGATATTTTTTGTTATCTCAATTGTCAAAGCAATTTGTAATGAAGTTTTTAGGTTAAAATCTAAATCCATATACCTCAGTCAAGAAGTATGTATATTACTGAGCGGATGTTAATTATATAATTAACTTTCAGCTTCATTGTCATCATAGCATGTTCAAGTGTTAACTTTTTAGGAATTATCAAACCTTGGACTAAAAATGATAATTGATAGCTATAGAGAACATAATCTGTGTTCTTACTGCTTATAAGTAAAAATAAAATTACTGAAGTACTAACGGGAGTTGATTTAATTGATTATTATTTATTTTTATATCAACGATGTGTTTTTTCGCATGGCAAGTAGTTACTTAGCCCTATTTGAATAATTACACACATTTTTTCTCAAATGAATCCACAGGTTTGTTTTTTGACAAGAATTCTGAGCTATAGACGGAAAACACCTTATGAATCACGTTGTGTAATATTCAAAGATAGAATTAACGCCATCAAACTCTACGATGTATAATGTATCAGTAATCGAAATATTTCTGGAAAATGGTATCAAAGCAATTTCTAACCATCATGGTTCATTCATGGTTTTATCTTTAGATTGGATATTGTGTTCTTTAATCCAAACGCTACCACTGTAATTGAACTTTTGCGTAGGAATACATACGACTTAAAAATATCTAAATTGTTCTTACCATTTAAAATATTACTATGTTTAAGGTAATTTAAAGTGCTACGTCTTGTCAGCAATGATGATTTTTGCGTATGTCCAAACATTGTTTTATATCCGGTTTGACAGAGTATTTATTTCAATTTATAAATACTAAATCATTCAATGTTTTTTTTTTTCTTAATAAGATGATTGTCCTGAAGGAACACAGCTAAAACCGGACGGAAACTGTGTTGATTGTCCTCGTGGATATTATCGCAGCTTTCTGTTGGATGTCTGCATGGAGTGCCCGGCAGGAAACACAACAGCAGGGAATGGTAGCACCAGTAAAGACAGCTGTTACATAAGTAGGTGTCAGATTATATATGTGCCACATATTTCTGTTACTCTGAATTATTTATTTTACTTATTTTGCCAGTAGAAACTGGGAGGGGTGGGGTTTGAGGGTGGGGTTTGAGGGGGGGGGCTACGGTCCATGATATATATATTTTTTCCTTATTTATTATGGTAGCCGTTTCATTATTATTCACTGGGCACCAGTTTAAGTGTAATCCATTGCTGAGTCCATTATTGTTCAGCAAAGTAAGAAATGAAACAAAAATTATTATTGATAGGACTATCAATTCAGATATTTTAGTGTGTTGCAAGTCTTATGTCTACGTGTGAATGTCTGTTGTTTTTGTCGCTTTAAGTGTTTTCTTTCCTACATGTATATTACCTTTAATCTACAGGTGTTTGGCTTTTGTGTAATAACGAATTAAAAAGCTAATTAAAATTTATGATTGATTGCTATCAAGCAGAAAGATTTATCAGAAAAGAAACTGAGTTTAAATTTAGTTTAACTGTTATGAAATAAGTGTTGGTTCATATCAAAGGATAAACTTTCTTAAAGCAATGAATAAATATGAAAAACTTATAGCTGATCCAATTTTAGACGGACCTGCATTTAATGTAGTTTTAAAAATGTCTGCACTAGGCATCTTTCTTTTAATTTCATTTGTAAACTGATAAGAATTTTTTTTTTTTATCAATGAAGATATGTGTTGAGATCATCTTTTCTTAGAAACATCATGTATGTTTTTTTAATTTTAAAGACTCTTTGCCTGACTTGTCAGTCTTATTAAACAATCACATTTCATCATTTGTTTGCATGCAATGCATGTATCCATCATGTACTGGTATATATGCATCTTTGATTATAAATCATTATATTAGAATTTATGAAAACAATTATTTTGAGAATTTGAATGGTAGGAACAAAAAAACAGGATGCATTCACAATTATTTGATTAAATGTCAGAATGATTGTTACGACATAATGTCTAAAATTGTAAGTATTTAAGTCAGAATGCAAACGAATGTTTCAGTTGTAAGATATTGCACTTTTGCATCTTTTGGTAGCAAGTTCTAGCTTGCAAATGATGTCCCTCACTTTAAATGTAAGCAGTTCGAAAGGCTTAACATGAAACAATACTGTCTGATTTCAGCTATGTGTTATAATGGAACATTTCGCAACAAAACAACAAATGTCTGTGAGCCATGTCCAGTCGGAGAATATCAACCAAAAGACCTGCAAGAGGAATGTATAAAATGTCCAGAAAACTATTCTACAGAAGCAGCTGGAAAGAACAACAGAACAGATTGTAAATGTATGCCAAGTATTCTGAATCAGAATATCTGTGTAACTATATTTCTGGAATACACAAATACTGCTATTGTTGGCAAGAAGATATTTAACTTAACCCAAATAATTAAGCTCATTCATATTAAGACAGTTCATTTCAAATTTTTAAGCCAGTTTGAGCCATGAGGAAAGGTTCAAAACTTTTTGGTCGAAATTTATTTACCGGTAATATCAATATCGAGAGATGGATTAAAGAACGATTTGAAACTAAAAACACTTTTAAAATAACATTTGAGGATGTTTGACTAGTCAAATCCAATGACTGTTCTTTCAAATGATTCACTTCACATTACTTCAGCAATAATTTTCAATGCATGGGTATGTTGATATTGCTATGAAAGATTACTAAATTAAATTTTGTTGTGATTCAAATTGTATAAAAAATAGCTAATAGGACCAATAATGGGGGCTACAAGAAGTGCTAAGTTTAAAAGTTCAATATATGAATACATGTATATACAAGCAAAAAATAGTTTTAACTAGACTCTTGTTACAAAAGAAACAAAAGGTTTAACTATAGACATTGCTTCTCTCATGTAGAACAAAAAATGGATATGATTATTACTGTGAATGAAATATCCAGATATTACTCCCATGTAAAACAGAACACGAATGAAAGAACTATCAATTTATGAAGTACTTTCTGTGACGACCGGAAGTAACGCCGAACCAAACAAAACATGATAAACATTTCTACAACCATAAGTCAATCTTTCCTCAAGGTTTGGTTGTTCACATCTCTGCAAAAATCAGAGATCTCGCTGAAACCAGGTTTTTCGGGACCGGAAACATACGAACGGAAATTACTAATAAAGATAAAAGCTGGCATTTTTTGTACACATTCCTCACTGTTTATCAGGCTGTAGAAAACAATTAAGAAAGTCGGTTAATCTTGTAAAAAACAATATTTGTGTGAACCCTTCCGGTTAGAACCGAAAGTGACGGTTGACAAAATGAGACCCGTTAAACACATCTTCTATCTAAACAACTTCTATTATTCATAAAAATTTCTTGTCTCAATTACTTACAGTGAGTAAAATCTCGCGGGTATCACATTTGTTAAAATAAATGCTACAGAAGATATTTGAGATATCTTACCGGAAGTAGCTAGGCTTCTTGAGATATTTGAGATATCTTACAAGAAGTAGAATGTTTAGATAATTTAATTAATTGAGAAAAATTGTGAACAAGCAAAAAGATAAAATCCTTAATAACCTAGAACCGGAGGTGACGAGTTAAAAAAAATGACGTGTAATTTTCTTTAAAATTTTGTCTTCAAAATTTTGTCTGAAAATTGCATATAAATTGGCTGAAGAATTTTTGAGAAAACGTTACATATAAAAAATTTAAAATAATAGTGAAAAAGAAAGAGATAAATAAAAATAAGGTCTCCCGTTAGAAACGAAAGAATTTAGCTAGACACGATCTCGTTGTGAGCAACGAGGAGGTCTTCCGTCCGATTTTTAAGAAGAAGTAATGAAATTGCCTTTGATCTTTATTAAAGAAACATATCAGGAAAGCGGAGGGGGGGATCTAATATTATATATTATGTACCACTTTGGACCTTGAATTTGAAGGGGCAGACCCTTTTTCTTGATGTCAAAAGAAAGCTCATGTCATGTAATACACATTTTGTTCAACAAGTGTTTAGAAATTATATACCGTTCTCTAGATATCTGGAAAAGATCATTTTAAGGGCTGACCATATAACTCTTTTAGGGACCGGTTAATAAAAAAAATGATGGTTGCATATTATTAAGCACATTATTCTAAAGCATGTTTTGTTTAATTTTACTTTTCAAAATTTGACTTCTGACCCCTTAAAATCCTTAATTACGTAACAAAGGAGTAAACAATTTATAGGTTTATAATGTTTCGATAAACATAATTGTTTCTATGTATTATCAAAAGATTTCTAGCCCCTTAAAATCCCTAATTACGTAACGTATTCAGAAAACTTTTATAATATATGGATGCATAACTGGAAGATTAACATTTTCGCCTCTTAACATATTACAAAATATTTCTCAGTAAAATGCTATGGATGAAAGACTTCGGGCCATTTTGGCCCCTAAATTGAGGGACCAGCCCCTTTTTCTTGATGTCAAATAAAAGGTCTCTTTAAAATCAAACATATTTTGTTCAACAACTGTTTAGAAATTCGTTACCGTTCTTGAGCTATCTGGAAAAGAAAGTTTTAGGGGCTGTCCCCTTATTTCTTTTTTGGTACCACAGAACGAAATTTTGATGGTTGAATATTGTTTAGATAAGCATTCTAAGCATCTTTTATTCTATATTGCTTTTCAAAATATTTGTCCTTTTTGATTGATATTTTTGACTTCTGGCCCCTTAACACCCTTAATTGTGTATCGCATGAATTTTTTTTTTTATGATATATAGTTAAACACCTATAAGATGAACATATCTGCTTCCTAAACATATTGCAAAATATTTCTTAGTAAAGTGCTATGGATGGAAGATTTTAGAGAGCTTTTAACCCCTTATATGAGGGGCCAGCCCCTTTTTGTTGATGTCAAATGAAAGGTATTTTAAAGGTAAATTTTAATTGCTCTACATGTCTTCACAAAATATTTTCGAGATAAAAAATACATAAAGAAAACCAAGGAAAATCGCTACATTTTTTTATATCTCAATTTTCGGGTCCAGACGAGCTTCGGCGCCTTTTGTGCCAGACATAAATGATTTACTTTATGCAAAACTACAATTCCTAAAAAGGACTATATAATATGGTTTGAGCTTAAAATGGCCCCCTTAAATGAACATTGTCATTTTACTGCTATTCTTTGTTTTATTTGTACAAATATACATATGAAGTTTTTTCATAATTTTCATTTTGATTTCAATGCCCAAAATTTAAAAATATGACATCATAAAGGTTACCTTTTCCCGCCATTTTCTCAGTTTTAGCATAAAACGGCTTGTTTTGAGGCAGTTTTTCTTTAAGGAAACATTGAGCGACTGCTCGAACAAGCAAAATATTTTCACCAAAGATGTATCTTTCCAATACTTATACGTGACAAAAAGTTCGTTCTTGTTCAAAGAGTCGCTCTGTATTTCTCATTCGAAAAAAGATAAGAAAAAATGTCAATTTTTGACTGATTTTGATTGAATTATGAAAATATCGTCACTTCTGACGTCATATACTGCCAGTGAGTGCATGTAAATCAAATAAATAGGTGAAAAACATATTTTAGGTCAACTCTTTTATATAATAGCACAACAAATTAATGTACCTGTATCATTTTAAAAATAGCGAATTATGAGGGCCAAATTTGACTTATATCATATATAGTTCTTTGAATTTGATATCTTTAATCATTTAGGAGGAGTTTGATGGACAAGCTGACCCTATTAAAATCGCTAAAACGTCAATATCTCAGAAACGGAAATGACGTCATCAAAATAAAAAAATGTGTGTTAAGTATAGATCAATATCTATTAGATTCTAAAGGTTCATGAAAATCCGCCGAGCCATATCGGAGAAATCACGTGCACAAATTTTGTAAGGAAAAAAATAATAACTAGACACGATCTCGTTGCGAGCAACGAGGAGGTCTTCCGTCCGATTTTTAGAATATGGAATAACCTTACTCTTGATCTTCGTCAACGAAACTTATCTGGAAATGGAGGCTGGATCTAAGAGTAATGGGTAAAAGACTATCTACTCCTTTGGTGTCCCTTATTTGAGGGATCAGCTCCTTTTAATTCATTTTAGTTAAAAGTTATTTTTGTGTACCGCTAATAAGTGTTTAGAAATTCTGTACCGTTCTCGAGATATCTGGGGAAAATCGTTTTGATATCCGGTCCTAAAACTCCTTTTAGGGTCCAGATAACAAACAATATATGGTTGTACATTGTTAAGCTCAATATTTTGAGCATCTTTTGTTAAATACTGTTTTCAAGAATTTTCCTCTATTTTGAGATATTGAGGATCAAAGTGTTGGACTTCTGGCCCCTTGAAATACCTAATAACGTAACATAGGAGTAAATGATTGCCATGTGTAGGTGAATAACGTTAGAATGAACATAATTGTTTCTATAACGTATCACAAAATATTTCACAGTACAAAGTTATCATTAAAAGACGTCAGAGCCCCATTAGCCCCTTATTTGAAGGGCCAAACCCTTTTTCTTGATGTCAAATTAAAGCTCTTGACTTTATAAAGATTTTTTGTTCTACATGTTATTACAAAATACTATCGAGGAAAGAGATATTGAAAAAAAAAAACACGAAAAATCACGACACTTTTTTAACTGTAATTTTCAAGCTCGGGCAAGCTTCGGCGCTTTTGGTCACAGGAAAATATATATACCACATGTCAGATCTACAACCCCTGGACAAGCTTACGCTCTGAAAATCGCTAAATTGTTGAAATTCAAAACCGGAAGTGACGTCATCAGTAAAAAAAATTCCAATCAGGTTTAGATCACTATCTATCAAATCTGAAAGTTTCGTCTAAATCGCTTGAGTAGTTTCTGAGAAATCATGTACACAAAATTTGTAAGAAAAAAAGAAAAAGAACTAGATACGACCTCGTTACGAGTAACCAGTAGGTCTTCCGTCCGATTTTTTTTTAATGATACCATGAAATATCGATACAATTTAAAAATTAACACCCCTTCCCCAAATTTTAAGATAATGATTAAAAATCCCTAATTACGTCAAACATGGGCCTGCCGATGACTGTTTCAAACAGATATTGTAGCGATCAACAACTTTGATTCTATAATGCATAACAAAATATTTATCGTTTTTCAAGTTATTTGTAATAGAATTTACAAGTCTCTTAATCCCTATATAAAGGGGCCAGCCCCCTTTTCTTGATTTTGGTGGATAGAACTTTGATTCTCTACTACTTTTATTCTATATGTCTTAACAAAATATTAACCGATAAAAAGATACTGATCAAAATGTATGAAAATTTTGATTCAAAATCTGTACCCCATTTTCGTGCCTAAGCGATCTCCAAGGAATAGCGCCACTGGTGCAAAACAACTATATAGTGCACAACTTCAAACCATGGTATACCTATCCTGAAATTTTCAAAGTCTATCTCTGATAGTTTCTGAGATCAGCTCTGCACAAAATTGGTCGTAAAAAATTACAAAATCTACCGTAAATCCGGACCAGGAGTGACGACGACAAAAAATTCAAAAACATATAAAATTCCGATAATGTCCCATCATCTGTGAAAAAATCGTCGAGATCGGTTGATAAATTTTCGAGAAATCGCGTGCACAAAATTTGGGGGAAAAAATAATAAACAGTACGAAAACAATAAGGTCTTCCGTTGGAAACAGAAGACCTTACTACGTAAAAGAATAGGGAAAAAGAAACCGAACGAAAACAATAAGGTCTTCCGTTGGAAACAGAAGACCTTAATAATATAGAAGAATGAGAACGCGTAGAAAAACAGTAAGGTCTTCCGCTGAAGACGGAAGACCTTAATAATAAAAGACTGTTTTTGTCTAAACCTTAATAGAAGAGTGTTTTTCAACTTGAACTTCAGTCCAACAAACCCTTTATGTTGAATATTTTAGTTAATAAAGTAAAAAAAAATGGAGAGAAGGAAATAGAGAGAAAGAACAAATCTTGGCTCCGGCTGACGCGAAATAATTCCGATTTTCTCTTTGAATTTAGGGCGTTTCCGCCCGGGACAGGAGCTGAATTTTTGTATGAGATGAAAAACAACGTGTAAGATGTCTGACTACTCAGGTTTGGTAACAGTGCGAGGTCATTTGAAATATTGATGCGTGTTTGTGTATGAAAGGGGATGAAAAGGACCGAGCTTGATTTTCGTCGTAAATAAATCGAAAGTAGAATTTTGAGGTATGGATCTCGGATTCGGGTAACGACAATTAAGGGAAGTCCTAAAACAATGACTGATGCATTTTACACATGTATTTGAGTGTTGAGATTTTTGTTTGGTGTCGTTTACTATTATGTTTGACTGTTTTATATCAACATAATTGATTAAATCTTTATAAATGTAGAAATAACGAAATCAGTAACACGTAAATTTATTCAATAAAAATTAAATGAAAGTAATTTCCACAGTTCTAACATTCATAAGTAGTTCATACGCTATCGTAGATACAGACTAAACGGAAAACAAGAAATATACATGCAACAGAAATATTACGCGGCTGCTTACATCCTTTTCACTGTGTAAATTTGAAGTCCCCGTACAGGCTATACTCGCGGCTTGATATCGGAAATTTCTTGATTGTTCAATCTGCTGCAAATTTGGCAGAAAAAAAGAATGAGGTCCGAGGTACATTTACAAAAAATTTCATGAGGATTTAGTGAAGGGCTCGGGAGTTAGAATTTTTTCTACAGTACATGTCAAACACGACAATTAAAACTCAATTGCCAAAAAGTTCATAACTCTGTTAATAATGAACAAATTGGTCTGGTAATCTAGAATGGTACTAAGTTGAATTTAAAGGTCCGAGTTCAAAGATCAAGTAAAATCGGGCCAGAAAAACTAAATGAATTTATGAAGGGGGGGGGGGGGGGGCGGTCGGTAACTTCTATATTAAACGGAAAATACTAAATTCCCAATATCACTAGAGTTTGAGATACATGCATGACCTTTATTTTGCTATTTACCAGCTAAACATGATTTGGAAATTGAATGAAAAATCCTTTGATTTTAAACAGACTCTTCTCTTTAATTTCTGTATCCTCTTTTTCTTTTACAAATAAATCATAAATGTATTGGACTTCTCGTCCTTGTTTTGTTTCTGATATATGTATAAGAGCTTTGATTGAAACATTTAGATCCCTCTTATCATCAAATTTGAGGGGCTAGCCCTTTTTTCTTAATATCAAATGAAAGGTCCCCTAATATTAAACGTATTTTGTTCAACAAGTGTTTAGAAATTTGTTACTGTTTTTGAGATATTTGGGAAAGATTGTTTTAGGGGCCGACCCTTATCTCCTAATAAGGACCATTAAACGAAACTTTGGTGGTTTAATATTATTACAAATATTATTCTGAGTATCTTCTCTTCTATAATGCATTTCAAAATATTTCTCCTTTTTAAGATATAAATGATCAAAATATTGGACTTCTAGCCCCTTAAAAACCCTAATTATGTAACATATCAGAAAACTTTTAACATATATAGGTAGATAACTGGAAAATAAACATTTTTGCCTCTATAATGCATTACAAAATATTTTTCATTAAAGAGATATAAATAAAAGACTTTAGACCCCTCTTGGCCCCTAGTTGGAGGGGTCAGCCCCTTTTGCTTGGTGTCAGGTGAAAGATCATTTATAGATAAATTTTTGATGCTCTACATGTGTTAGCAAAATATTGATTAAAAGAAAGATATTCGTGATCAAATCTCAAATTTCGTAAAAATTGACCAAAAAATTTAACATCAACATTTTCAGTTCTGGGCGAGCTTCAAGGATGATGACTTTTGGTCAAATCTAAAACAAGCAAACAAAACTACCATAACCACTCTATCTTGCAATTTCAATTTTAATTTAATTTCAAGTACCTAACTATAACAGTTTTTGAGGACATGCGTGGACACTATCATGTTCCAAAATCCATGAAAAAGGGAGATAATTCAGAAGCGGAAGTGAATTTTCAGACAGGAAGTAAGATGCAAAGAGACATTCACCTAGGACATCATCCCTGTAAAAATCATTAAAATCGATTCAGAAATGGCTGAGAAATTCAGGGTGACTACCATGAAGAAAAATGATAATATAGAAGAATGAGAACGCGTAGAGAACCGGTAAGGTCCTCCGCTGAAGACGGAAGACCTTAATAATAGGGAAAAAGAAACCGAACGAAAACAATAAGGTCTTCCGTTGGAAAACGGAAGCCCTTAATGATAGGGGAAAAGAAACAAAGCAATAATAATAATGCTTTCTGTTGGAAACGTAAGACCTTAAAAAAACATTACGATCACTTTAAGGTCCTCCGTTGGAAACGGTGTTTTCCAACTTGTATTTCAACCCAACAATGAAGAAATGTTGTGTTATCAAATTAAAAAAATCAAAGTACTGAAGAACTGATGGGAGTTGATTGTTGATTTTTATGAATGAATTTTTGTACTTTTTCGACAAGAGTGTCGAGAAACCCCCATATGAATCATGTTAAATAATATTTAAAGATAAAATTAATTCAATCAAACTATGTACATGTATCAGTAATAGAAATATTTCTCGAAAATTGCATGGATCCAAGCAATATTGAACTCTAGTCTCGTTCAACCAAACGCCCGGCTGACACCGTTAATTTCCGACAAGGATTTACCGAGACAGCCGAGCGTCGAGTTGAACGAGACCATATTGAACTCTGACGTAGGAATACATACGACTACAAAAATATTTAAATTGTTCGTACCATTTAAAATCTGACTATTTTCAAGGTATTTATAAATAAGTTTCCTTGAAAAACAATGCTTTAGCATACATTACAATGAATTTATCAATTATTTTCAAGAACTAATTTGTCTGAGTAACTGCATAGGAGAGTTGATTAAAATCAACTCCCAATAAAGATAGAGAGAGAGAAAAAACAAATCTTTGTTCCGGTGTAATTAGAACGCACAACTTTTTGGCTCGCTCAGCGGGTATTAGTTTCATTGACGCAGAAAGTGCAATATAAATCGCTTAATTAATGTGTGTGAACGCGTCGAGTTAAAGGGGCATGGTCACGATTTTGGTCAAATTTTATTTTTCTGTTTTTATTATTTACAATGCTTTAGAAATGCATTTCTTATGATCAAATTAAATTTATGTGCCGGTCGATGTGTTTTAAACAAGATACATGGCATACAATTCTTCGTCAAGTAAACAAGGCTCGTGCCCTGTTTTTGTTTACATAGGTTCAATATACCATTAAAAAACTTTTCAAGCTAATTTGTCTTTCTTCTTATTCATTTTAAGCATAAATAAAAAGTTCCTAACGATTAACACATTCGTGTGAGGTCTAAAGCTGGAATTTTCACTTCAACATTCAAAATGTAAACAAAAGCTTTGTTTACATAGCGAAGAATTGTAAGCTCTGTAACTTGCTTATAACTCAACAAATGACGCTCAAACTTTGGTTGCCTATTAAAAATGCCCTACTGAAGCATTGTTAGCATTAAAATCGAAAAAATAATTTTTGACCAAAATTCTGACCATGCCTCTTTAAGTACATAGATCAAAAGGCCGGGTCTAAATAAAGCGAGTAAGCACTTAAAGCGTGTGAGAATGTAAGTTTGAAAGATGTCATTACTTGGATCAAATCAATAGTAGAATCTCGGGTTCGGTTAATGACAATTAGGGGAAGTCCTGAAACAATAAATGATGCATTTTATACAGTCATGTATTTCATCATTGAAAATTGTTTGCATGTTGGTTATTGTTTTGTTTCATCGTTTTATTTCAACACGATTCATAAATTCTTGATAAATGAAGAAATGACGAAATCAGTAAAATAGATAATGTCATAGAAAGTATGGTCTATATTACTACAAACTAATTATTACAAACAAAATAAAATTATGTCTCCTCCCCTGGGCAGTTGCTTGCTTCAGATTTGCCTCTGTGTGCCAACATCTTTGTACGTGTGCATGGATTTAGAGAAGGGGTGGGAGTGAGGGGTCCAGGCCCTCCTCCCCCTTTAAAATTCCTTTATATTACTGTATTAGTAAAATTACCAAAAAATACACCTCGGACCACAATCCCCCCTTGCAAACCCAATTACATGTATTACTCTGACCCCCCCCCCCACACACACACACACCCGACTCCTCATGAATAAATAAATATACATCAGAATATTTTGATAACAACAAAAGCCTGTATATGTAGTTGCAACAAAGAAGATTGTAAACAGTGCAAAATAAATAACATACATGTAATTATATTGCGCAATGCTTTTCAATGCAGAACTGCCAGGACAGAAGATATAATTACGGATTTAAGGTGGTATAAGACACATGTCAATATTTTTGTCGATAAAAGTGCGTTATAATCCAATTCTTTCATGAAGATGTTTTAGAATTTTAGAATTTTACAAAACATGTATTTTGCCAAAAAAAAATGAGTATATAAATTTTTGGAAACTTAAGTAAAAAATAGAAAAGCCCCAGCAGGATTTGAACTTTTCTACTTCTGGACACGTAGTTAACACTCTAACCCATTGCACTTCACTGTAAGTAACATTATTTTGGGGAAAATATTATATTTCTACTTTATTGTTTATTTCAATAGGGAGTGTATCACAATATGCATTTGTCATGTACCACCTTAAGACTGAAATATTTGCTTTAGATAGTTATTTACCTAATAAAATAGTGCAACAGGTTTTGAGAAATAAAGTCATAAAAATACATGCATGTTACAAATAACTGATCTTTGTCTGAAGATACGTACACAACACAGGTCTGCATTAGCGGGTACTAGTTTTACCCAGCTCTTCGGTTAGATGGGTTTCACGTGGTGTATATACCGGTATGTGTTTTCCATATGCAGAAAAGGACTATTCATTAACATGCATAAACGTTTCTTTTGTGATGATCAGCTAAAGGGATTCATATTGTGCTCTAATTGGATTATCATTATGATGTTGAACAATATAGATAAGCATAATACATGTAGTAGCATAATATTTTGAGACACCAGTATACTAAAGTTTTACTCTCACTTTCTAGATAAGTGATCCCCCTTTGCCATGATACTGTAACATCATCTTTTAATATTTGAATAAGCTTATCATCATTACCTATCGCATTTGTACAGTTTTTGTCATTTTAATTGCAAAGGTTATTTGATCATTTGTCAGACTTACACTATTGAGTTGACCTCATATTGACCCTGTGACATTTTGTATTAAATGTGTGTATTACATGTAAGTAAGTGTAGAGACTTATTATCATGTTTATATGAGTTATAATAGGAAGGAAGGGTCTTTTTTCAATGTATTACGATGTATCAAATATAATGTAGGCCATGACCCTATGGGATTGTTCTGACCCCAAGAAACAGGAAAATACCAAATATCTTGAAAACTGTTGAGATCCCCACCACTAAACCATATATCACAATTCTTGTTTCTAATGTCATTATGATGCTTCAAAAGGTGTTAAGTACATGACCCCCAGGTGTTGTCTTTAAACCCCCCCCCCCCCTCTGAAATATGAAATGATGATATGTTTTGATAACTTTTGAGATCCCCATCCCTTAAACATATTTATTCTTGCTCTTGTGTCATTGCACATCAAATGGTATATAGGGTATGCCCCCTTGGAGACACCCTGACTTTCTAGAACTGGAAATAAACGAATTATATCTTATTCATATGTAGTTTTTGACCCATGTGTGTAATTCCTAGCTTAATGATGAACATGCTTTGTTTAGGAGACTTTACTATTGCTTCGAATACATACAATATTTTGTTTATCTCAAAAATTAAAAAGCAATTTCCAAAATCTTAATGTGCATCTAGAAAAAAATACCAATCAAGAAATGATTTATAATTTGCTAGCGTACACATAAGAGAAGACTCTGAATTTTAAGTAAGAAAACTCTTAAAAATCTTTGAATCTTTAGAACAAGGTTTGAGTGGGGGAGGGGTGGATGTCGAGGATAAACATTTAATTTTGATTTTTTATCCCATGTAAACCCCATGGTAAACCCATGTGCACACAGTAAACTTCTGAATTATACTGCCGATTTTACTATTTTTTTCCCGGAAATTCTAATTCCGCCGGAGATTTTCACATAAAAAAAATCACCCTCGAGGCAATATCGGTTAAAATCTATTCTATATTTAAATAATACATATATTCAAGGGACTTGGACACGATTTGACTTAAAATTTTCAAATTTCATTTTTCCATTTTCAATGTTTAATCTGATAATTATAGAAGTTTATAATGCTATGTCAAAATTTGAAAGTCAAATATCAAGTTATAAGCAAGATACAGAGTTCATGATTCTTTGTTTTGTAAACAAAGCTCGAATATTGTCATTTTTACAAATGGGTTGTATTGGTGTAAGTTTCAATCAAATGTATCTTTCTTTTGTTGATAATAGTATTTATGAAGATATTGAATTAGTTTAAATTGTTTTTTACATGTCATGTTGTCCAAGACATGGTAATTCTCTACATTACATTTTTGTAAACAACTATAAGACTCGAGCTTTGTTTACATAACAATTAATTCTTACCTCTGTATCTCGCTTGTAACTCGACTTTAATATTCAATATTTGATCAATCATTTAAAATGCTCCAGTAAACCATTTTATACATAAAAAATAAAAATCAAATTTTTGATCTCAAATCGTGTCTAAGTCCCTTTAAATATATGTTTACGGTATAATTTATTTTTCAAAGTGCAGTTAATTTTTTGGTAAAGAGGGCGTAATATCACATCAACTGAATCAAGTTCTTTCAATTTTTAAAACCTTATTGCACATATATCTATAGGGCAGCCCAAATCATATTCCAAGAGATGACGTAGCTACTCCAAAAGTTTTAAGAAGAGTTCTGGGAATCATACATTTCTTGCAATAAAAAAACCCCTCATTTTTTGTTGCCCACCGATTTCCGTGGTAATAAAAAATTCTGAGACCTGATCACACTTCAAAATGACACCCCCAATCATATTCTAAAAGATCATTTGGCTTCATGCAAAAAATGTTGACGTTTTTGAAACCAGTATTTTGTGTAAAAAAAAACAAACAAAAAAAAACGTCAGTTGTCATCCAACAAACGACTCCCAGGACAAAATTTTTATATTTAATATTTTGACATGTAAAAAATGACGTCATAATCGTACTTGATTTTAAACGGCGAGGAGTTTCCCGAAAGTGACGGAGTTACGGGGCTATGCGAGATATATATATATATATATATATATATATATATATATATATATATATATATATATATATATATATATATATATATATATCCAAAATGAGTGAAAGGTGATATCACACAGTATAAATAATCAAAAAAGAAAAAGAAAATGAATAGTTCCAACGTTTTTATTCACTAGCGCTTTCTCGATTTACATCCTTCTTCAGGTGAATGTACATAAGTTATGAACTTGTTTTCCTTAGAAACGTTTACTATGACGTCATGATGTAACGAGAGTCTTTTCAGGGAAGGAATATTGTATATATATATATATATATATATATATATATATATATATATATATATATATATATATATATATATATATATATATATATATATATATATTCAGGGTTTTTGTTACTTTTACCTGTGAGAGTCTCCCAAGAGCTATACATACCAAACTTCTGCCTCTAAAGGAGATACCTAAGTACCATACCTGTCCGGAGCTTTCCTTATTCTGGTTGACCTGCGAGGTTCAACAGTTCCGTCGGATAGGATGATACTATGTAGGGATCTTTTTCCCATTTATCAGCCAATTCACACTTGCCCGCTTTAGCCAAAAGTCTAACCAAAACTCTTTTCTCTACTTCTGAATTTTCAAACCTTACCTTTGAATCATAATATTGCTTATACCTTTTTGAATTTCGGTGAATATTTTCCCTAGCTATCTTGTAAGCAAACTGTAATCTGCGACGTAGCTTCTGTGCATAGTTCTACCTACTTTTTACCCGTTCATGGGAATACGTAAGGCCCAAATATTCGTCAATGAGCAAACGAGGGTACCATCCAAACATGAGATAGTGAGGTTGTATCGTGTCTAGTTGCATTATAGGCCTGAACCAGAACATACGTCTTTAAGTCTTGTTTCTGTTCAGCGTCTAGGGTTCCTAATATTTCAGTAGAGCCTGATTGAATCATTTCCCATGGGATGTTATGGTGTTGTACGACTCTTCTTTACTCCTGCCAATCTGTACAATTCCTTGATGACTGAACTATCAGAGTTTCTACCCTGCTGTGAATAAAGAAGAACTGGGAAACTATGGTGACAGAAGAAATGTTCATACAGTGCTTTTGCCGAAGTGGAGGCTAACTGGTTCCTTATAGGAATAGCCATAGCATACCTTGAATAATGGTCGGTGATCATTAAGATATGTTCATACTCGCCTTTAGACTTTTTTAAACTTAAAAAAAGTCAATACAAACCTGTTCAAGTGGTCTTGAGGTCTGAATTGTTGTTTTGGGTCTCTGGAGTTTTACTTCGAACACACCTACCACAATTTTCAACCTTCGCTGCAACATCACTATACATCTGAGGCCAGAAAAATCTCTGTTATGCAAGCAGGTATGTTCTATCTCTTCCCTGGTGTCCCAGGTCATCATGTAAACTTCTAAGAACCATATTATGGAACTTACCCGGTAGCACGAACTGTCTTACCTTTTCTCCACCTGACATTGACTCTATGTACAAAACACCTATGTGGACTGTTAGTCTTTTCCACTCTCTTAAATATTAGCTTACCTTGCTTGACTCCTCCTTACTATTTGGTTTCATTCCTCTGCTTAGCAACTCTTTCACTCGTTTTATATCCGGGTCCTTATCCTGTTCCTCTATCCAGTTAATACTACTAACCTGATGTACTGACACTTCCATCTCATCCTCTACAAGTGGCTTCAATGACTCCCCAATCACACAACTTTCTTCCATAGGAGCTTCTTCAGTCTTGGCCAATGCTGCCAGTTATATACACTGTAGCTCTTACCACATCATGAAACAACTCCTGATGGTTGCTCTGTGGCCTCCTTGACAATCCATCTACATCTGCATTCATCTTGCCAGATCTCTAAACAATCTTGAACACCGGAACACCGGATCGACACACAGTCGCTATCCAACTATATAGTTGGATAGCGACTGTGTGTCGATCCGGTGTTCTCGGCGTCACAAGGTACTCCATTTCTTTGGATGCGGTAGGTAGTGTTTATTAATTCAGGGTTGACATGGATTATGAATACACTTCACATCAAAGAAAACCTGGTTTGCTGTCACATTGTCTAGATATGTTTTAAAATTCGATTATTCAAATGTTTTCTATCGTCATCTGTTACTGTAGGTTCACTCACCATTTTGTGCAGTTGTATTTACTGACAGGTTTACAAACGTATTTTATATCGCATACCATTTGTTAATTTTTTTAAACAATCAATTATATTTAAAATAATTTAACGATCTCCGATCGTCAGCAATGTTCGATAACTAAATCATCTGGAATGTTTATATAGATAAATTTAACAAGTTTTGCAGTGTTCATATTACATAATGTTATTCAAGGAACTGAATATTTTAGTGGTTTCACAGAGAACTATACATGTACTACACACTGAGAAAGGGGTTCGACCCTCCGATGCACCTGTACAATCGGTGTGTGTGGGGTTTTTTTTAATTTGATCTCAACATGTATTTTTATTCCATTATATTTACATCTACCAAGTATTATTACCTCTATTCCTTAAAGAAACTTATATTTAATTCAAAGCTCTATAGAAACAGCCAGACTGAAATCTACACGCCCGTTTATTGATTGGTCGAAATCTACAGACACTGAAATCGACAAGAAACTGACAGGACTGAAATTGACACGCCCTGTTTATCGATCGGTCGAAACCTACAACGACCTAACAAAAACCACGGACTGCATGTAACATTAATGATGATGTCAGACTCAAATTCTCACAGGAGACGATTTGGCTGTTTCTTTTAGCTAATGTACTTATGGACGTTAACAGTAATTTGGTGAACTTTACTTACTTTTCATAATCAATTTATTAATTAGTTAAAAGAAAGATAATATAAAACGTTGTTTTGTTAATATAACCCACTTACGCGGGTAATGTATTTTTTCTGCAATGTCGCTACCTTCATATCCCGAATGAATCACCAAAGAATGCATTTTATAATTTAAGTATCCATCTTGGGCAAAATTGCAATAACCTCGTAAAATTCATGGATATCATCAGTAAATTTCTTTTTATTTCATTTCATTTATAAAGTTTTAAGGATAAAGAATATTTTTGTTGCAGGGTTAATGAAGACTGGGGCTTCCTTTCGTTATGAGGAAATAAATATTTAAAAAAAAAATGCTAACATTGAAATCGTGTACTTTGCATTTAGACATATCCTTAAGCTTTCATTTAACTTTAGTTTGTAGATTAAAAGTATTGAATCCGAGTTGTGCAGTTCTTAACTATTGGTTTTTTTGTGTTTATTTTGTTTTTTGTTTGTGTGTCTATTGTGGTTTTATGTGGTTTTATGTTGGGTCAATTACAAAGACTAGCTAATTGAGTGTAATCTATTTCAGCAGTTGAAAATGGCACGTCCTACGTTGAGCAGGGAACTTTTTTCCTATACTATTATATCGGAGTAGGGATCGCTATCTTTGTGCTGCTTATTGCTATTTCAGTCATAATTGGCCGGGTGTTTTGCAGACAAAGAGCGACTAAACCCAAAAGGTTAGAATTTTTTCTCTCAGCCGATACAGAATCGGAATAATGATTATTTTACTAACCATTCCGTTTATACATGTATGTCAGGTCAGTCACTTTAATGAATTTCTGTCCAGATTACTGATCGTTCGTCTTCGTTTGATTATAGTATTTTTAATTGTTCTTGTAAAATATATCTTCCTCCGTCAATTTGATTTTCTCCTCTGTATGATTTTATTGAACCTTTATAGTGTGGTATAAAATTTAAATGACAGAGACTTAATTGGTCACCTTGTTTTCAATATAGACACTACTATGAAAATCCCTTAACAACTAGGACCAGCCCAGAGGACAGCTATACGGGACTGTCGAATTCTGGAGAGTACACCACGATAGACGAAATGAGAGAGTACATGAATATGCAGGATTTAGGTGGGTCCACAGACCCCAGTGACATTTATCTTACACCGCGTGGCCATCGAAACTAGGATACAAAAACATTTTAGATACTGAGTTCGACCAAGCCAAGGATCCGTATCTGTATGGAAATTGAATGATGTACCGGTATATTTCTCAGAATTTAAACGTCCTTTTTGTCGGAAAAAACAAAATTTTAATGGAAAATATAGTATATTGATATTATGATTAAAGTATAAAAAGACCCATCCACATGGTTTTGAAATGAGCATTGTATAATGTTTTATGATAACCATTATATGGTGAGACTCATATTTCTGGAAATAAAAAAAAATACGCATTTTCCTGTAAACTCCAATGTCTAACTCTACTGTGCCCATCGAGTCTTTTTCAGTATATTTGACGAAGAGCCACAATACTAATGTACATGTACTACACGCTACATTTTTATTGTTGAATTAAAGTAAAAACTAGATGTGACATAACGTGACAAATGCCCCCGGAGGTGATCAATATTTCAAATGCCATATTTAGTATTCAAATTACATAAATTACAATATTTTGAAAACTTATGGAATAGTTGGAAAGGTATCTTGGCTTCTGATATCTGATTTATTTTTATTACACTGTATCATGAATGTTTTTTTCTTTTTTTGGTCTATACTTAATTTTTTTTCCCATGTAGGCTAGTAACCACAAAATAAAACATTTCAGTGTTTATTCATAAGTGTGTATGTGTGTGTGTGTACGATTAAATGTCTGTTTTGCATGTCTGTATCTTTGAAAAAGAAATAAATTATAAAAAAAAAAAAAATAGTATTCTATTTGTTTGATGGCAGAATAAATTATAAATCCTTAAAAATTACTCATTTACTCAAATTACTCAAGTTCAAAAGGCTTAACTCTGTCAAAAATCATCTGACTGGAACCAAGTTCAATCCTGGCCACGTTATATGATCATTAAATATTAACTTTACCTATGCATCACTTAAAAAGTTAGAGAGTGGAAACTACGAATTTCCCATTTTTTTCCTAAGATCAAGATGCATAACTCATCGGACTGGAACCAAATTCAAACTTAACCTGTATATTCATAAGAACATCAAAACATCAAATTTGAGTTGAATATGTGCAACGGTTGTTGAGATAATGATCGGAAAATGAATTTCCCTTTTTTTCAAAGTTCAAGAGGTATAACTCTGTCAAAATTCATCGGCTGGAACCAAATTCGAACTCAGCCTGTATATTCTTGAGATACGTCTAGACATGTATATTAAATGTGTGCAACAGTTGTTGAGATTGTGATCGGAAAGTGAATGATGACGGAATGAGAGAAGGACGGAGGGACGGAATGACTGAACGGGCTAACACAATATGCCCCAGCCATTTTGTGGCGGGGCATAAAAATCAAGTTGTTCAAAGCATCACAGAAATGCCCATTTTGGATACATAAGTGTTGACGACCAGTGGTTGGTTCAAAGTATTTCTGGCGCATTCCGCAGTTCAAGCACTGCACAGACACACTAGCATGACAAATAATTATATAGGAAAAAAATCGCCATAGTCACGCAGTACGAGCTCGAGGAGGCTGTGTGGTGTCATCGTGGCGCATGCAGGGTGTATTACGCATGTTATAAAATGAATCGACAGCATGGACACCAAAAAACGCGGGAAGATTGGGGTTCAATAAGGTTGAAACATTATTCTTTAGGTTTTTTTTCGGCTTTTATACAAGGTAAAATACTTCTGGATTTAATAAAAATCCAATAAGTTACCTTAAGGTGTCTATTCTGAATAATAATGGATAAGAGATATTCTTTTTTTCAAAATAATGGACGAAAACGGGCAAAACTGTTATCTTTATATTGGCCGGCTAGAAGTAGGCTGAAACAAGAATAAGACATTACATTTGGCAATAAAAAGTTTTACTGTCTAACACCTTGAGAATGAAAATGCAAACCATATCTTTACAGGGAAAAGTTCATAAAAATGAAACCTTGACCATAAACCTCATCCACGCCACTGAAAAAAATTCTCCATCCGAGCATGTCATTCTTTGTATTGGTTGGCTTAATCATTTACAGAATATCAATTAGAATAGAGTCAGTATCTGCAATACCCCAACAGAGAATGAGGTGTTGGTGTCTTTCAGTAGAAGAAAGAATGAACATAACAATTTTAAAGCTCAACTTTTTAACTCTTGCACATATCTGAAACTTTTCATTAAGTGAATAAATAAGCAGTTTTACTATAGAAGTGATAATTGTTCAAAGTGCAAAAAATGCAATAAAAAAGAAGTCTTAAAATGGCCACGTACTTTTTAAAATCGATTATATCAGAAAGGACAATTGCATGTGCTCTTCCACACTCTTGCAATAAGCTTGCGAATGAACGCGTTTTATGACCATCTTATCAACGTCATTTGACAAGAGTCAAAGTCACAAAAATTTCCTGAACTGAAATTTGAGACTGTGCTTTAGTACAATGAAAGGATCCATTCTCCCGAGGCGTGCAGTGGATGATGTAATTGCGTGCGCTTTATCATACATATACAAAGATTTTAACGGAGCGTCATCATGGTTATGGTCCCGAGTCCCGACAGGTATAAGCTTCTCCAGGACAGCTCTACACAAATACAAAACTCTACTTTGTACACCTTGTCAATGCAAACATGGCTATTGATACCTTGGTTTTTTTTATTTGGTAGAGGTTACAGTAATCTAATCCTAAGCCATTATATGTTAAAAATTAATGTACAATTTACACTTGAACGTTGATAGTGTATGATATTATTATCGAATAGTTAACCGATGCACAATATTGAATTAAGTATAATAGTGGGGGCGGGGCCCATATGATACACATCTTCAAATGTATAAAAGCACATACAATACGCACATAGCTTTCAACTCGATCAATTCATCCCAAAAAGGATGTGGTCATATCTTTGATGTGTATTGTAGTGTACATGTATTGCATTTTAGTGGTGCAACCCCCTAATTCTTTACATTGAAACGTACACAAATCTGGTGTTAAATTTGATATGTAATGGATATTTAAATTCTGTTTTGAGATATCTATAAAAAGTGTACAGAGACCATCCTGACTGCAAGTTCTTCCGTAATACAATCCATTTTGCATTTACATTGTCGTCGGCGAACCATTTTGTGCAATATAATACAGTGGACCTTAACCGAACTGCTTTATCCACATTAAATTTTTCAAACCAATAATTACATCTATCTTTTAACACGATGTTAATGGGATGTCCTGTCGCGAACTTTAAATTAGTAAGAATTAAGCCTGGGTAATTTTGTAGATTACATGCAAGCATAGAAAAAAGGCATAATAAATGTCGGGTATGTGTTACAGATGATTGTATGATGTGTTGAATTCCCCAAAGTGAATGCTATATACAAAAAAGAAGGAAATTTAAAACCAACCCTCCCGGCTCTGCAGAAATAAACTTGCCATTCGACTTAAGTTGCTGGTAGAAAAAAACCCCACACACCATATTTTCCATTTATGTTAAACAAAACATTATAATACATGTACATGTAGTCAAAATCCAGTTTTTCAAAGAAAACGACTTTCTAAACAATGCACGGAGAATAATAATTTAGTTTCTTGAAAGTGAAGCAACATGCATGTAAGATTCGATAGAGGGAAGTACATGTATATACTTACATAAATTAATATTACAGAGCTTCAACTGTACATATTTATTTAGTTTACCGAAAAAAAAAGATTACAGTTGACCTTTAAATGTTAGAGTTTTAACCGCAAGATGAAAAATGATATCTTTCATTGAATACCTATACAAGGAAGTTGAATAGTACCCCATTTACCAGTTTCATTTTTTTTTTAGAAAAATTATCACGAAGTGACGAAAAATAACGTGACAACAAGTAGTCGTGTTATAACGAAGGCGTGGCAACCTCTGTGAATTCAGTGTGTCATCTAAAAACATCCAGTGTTGTCTCTGCCATAAACTGTGTTTCTCCGTCCTGTCCCTGCAATTGCTTGTCCAGTTAATGTCTTAGTCTAAAGTTAATGAAATGTACAGTAGTCTGTCAGCCAATTTAGATATTTTGTTCCTCTGTCGAGTTTAGGTTTTCTTGCATGAGTGTCTTTCTCCTACTTCCTTGTGTTTGATAGGTTGAAGCTATATGGATTTCTTTTTTAATGCAAAATATGCTATACTTTAATTTGATTTATTCTGATGTAATATTGATTATCTATTTAAATTCTTGTTTTGTTTTGATTCTATGATATTTCTCGTAACAAGCTTTCGATAAATACCTTATATATTCCCTAAATTAAGGTTTAATATATCTTTAGTAATTATAGTATATATTGTTTATTTCTTTAGAAAATATTCAGTTAATTCAAATTTTTACGAAGGTTCAAAATTATATCTTTACATTGTATAGTTTTTACTGCAAGAAGAATGCATTATTCTTTACATCAAAATTTTAAAATATGAAATTAAATTTGTCAACATGTATGAAATTCGATATCAGCTGATTTCATACCATGTTCTGAGATATTTAGAGGACATGATAGGGTATTATTTGAAGCATGACAAATGCATACAAATATTTACAGGTACACACCTAGTAAATTCAGACATTACGCAAAGACAACACAAGCCTGACAAGATTATTCCATACTATTTCAGAGAAATTTTCGGGTCCATTAATTCAGAAGTGAATATAACAATTACGGATAAATTTAGCATTCAGTTCAGTTAATATTACATGTACTTCTAGTGAATACCTAAACAGGTAAGGATTCTTACCTGGCAGAAAAACATCAAAGCAATTCAATTTATGAAGAATACCTTAAATCGGTCAATAAAATTGTACAAATTGTATGTACTTTTGGTGTAATACGTTGGTTTTTTATCTGCGACGTGAGCAAGATTGTATTATGTTGAAATAAATCTAATAAATGGATATTCGGACTCTATTACTGATTCTGTTAAATTAGAGAAAATACAATTGATTGCAGGAAGAAATGTTGCAGATTTTCCTATTTTTTTCCTTTTAGGGAATCTCTTTTCATTGAAACAGGATGGGAAACGCTTTACAGTAGAAGGAAAATACCCTGGCTAAAAACAATGTATGAAATTGACCGATACATTTTATCGATTATTTTTTTCACATGTTATAAATATAAAGATGCTAGAAATGTTCTATTTCATGAATTATTTCCTTTTTTGAACCTAAACCTAAACATTGCAAATACTCATGCTTTACTTTTGGGTGACATTGCAATATATAGGTGACAATGAAAAAAAAACCCATTTATTTACATTAGTTTTAATTATATAAAAAACATACCTATCTTAAAACTATTTATACACCATTTCTATTCATATACATGTCAATTACATAACTGTTAACTGCCACTTGATCCACTGACCTTTATTTATGTTGTGTACACATCATTTTCTATTGTATTATATTTTTGTATTGTGAGAGGGCGGTCTAAGGTTTTGGAACTTGTGCCCAATATCTTAATTGTAATTACATGTATATACAATAAAAATATGTTGAAATCAAATCATAAATGCAAATTGAGGTATCTCACTCCTCAACGTAGCTGTATCAGTTTCCAAGAAGTGCATCATTGAAATCTTTAAACGAAACAAACTACAAAAATACAAAGGAAATATGAAAATGGCCATGTTTTTTTTTTTTTTTTTTTTTTTTCATAATACAAATGTAACAATTTGATTTAATGAATAACTTTTAAAGCCTTTTGAATGCCGCTTTTATTAATTAGATTTCATTAAGTTTTTAAGACTTTTTTTTTATGTTTGCATGGTTTTAATTCTACCTAATTTCCTGACCCTGTAGATTTCTTTACCTTAAATAAGACCTATAAAATATGTTCCGAAAGTATCACAAGTTAAAAAATTGTCAACATTAAAATGTCAATTCAAATGTATAATGTATTGACTACTAGTATATTTTCTTTTATTAATTATATTTACAAGACCTTCCTCATTAAAGAGTTCACCTTCAAACTTTTCTGTTCCTTAATTTAAGACTTATCTGATTTTATAATTTGATGTGGTGTCATTATTATATAATAATCTTCTTTCTGCTGATTAGATGGACACTTAGATTTGGTTTTTTTAAACTAGTTTTATTGATTTATTTGATACTAGTACTAGTATAGCTTAGCAATTATTCATAGCCTGCTTGTTATACTAGCGTACAATTTACATAACTAATTTCCTATGTTCTATTTCTTGTAAAAGGAATACTTTAAGTTAGGGATAAGCAGAAAGCTTTCATTTCTTAGAACTTAATCACCAAGTAGACATTACCTTCCCACCCCGGCGACACATAATTCTCAAGTTTCATAAATGATACACATTAACAAAACGAACTGTCCTTTTTCTGAAGAAGCAGAACATCTGGGGGCCTAAACCAACGCTCAGACATCAAGTCTAAATTCAAACAAATTGAAACGGATCTTTAAGTATGCCACTATATAACTTATTAACTGTTTATTTGCACGTCAGTGTATACTTGTAATACGGTCAAATGAAATGATATTTCTGTCAATACCGAGCAACAGCAGGAAGTGTTTTTGCCAGTGACCATCAGAGCGTGTTAGATTATGATCAGATTATATTTCTGACCAAAAACCAAAAAAAATATGCAGCAGTTGTATTATTAGTATTAGAATTTCAAAATACATTAACCTCAAAACCAGCTATGCCCCCCCATTTTATGAAAGGGTAGAATGGAGATGCGCCTGTTTGAATTTATTAAATGCAGGTGCATCCATTTTGGTGCAGTTTCATTTCTATTAGTGAATAAATAATATCAGTGTCAACGCCCTTCTTTGATGTTAAATAAAGTATGTAAGTGTTTTTATAAGTCGTCGTGAAAAAGTATAAATCTCGTTTTGTCCTAAATGTGGTCCTTCTAACCTTGGATATTTCAGTGTTTTACAACACTTGTTTTTCTGTCCCTAAACTATTTTCTTTTCATCCAGAGAAAGAAAAGACAAATAAATACCGCGTAAAACTCCCATGTTTTGATTTCATTTTGATACGAAGCATTCATGCCAAATGTTCTGTTACTAGTACATCGTGCAGCAAATTCTCAAAATATACTCAATTGATCACATTCAATCGATTCCATAACTAAGCGCCATGTTGTTATCGATATCACACAGCTTTTAAATTGTTGCACAGTCCCTTACAATAACCACCCATGTTTTAAATATGACACCTTACCCCACTGGAGTATTCTTTTAAAATACGCAGTTACCCAAGCAGAAAACTTGGAGATTTGTAAATAGGGCGGGAACACTTGTATCATACCTGGTCCAGCGGACGCACTACCAGGACCGAGTGCAATGAATCGTCTGTGGGACTTATTACTTTTCTGGTTCCTCTTACAGGTAAATATTTTTTAGATTTTAGATCAATATGTACTTTCGAAAGAAAATGAAATCAGAATTTTTTAAAATTTCATTTCATTTTCGATATTTTTGCCTTAAAACATTGGGCGTGGTAACTTCACTGAACCATTTTGCAAGAAGGGTAGCAAATGTTGACACGTATTAAAATTGAACTTCTATGGTAGAAATTAATAATGCGCGTTAACCAAAGAACTCTACCATGACTTTCATTTACTATTGAACAATCCCTCTACACTCTTTTATTACAAAAAAACAATAGAGGGTTTGAATTGCAACACGTGAGTGCCATTTTCAACACACTTAAAGAAGAGTCGTGCACGCGAAGATTGAATTGGATGATGGTCAAATTGTTGACTTTTTGGGGCTTGGTTCCTGCAGAGCGGAACAACTTCCGCGTTTTGGTGATTGGAACGGTTAGATTCCATATCATGAGTCAATAATCAAATCTACAGCACCGGGTTGTGTGTCCTATTGAATTACAAATGCAAGGACGTTCGTGAGTGGGTTTTTTTTTTCTGTTGAAAGCACAACGACGATTCAAAACATTCCATTTTCCTTGATCACGTACATTGGGTACAAAAGACACATAAATCTGAGACATTAACATGGTCGATGAGAGTGACCATTGACGGCATTAGTGTGATGGTTAACTTGAAAAGACGAGGTGGTGCTTAATGGAGATATTTTATTCGAGTTTTTGGTCATGGTGTGTAACTTTGATATTATCGCATTCTGTTACCTGGGTGTGTCAACCATGCAGTAGAGGATAAACAAACTTTTTGTATCTTCAGTCATTTTTCATCAATGACGATACATTCACATCTTCTTTATTCGGTGATATATGCGTAGCAGTAACGCCCTTGTCTTTTCTTTACCTTTTCTCAGGATTGATCTTAACATATGCCCCAAAAATCATTAATTTTTCATCGACCATGACAAAAGCATGTAACAAAACATGTTAAAAACTTTTTGCTATGAAGATATAAATGAAAACTTTGATAAAAGTCTGCAAAGGACATTTGTTTGTATTCGATCATGATCTAATCTTAAAATTTAAATGCCATAATAATTATACACGTGATTTCTGTTGAATGAACTGACACTTAGATTTCATGAATAAAGTTTAGTCACTGGTATATATTGATTGAAATTTGGTTTTTTTTTCAACTTGTGAAATGTGCCTGTGTTTGTTTGCTTAAATGGATCAGAAAACCATGATTATTTTATGCATTATCTAATTACCACGTGTATGCTCGTTCTTTTGATCTATGCTTCTTTCTACATTACATTTTCTGCAATTTCTACCCATGTACATATCGCTCGTCATCGGAAATGGGATCTATAAAGAACTATTCATAAACACATTTTAACTAGTTACATGTACTACCTGTAGTAGGTAGACATTTTTTCGTCACATTTGTTAAATAATGAAAATAAATCAAATGTGGTTTATTTTGCATGGACGACCAGTATTCGTTTAGAGAATATTTGATTACAGATTTTAATCTAACTTGTAATTGTTTCAAAACTGTCCATCATTTGTAACATCATTTATGGCAATAAACTTTACACCAGTTACTGTGTTGACCACTTTCTTTTATTTTCCTGCAATACTATGGATGCGTATTTACATTACCCTTCTCTTTTGACTGATCGAGTTTCAGAGTTTAACTTCTTAAGAAAAAGAAAACTCTTTTTGTTCGAGTTTCAGACTTTAATTTCTTAAGAAAGAGAAAACCTTTCTTTTTTCTATTTTTTTTTTATTTTGCAATTACATAACCACCTGAACAAATTCTGCATTACCGGGGTGTATCATTTTTCAGGTTGGAAACCAAGGGAGTCACGGCCACAATGATGGAAAGATAGGCGACATCGGTTTCAAGTGTCCAAGCGGTATGTATAGACTCGTGACACGAAATACGGGAGTAAATGGGCTGTGAAAATGTAATAAAATAGCACATCGTAAAATAACCTCCATTTTGTGTCCTTCTTGGGTTTGATTTTATAACAATTCATGTAAATACCTTGTGTTATAAAAGAAAAAGGACTTGACAGTCCGTTTTTTTTTTGGGGGGGAGGGGGGGGTATTTGTTTGTGTGACATGCCAATCAAAGGAAATAGTTTATTTTGTCTAAACTATTGCATGCTATCAGAAATTAGGTCAATTGGAATAGATCTCAGTACATGACACAGACATCAATGTACTGGTTTATTTTTAAGATATCATTTTAAAATGATTGACTGTCTATATGCGTGTAATTCAACGTAAATTTTACAAAAACATTCTTTGTTAAAAAAAATCCCCTTTTTCTCAAAATAATGTAGATTTATTTGTTTAGCTAATCTCTTTGTGACAAAATAATTAAGAAAATATTGTACCACTGGTACTTATAACATTTACCCCCAAAAAATATAACAATAATCAATTATCATGATTCCACGAACACCTATCAAAGCACATGGAAGAATATATTTCCATGCACCACAGAGACAAAGCCAATATCATGAATGAGTTTTGTAGTAAAATATCTACACTAGACAATGAGCCTGATCTACCACCTCAAGGCCCTAGGGCCCCCAATATTTGAATTGAACAATAACATTATTACAGAGCAAGAGGTCGTAGGTCAGCTGCAAATTCTTAATATTAATAAATCATCTAAACCTGATGCAATATCTCCTAGAGTTCTTAGACACATATCCTGTTTTATATAAAAAAAACAAAAAAAACAAACCAAAACTATTACTAAACTTTTTAATCTCTCTCTCTCTCTCTAACTCCTAAAAGCTTATCTTTTATTGGAGACAAGCACATGCCACCTCAGTTTTTAAAAATAAAAGGGAAGACAAGATATCAAAAATATCAAAGCTGTTATCAAAATTATTGTATCAGTTGACATCATAATAAGTTTTCCATCGTTGTCTAGATTAGTGAAATAATCCGTGATTACTGTCCGATTATTTGATCTTGCCTTTTACGACTTTTTGACTGAAATGTGGTAGACATCCACTAAATTTAAACCCATATAAATTTAAATGCATTGGCAATTCAACAAAACATCCAGTAATATATATTCCAGGTGACTGCTGCAGATATGGTAATAAACTGTCAGCAAGAGGCATACTAGTATTTCATTTTCTTCTTCTTTTTTTTTTTAAATTTTAACAGGATCTAAGTTTTACCAAGGTTACTGCCTCAGAAAAGAGACGGTTCCGATGACATGGGAAGACGCAAAGACAGCCTGTTTACGGTAGTCTAAACGTTTTAGATTATTTTAATACCTTTTCAAATTTGTTTTTGATATGTGTAGATTTGGTAAACGTATCCCTTAGTGAATCTTCCTGTTGAATTTCTGTATGTTGTTTTCATCATTAACAACATGTCTATCAATTCATACGAATTGTTCTTGTATAAGATTATTGGAAATGATGAAAATTTATCGGATATTCAAATTGAAATACAAATGTGTGCCTAATTGAAGAAAGCTCTCGCAGAATGTAAAGTTGTATTCAATTTACGGCAATAGAAACACCAAAAGGAAAAACTATAACAATCATAGATGTGTAATGGAATAATTAAAAAAAAAACTAATAAAAATAAGTGGTTTAGTTGCAATAGATTGAACTAATTTTAATGTAGTTAAGGTGGACATAACGAAGTGAAGAATGTTTATTTCATATTTCTTCAACATAGATCTGGCATGTATTTGGCCTGGCTAGAGGATGACATTGAAAACGAGTATGTCGCCACCCAAGTGATGTCTGAAGTGAACCAGTACTGGATTGGTGAGTTTTCTTCGTTTTTTTTTAGTATCTTCTTGCATATTTCAAAAATCGTAGTTCTATGGCTAATTTTGCAAAATTAATTTTAGCTCAAAAATATGAATCAATTGTAATATGTTTTGTATAAGAAGTTTTGATTAATCTCGGATAAGATACGATTTGGCTTGACGCATAACCCATGAAAATGCACATATATAATTTTCAAATCTGAAGCAGAGCCATATCCCAGCTAATGTTGAGATGCAATATTAAAATTATAATTTTCTTTTCTTAAGGCAGGAGTCTGATCAGGTTTCTGGCTTATCAAAATCACAGAAATGTCCTTTGTATTGCGATTTTGGGGTTTATAAAGTTTAATTGTGCCAGGCACATAAATGTATATAGCATCGATTTTTGTTTTTTTTATTTTATAGTGACGCATTTCACTTCCATTTTTCTTATGCATCCCAAAAAGTGTGCGGGGCATATCCTAACATAAAGTTTTGTACATGTAGATTTCAGAACCCAGTTTGTTGCGAGTAAAGGGGGAAGCCCCCCCCCCCCCCCCCCCCCCCAACGGTTTAAAATTTACATATAAAAAAATTGAATTATCATGAAGTTCCCCCCCCCCCCCCACTTTTTTGGGAGTATGTAAAAAAATTGATGAAAATGAAAATAAGGAAATGAGGAGTGAAGTTGAAGTTATATACTACGCCCCCCCCCCCCCCCGGGTTAGGATTTTGAAGATGTTGGGAAACTTTAAATTTTCACTTTTTTCTTTTTTTATTTGCTTGTCAAGATTTTTTGGATGAGTCTGCCCCCCCCCCCCCCCCCTTTCAAAAACGATGCTACGTGCCTGACGAAGCACTTAACATTTAGGCCTCTCAAATAAAACTCCTATCGAACTAGATTAAAAAAATCGAACAAATGAATCGTTTAACCAATTAATCTTTATATGTGTTACAATCGGAACACCGTTCGTCCATCTTCACAAGATGCGTTCTTCCTTTCCCGTTATAATATGGTCACGTGTTTTTTTGACGCGCGCAAACTACTGGCGTAATATATTGTGGTACATGAAAGTGCCGACAGGACTTCGAAGGACAATATTCAAGGTTTTATCCAAGGTGATATATGTAACATTGTGATCATGGTGATCATGGCATGGTCATATTGATAACGGTCATAACAGAAATATAATTCTTTGCTTTCTGCTTCGGGTATATTGGATACCCGGGACATGAACAAAATCAGCGTTAAAAAAAGACTTGTGGCATATTTCCTGATGTGCTCTCATCTTACGATATAGTTTGTACATGTACATGCTTTGATTAACCCCCATGTTATGTGTAATTTATGTCTTCGGGATCGGGATACGTTTAGCAGACGTCAAATGCAGCGCGATTTGAACCAGAGGGATTATGCTCAACCCTAGTGAGAGACAAAGAATGGCGTATTTAGAATAATGGGAGAAATTTTCCTCTTTTATACTATTTATGCCCTTCTTTTTTCTCTTGCTCACATTGAGTAGTGTGCCTGAAAGGGAAAATGCATTTTTAGTTAGTTGTGGAGGTGAAGGGATCAATATTATCAACATTAACGTTTTAAGTGATACGCTGGTAGGTTAAGTCAACTCCGAGTTTAATGACCGTTGATATTATAATCAATTTAAAAATTATATATTTTTATGAAAACGGTGCTGAATATTATTATCAAGTGACTGTGTTCGCAATGATAATTATTTTTCTACTTTGGATCTTTGAAGCTTCCGTGCCAAGGTATCACGTGACAGTTAAAAATAAAAAACTTTTTTTATAATTACCTTAACAAAAAATCAAAAAGTGTAACACTACTCCGAAGTTCATTTGTATATATGATACAATAATTTGATACAATAATTCGATCAGCAATTAGTTCATCATCTTCGCTAGCCAAGGGTGACGATCCACTCTGCTACTCTTTTCAGAGTGAATCGTCACCCTTGGCTAGCGAAGATGTTAGTTCATGTTTATTAGTATTACTGCTTTAGAATCCTATTGTTAATTGCATAAAATAAATATTGACATTATTTATCAGATACCCTCTCGACTTCTTCAATTTCATTGAAAATACTTCGTATTTTTTATTTACAACAACGAAGCACGGGATTCTAGCAGCACTTTTCAAGTAGTTTAGGTTGTATGCTTTTGATATTTGCCAAATTCAACTTTCATAATATTCGGGGTAGTGTTACACTTTTGCCTTTTTTATACACACTAGCTGACAGAATAAAGGCCGGTGAAGCCACATATAAATGTCTATTTGCTTACCTTATGACACTCACTAATAAAACAAAATACCCCTGCCCGTATTATCCTGAATATAACCAAACTGACATTCATCTAAATCTTGTGTGTCAGTATGAAATGAGTCTGATTTTGGCATTGTTTTCGTTCATTCTGATGATTTGTCTCCTGACATTGATCTTCTCTATTAAACATGCATGCGTCGTCATCAATGATAATTATAGGTAATACAAAGAAATCGAAGATATATTCAGTTAGAAGAGTTTCTAGTGACATTTTAAGCCGTTAGTTTTTAGCTCACCTGAGCCAAAGGCTCAAGTGAGATTTTCTGATCACAATTTGTCCGTTGTCTGTCGTTGTCGTTGTCGTAGTCGTTGTCGTAGTCGTTGTCGTTAACTTTTCACATTTTCATCTTCTTCTCAAGAACCACTGGGCAGATTTCAACCAAATTTAGCACAAAGCAAAACTAGGTGAAGGGGATTCAAGTTTGTTCAAATGAAGGGCCACGCCCTCTTTAAAGGGGAGATAATTGAGAATTGTTGAAAATTTGTTGGAATTTTTCAAAAATCTTCTTCTCAAAAACTATTCGGCCTAAAAAGCTAAAACTTGTGTGGAGGCATCCTCAGGTAGTGTAGATTTAAGTTTGTTCAAATCTTGGTCCCCGGGGGTAGGGAGGGGCCACAAGAAGGGGATCAAGTTTTACATAAAATATATAGAGAAAATCTTTAAAAATCTTCTTCTCAAAAACTATTGGGCCAGAAAAGCTCAAATTATAATGGAATCATCTTCAGGTAGTGTAGATTCAAGTTTGTTCAAATCATGGTCCCCGGGGGTAGGGTGGGGCCACAATTAGGGGATCAAGTTTTACATAGGAATATATAGAGAAAATCTTTAAAAATCTTCTTCTCAAAAACTATTGGGCCAGAAAAGCTCAAATTAAAATGGGAGCATCTACAGGTAGTGTAGTTTCAAATTTGTTCAAATCATGGTCCCCGGGGGTAGGGTGGGGCCTCAATTGGGGGATCAAGTTTTACATATGAATATATAGAGAAAATCTTTAAAAATCTTCTTCTCAAAAACTATTGGGCCAGGAAAGCTCAAATTTGAGTGGAAGCATCCTCAGATATTGTAGATTCAAGTTTGTTCAAATCATGGTCCCCGGGTGTAGGGTGGGGCCAAAATGGGGGTATCAAGTTTTACATAGGAATATATAGAGAAAATCTTCTTCTCAAAAACTATTAGGCCAGGAAAGCTCAAATTTGAATGGAAGCATCCTCAGGTAGTGTAGATTCAAGTTTGTTCAAATCATGGTCCCTGGGGGTAGGGTGGGGCCACAATTGGGGGATCAAGTTTTACATAGGAATATATAGAGAAAATCTTTAAAAATCTTCTTCTCAAAAACTATTTGACCAAGAAAGCTCAAATTTGAGTGGAAGCATCCTCAGATAGTGTAGATTCAAATTTGTTCAAATCATGGTCCCCGGGGGTAGGGTCGGGCCACAATAGGAGGATGAATATTTACATAGGAATATATAGACAAAATCTTTAAAAATCTTCTTCTCAAAAACTATTGGGCCAGAAAAGCTAAAATTATAATAGAATCATCTTCAGGTAGTGTAGATTCAAGCTCGTTTAAATCATGGTCCCCGGGGGTAGGGAGGGGCCACAAGAAGGGGATCAAGTTTTACATAAAATATATAGAGAAAATCTTCTTCTCAAAAACTATTAGGCCAGGAAAGCTCAAATTTGAATGGAAGCATTCTCAGGTATTGTAGATTCAAGTTTGTTCAAATCATGGTCCCTGTGGGTAGGGTGGGGCCACAATTGGGGGATCAAGTTTTACATAGGAATATATAGAGAACATCTTTAAAAATCTTCTTCTCAAAAACTATTTGACCAAGAAAGCTCAAATTTGAGTGGAAGCATCCTCAGATAGTGTAGATTCAAGTTTGTTCAAATCATGGTCCCCGGGGGTAGGGTCGGGCCACAATAGGAGGATGAATATTTACATAGGAATATATAGACAAAATCTTTAAAAATCTTCTTCTCAAAAACTATTGGGCCAGAAAAGCTAAAATTATAATAGAATCATCTTCAGGTAGTGTAGATTCAAGCTCGTTTAAATCATGGTCCCCGGGGGTAGGGAGGGGCCACAAGAAGGGGATCAAGTTTTACATAAAATATATAGAGAAAATCTTCTTCTCAAAAACTATTAGGCCAGGAAAGCTCAAATTTGAATGGAAGCATTCTCAGGTATTGTAGACTCAAGTTTGTTCAAATCATGGTCCCTGTGGGTAGGGTGGGGCCACAATTGGGGGATCAAGTTTTACATAGGAATATATAGAGAACATCTTTAAAAATCTTCTTCTCAAAAACTATTTGACCAAGAAAGCTCAAATTTGAGTGGAAGCATCCTCAGATAGTGTAGATTCAAGTTTGTTCAAATCATGGTCCCCGGGGGTAGGGTGGGGCCACAATAGGAGGATGAATATTTACATAGGAATATATAGACAAAATCTTTAAAAATCTTCTTCTCAAAAACTATTGGGCCAGAAAAGCTAAAATTATAATGGAATCATCTTCAGGTAGTGTAGATTCAAGCTCGTTTAAATCATGGTCCCCGGGGGTAGGGAGGGGCCACAAGAAGGGGATCAAGTTTTACATAAAATATATAGAGAAAATCTTCTTCTCAAAAACTATTAGGCCAGGAAAGCTCAAATTTGAATGGAAGCATTCTCAGGCATTGTAGATTCAAGTTTGTTCAAATCATGGTCCCAGGGGGTAGGGTGGGGCCACAATTGGGGGATCAAGTTTTACATAGGAATATATAGAGAAAATCTTTAAAAATCTTCTTCTCAAAAACTATTTGACCAAGAAAGCTCAAATTGGCGGGTAACCATCCTCAGATAATGTAGATTCAAGTTTGTTCAAATCATGGTCCCTGGGGGTAGGGCAGGGCCACAATGGGGGATACATTTTTAGACATAGAGAAAATCTCTAAAAAATCTTCTTCTCAAAACTACCGGTATTATGCCAGGAAAGCCCAAATCTGAGTGGAAGCATTTCCAAATTGAATAGATTCAAGTTTTTTAAAATAATAGTCCAGTGGTATGGTGAGGCCACAGTGGGGGATCAATTTTTACATAGGAATATATAGAGAAAATCTTTAAAAATCTTCTTTTTAAAGACCATTTGGCCAGAAAAACTTTAACTTGTGTAGAGGCATCCTCGGGTATTGTAAATTTAAAATCACAGTCCCTAGTGGTAGGGCGGGTCCGTGATGGCAGTTTGAATTTTTACATAGGAATATATAGAGAAAATCTTTAAAAATATTCTGGGAAAGTTTTTCGGTCCAAAACTCAGTACTTAGTGTGAAAGCACAGGTTATGCAGATATAAGTTTGATGAAACCATGATACCCTAGAGAAATCACAAAATGGGGGGGGGGGGTATATAGGAATAGAGAAAAATCTTCTTACAGGTACAACAACAAAAGGGGATTGGTATTTACCAAAAGAAAGAGGTGGATAAAAATTGGCAGATTTTCAACTTTTTTAGCAAGATCTACTGTACTTAGTTGTCAAGATATTTTGAAACTGTAATGCTAATTTGATCAGAATTAAGGCAATTGTTGCTCAGGTGAGCGATGTGGCCCCTGGGCCTCTTGTTATAATTAAAACCAGAGATAAAGTAAAAATTGACATGTTTCTGATTAAAATATGACATCATGCTGCTTATTGTGACGTCATATCGATCAGAAGAATTTTAACTCAATCGATCGCAGAGAGTTGCCTTATCATACTCGCGTAGTGTCAAAAAAAAAAGATAATATATAATGAATAGAGAAGGTTAGACATGAATGTATATATGTTTTTGTGAATTTCAGGTTTGTCAAATACATCCTCGACTTCAGGACAAAATGAGGTATCTTGGTCCCGTTATAGAATGTCGGAAGACAAGACGATTCCAGTGTACAAAGGGATGTGGAAAAACCTGCAACCAGCTGATTTCATGGAGGAGAATAAGTGTGTTTCTACCCTAAAGGATGAATATGACAACCACTGGACAGTCACAAATTGTAGAAAGAAGCTTCCATTTGTTTGCAAGCTTATGGGAGCCCCTAAACCACATGGTAACTACCCAGAATCAATTGAATTACTTGTAGTAAATTTAAACACTGGTTGCTCTTATGTAGATATTGACCAAAGATGTTATAGCTGTCTCAGGATATTTATGCAGCACATTTGGATGATTTCTAATAAAAATACACATACCTATATTAAAGAAATGTAACCATGGTAATTGAAATAGTGAAATACATGAAGATGAAAAGAAAAATATTCAAGATTTTCACATGGAAATATTCCCAGGAACAAAATCCCGTCAAGACGTACAGCTCATTTTTTAGCTATGTATTGAAACCTAATAAGCTAGAGGATACCAAAGAAATTCTTGTAAATTTTCCTTCTTTTGAATGAGCATTATGTTAACCCTTAGGTATTCAAAAATGTCAAGTAAATAAATAAGCAATTTGTGCTTGGAAAATATTTTGGGACAGATGCATAAAATGTTTATTGTATTTACTTTATCTTTCATGCAATCTGGTGAAAAGCAACAGTAAAAAAAATGAATATTATTTATTTTACAACAATTTCTGCAACTTATATTAATATCTCAACTTAATTGTATCAATATTAATATCTTTCGTTGGCATGGATGTTACCGAAAAAAGGTACATGTGTTGAAGTGGCATATAATTTTTTTTTCCCTATCAAACACAGATATCATATTTTGTGGAAATGGAGGCTACATTCATAAGAACTGGAAATGTGATGGACAGAATGACTGTGGAGACATGTCTGATGAAATTGATTGCTGTAAGAAGACACTTGCTCTTTATCAGTTTTATCTAGAAACCAAATTTAACAATTTATTTACAAACTCATTTATTTTAAAATTTAATATTTAGAGCAAAAACAAATGTTATTGACGAGTTGAAAACCAAAGAAGTTGAAAATTATAATCATACATAATTGTATTACAGATATTTTTATTTTTATTTTGCATATCCTGACTTCATTTTTACATTAAGAGCTCTTTTTTTTGTAAAAACAATATTTTTTTACTATTACAGCATCAAGTTGCTCTGAATTAAAAATGCTTGAAAAGGGTACACCAGGATCTATAACAATGACCTCATTTGATAATAATGCCTTCTGTACATGGACAATACATGCTCCTGTTGGTGACCGCATCAAAATTACAGTAAGTTCTTTAAAATTCTTTTGTAATTTCAATGAGGTTCTAAGTAATTGAGTAAATTCACAGGGGCATCTTATCCATTGTCTGTATGACATATATATATATGTATATACACCATAAATATTGTATACATACTATACAAACTATAAGTTTTATAGACCTGATGCGAGTTATCAACCTTGGACTTTGTCCTTAGTCGATGTACTCTCATCAGGTCTATTAAAACCAATTATGTAGTGACCTCATCAAAAAGCTGTAATTGTATACAATTGCATGAGTCTGAGGTTTTAATTTTGTGGTGCGCTTATGTCAATAAAATATGAATCAAATTGTAAGTGCTGTGCTACACATGATGTATATATCAACCATATTGTTGGTTCTTTAATATTTGGGGAATTCAGTTGAATTTGAACCTTGTGAAAAGTTTTACTTTGTAAATTTATATTAAACGTGAACACCGCTCGTAAATAGGCACCGTCACACAGGTACCTTGTATATAAACCCTTTGATTTCATTACACCCGATTGTACACCTGAAACTAGTGGCTGACGTGTAGTGTTCCTTTCCTTATTTTTGGATTTTCCTGCATCATCAAATTCTAAATTACGTGCAGATTCTTTTTGCAAATAATGCATTGACCAGTTTATTTGATGTTAGTACTCTCCTGGCTTGAGAAAAGTGCGTAAAACTTGATAGCTTCATCGCGACCGAGTTACATGGCGAGGCAAGATGTACGTCCACACAGGTGAGACCTCTACAGTGAAATACTTTAAACTGTTAAGAAGTCTGTGGCTTATATAAGGGTTGTAGGGAAAGCTGTGCTGAAAGAGAAATAATGCGGACAGTGCCTAATTACGAGCGATGTTCAGCTTTAAGCTTGCATTTGTTGATTTAGAACTTTAACTTAATTAAAATCTAGTTTAGGTTCAATTTCATTAACTATATTTCTTTGATTTGAGTAGTATCAATAATAAAACATTATTTATATTATAATATAGTTACTGTAGAAGCAGAAATATTCGCTGAGCATTTAATTTTGTTTTGTTTTTTATGGCAGTACATGTATAAATCTTTTAAATTAAAATTAAAAATAAATTTTTATTTAACATTTACATGAAAATGTTGCATATTTTATGGAATATTTAGAACACAAAGCATGGGAAATTCACCTGCAGGATTACTAATGTTGTTTCAATGAAATGTTTATGAAATTCTATGCTGTTATGTAATATTGTGCTAAAATTTTAATTCTTTGTTATAGATAAGTTCAAGTTTTTATTTGGAGGAAAATGCTGATGTTCTCAGTGTATGGACAGGAGGTATATCTTTAAAGGAGAGCAATTTTCTTGGAAGTGTAACAGGAAGTCTTCAATCACAAAAGGAATTCTACTCACAGAACAATTACATCATCATGCAGCTTAGCATGGATGGTTCCGTAAATGTCAGAAGTGGATTTACTGTGACCTATGAAACGGGTGTGTTTGTATACATTATGGTTCTTTTATTTGATACCAACTTTTTATACCCACCATAAACAAAGTTTGGGGGGTATATAGGAATCACCTTGTCCATCCATCCTTCCGTCTGTCAATCTGTCTGTGCAAAATTCGTGTCAGGTCCATAGCCTTTTTTATGGAGAAAGTTCTTGCTTCACACAAACATTGCTTTTGACCTGAGGGTGTGTCATGACCTTGACCCAAGGTCATTTGGGAAGGTCAATGTCACTGGTAGGAACAGTTCAAAATTCATGTCTGGTCCATATTTTTATGGCTTACGGCCATCTAGTTGCCGGATAATCTTTACGGCAAAGAGTTCAGTTATCTGAACATGCGCGACCAAAAATAGTTCTATTCGAATGTTGCAAAGTTAACTGTTTGTTGTTCATAATAAATATCTTTAAGCAGGAATATATTTTCCATATGTTATTATCACTTATGTTATTGTAACCAATATGAATTGACTTTATTTAAATAAACTCGAAATCTAACGCGAATGAATATTAATTGCAGTGTTTTCCCTAGGCCGTTTTTGCATCCATAGAGGTATAGGCCCCCGCCATGCAACACACAATGCCGCCATGCTTTCCGCTATGCATACTTACATGTATTATAAGCAAAAAATCTTTTCCCAATTATTTTAGATCCTAACAGTGATAAATAAATGTAAAGTTGTCGTTATTTCGTTCAATCCTCATAAAAACGTTTGCACCCGCAGAGAGCGTAGCTAACTTCGATCGACATCGATCTCAGCAAGAGGGGAAAGTGTTTAACGGTTAAAGGACTGAACTTATAATTGAGATATATTGAAACTGGGATTATAAATTGGTAATAAATGCATAAATTGAGGGGCAATTACTACTTGTTTTAATATTATGTGCCTTCTTCGTCACCTCCGCCATCATCGAACGTTGGGGATTTTCCAAGATCTAAAAATAGCACAATGTTCCCTCGATGGAGTTACCTTGGTTGTGCTATGATTGAACTGTTTATTTGTCGTAAAAATATTGGAAACTTGAGACCAAATGTACTCAAATAAGAAAACAATATACAGTTAAGCTTGATTGCAAGTCATATACGGAAGCGACACTTACAATGTCACATTACTTTAACATAGAGACATCGTATAGCATGGTATAATGACTGTGTACACATGTCATGTGAAGAGAGACCGACTGCAAAGTTATAGTGCAGTAATTAATTTTAATTAAATTTGGTGTCAAAACACGTTTGCTGTAATTGCATAGTTCTGCCTGTCCCCCCCCCCCCCCTCCAAAGAGTTTATCTCTGTACAAAGGGAAAAAAATAAAATAAAACAGAAGGTGTTAGAACTGCCTTGTGAATCTATATTTCTTATAAAAGCTTGTGAAGGTCAGCCTCTTAAAAAAGTAGAAAAAACCAGAAAAATATGAATAAAAATACATTTATGAAATACAAATAAAATGGAATAATACTTGTTGGTGTAGATTTCACGAGAATTCATTAATTATAGTACATAACATGCAGTACATTTCATCATTTGGTTATTTTATTTTAACGCGCAGTGATTTCGCGCTGGCTGTGGCGCTGTTACGTCGCACCGTGCACCAACTCTCGCGCAAGTTCATAGTGTGTAAGAATACAAGGTATACTGATATTTGAGAGCATGTTGGTTTTAAGTGTTTTTGTGTCCTATATAGTTGAATGAATTTACAGTCAATGTACTTCAGTCGTTGGATATTGGAGTTTGAGTCTGACATCGTCATAATTATTTCATGCAGTCTATGATTTTCCTAAAAGCAATGGTGGTTTCAACCAATTGATAAAAGAGGCGTCTAGATTTCAATCCTGTCTGTTTCGGTCACTAAGGTTCGACCAATCAACAAATGGGGCATGTTGATATCGGTCCTGTTAGTTTCTTTAGAGCTATAAATAAACTAAAGTTTCCGTAAGAAATAGAGGGAATCATACTCGATCCATGTAAATATAGTCATATCAAACCCGTAAGCCATTATGGCCCTTCAGGCCTTTGATTTTATGGTGGAAGTTCAAGGTCATTGTTTAAAAAATGCTTAATTCCTGTCTGGGCCCTATCTTTCAATGGAAAATAATTAGAAGCTAAAATTTGAGACAAAGATTGCTTGCGACCTGTAAATATGTCCTGACGTGATTTGTGCTAGTTCAATATCGCTATACATTTTGTATAAGAAAAAGAAGCATCCCATATTTTTTAAAGAGAAATACTTCGGTTTTGATATTTTCTTAGCAGGGGTTATCATTTGTGAGGTTGCTCACAATACCTTTAGTTTATTTTAGGAAAGTGATGACATGCTTCCAAAGTTTTATACAGCCTACTCTGGATATATTGAAATTCAGGGGACCATGCAAATTATTTCAATATATCCGTATTTCAATATAAGCAAAATTGACTGACGTGAAGCCGCCATTTTTGAAAGTTCAATCCTGATGTAAGCATAGAAAACCAAACCCAAACAAATTATTTGGTCATCATTTATCTATTACAGTGAACAGATTGCAGGGAATATTAGTCCTTGAAAGTTTGATTAAAATTATATCCGAAAGTTTTTAAGTTTCATTTTGCTACTATCTTCAACCTCATCATAATCTCCGATCACATTCTTTTACGTTTTAGAGAAAAATCGCCAGACTCAAACGCTTCAAATATTGCTGAACGCTGCTTGTATATCATCATAAGTATACTCGCTATAATATCAAAATCCTTAGCTATTTTGAATTTAGGCTTTGTCCTTTTATCAATAGCCAAAACTAGTTGGTATTTAGTGTCCGGGGAAATTTAAGGCATTTCCTTTCCGTGGGGTTTTCATATTACGTCTAGCCTCAATACATCCGTATACGTAAAAACAAAAAATTCAACAGTGAATAAATTTTACTTTTTAATAGAAGCATAAAAACACACATGATGAGAACTTAATTCACACCTTTACTATTCAGTCTGGCATAATTACTGTCACCAACCGTGACGACAGCCGCCAGGGAGTACTTCAATATAACCGTTATGAAAACAACTACAGTAAAACACGGTTATAGCGAACACGTTTATAATGAATTGACGCTTACAGGGAAGTTATTTTCATTCCCCGTGACTATATTATATGTTGTAGACTTGACGGATATAACAAACTACGCTTATAACGAAGCAAAATCGCCCGTCCCTGGCGCTTCGTTATAACCGTGTTTTACTGTAATTATCACCTATGGGGACCGATCAGTGGCTTCAATATAAGCGATATTTCAAAATAGTCAATTTCATTATATCCGTTAAATCAAAACAAAAAATATGAGAGGCAAAAACTGGGATTTATTTCTATTTCAAAATAAGCGGAATTTCAAAATAAGCGATTTCAATATAAGTGGAGTAAGCTGTATTTCAAAATTATTACGTTAGATTGAACTTTAAAAATATAAAATGCATGATTGCTGCTCTTTTGAAATATAAGCTAAATAATTGGGCAAGGATAAGAAAATGTGACAGAGGGCAAGGCTTGCGGAGCCCTCTTCACATATTCGACCCTTCATTGCCCAAATATTGCTTATATTTCAAAACAGTTATCATGTATTCTATTTATCCTGCAACATTATATAACATTTTGTGCCTCAAACTAATGCCATGGCAAAAACAAAGCAAGAAATGATGATGTCACAATGCATTTGAATATGAATATATGTACGTGGCTTTATAAGACATTGACCAAATATAGCTTTGATTTATTGGATTACCTTTATTCGGTCAATGCAAGGGGTAGTTGCAGGATAAAACTGATAAAAGCTTTGAACAGCTATAAAAATTCTTTATAACGATCAAGTACATGTATATATGAATGTAATAAATATTTATTTTAGTTGCTGATTCAGTGATTTGGAATGATATGAAGATGCTGACAGCAGGCAGTAGCTGGCAGAACCTGGAGTCACCATTGTATGGGAAAGCTGTTCCATTTGGATTACAACTAGAATGGTTGATAACAGCAGGATCTTACCAAGTAGTGACATTGGAGGTACAAAAAACCCAGATTTTCTACATATACTAGCAGGTTTTATTGGTTAGATTATGTAAAATCAGAGTAAATTAAGTTAGTTTTCTGTAATATTTTAGGCAATTAAAAATAACTCTTGGTAATCAGGCCAATATTTTCAAAAACAGATGCAGTTGGGTGATGATATTTTCTTTTTAGTTCATAAAATAAGATGCTGTATATTTTCCTTTATTTTAGCAATGTGCAATTCTTACAAAAATCCAGAAAAAGTGATGTTTTAAAGCAAATTAATAGTTACCTTGCAATGAATGTATTGGTCTGAGATTTATAAGCTCCAACTAAATGAAATAAACAAATCATCATGTTCTTCAGGAAAAACACAGCTACGAGGCTTGAGAAAGTCCTGTGTTTATAAGCATTATGGGATACTTAGTATATAGTACAAGCTTCATGATCAGTGCAGGAACTCTCCTCCTTAAAGTTAAACGATGTTCTTCTTCATATACCAAAACTAAAATCATTGCTGTCGCGATCATAACTTGAGCACAGTGTCTCATAACTATTTTGGCTGCCATTTGCATTTGTTATGATTTAGTCTGAAGCATTAGAATGTTTGCAATAATGTTCTGTTTTAAAGTCAAGCGTTTTATTGACTTGAGTATCAAAAATGCGGTGCTAAATCCAGATTTTTTTCTTCAGAATTCTCAAGCGCACTAGAGAATATTTTTTTTATTCATTCAGTGATAAAAGTGGGAAATGCGCAATTTCAAATCAGATGCGTGGGGGCCTGAGAACCAAGAAATTAATTTTTGATGGCCTTATATTGCATATTGTATCACAAATATTGGCAATTACTTGCTTTAAACAATTTTATTTCTTTTGTTGGTTGAATTGGTATTGCATGTTTATAGATTTTTTGGATGGCAGGTCCATGTACTTTGACTTGTTAATTGCTGGAGTTTTTAGTATTACTCAGTTCAATTAATAGTATACAAAGCTAGAGCATACTCTTATTTCTAGTCATTTTTAAAGATGAATGACATCTAAAACCCTCTTGATTATGAATAAAACATTTGTTACACAATTCCTTTTGTCTCAGTTTCTGGAGGTAGATTTGCCTACAAGCAGTTCCCTTCAAGTTTATGATGGAGAAGACTTAATGGCACGTCAAGTTTTCACGTTGAATAAAACTCCTATGCATCCCATCTACATATCTAGAAGCAAATCTGTTAGAGTTGTGTTATCAACAGATGAGCATGAATACACCAAGTATCGAGGATTTCAGCTCAAATACAAGGAAGGTAGTATAAATGTGTATATATTTAAAATGTTTATTATTTTAATTGTTTTTTAATTCCTTGCATAATTACTGCTATAGATGTAAGAAATAATTTAATAACATTCCCTTTGATATGATTTTGTTGACATTGTAAAACTTTGAAAATTATTTTTGACTTTAATAAAATTAATCTTGATAACTTTCCATGAAGTATTTTACTCCTGTGGTTGAATGGATTTAACCTCTTGCTTTTTCTTTTTTGAGAACTCAATCTGATTGTTATATTGCCTTTGAAGGTTGTAATATTGAGATGAAGCAACAAGGAACTATCTATTCACCTGGCTATAAAGTTGGCAGCTATCCTTCCAATGTCACATGTGCATGGATTCTTACACGCAATACAGGAGAAACTAAACCCATTTCTCTACGATTCACAGAATTTAAAGTTAAAAGCAATTCTGATTACGTAGAGGTAAGTCATTGTTTATAATACATGTGTACCCGTATAAACTGATTTATTGACTTTATACGCAGATGTTGTGACAAATTCCATTTTATTTTTAACTTCAGGTTTATAATGACACTGCCGGTACAGCATTGCACACAGGAAGTGGGCTGACAGGCACTTCTGACATTACTGAAATATTTAGTTCTACCGATGGATATCTCAATGTGACCTTCAAGTCCAATCTGGTATTGGTTGAAAAAGGATTCAAGGCTGAGTTCTCTGTTGGTAAGGCTGCTGTAACATGCTATTAAAATGTGTACCTGTAGATCAATCTACCAATGTATTTACATTTTGATGCTAGATTATTTTTATGCATATCTTTACTTTTTCATTAGACTGCCCCATGCTAACTCTCTCACAATGGACGATAAATTCACTTACGGATAAATACACAGCCCTTAACACAGAAATTGAATTGTCCTGTCAACCAGGATACTCATTTAAACAAGAGGAGTACAACATGGAAAGTTCTATTGCTCTGAAATGTTTACCTGGAGGAAAATGGAATGTGTCAAGAATACCTGACTGCCAGAGTAAGTCTTGTTTGTCATATACCGGTAGTTAAATGTTTTATTTATTAATATCTTTTTTTACTTGAAAGTTGGTGCTTCTTTGAATATATAACATTTTGCTATCTTTTCTTCTAATCATAGTAATTAAAAATATTAAAGTAAAAAAAAAAGCTTTAAAAAAAAGAATTTTTGATATTTTGTCAATTGCAGTTACATACTGTAGCACACCCCCAGCAGTTCCAAATGGAATCCTTAAAAATGCAACAGGTGGTAAGGTAGGAGATAATGCAACATATGAATGCAATGGTGGCTTCACTCTTAGTGGATCAGCCACCATCCAATGTCAAGAGAATGGAATGTGGGAGGCTCAACCAAGCTGCAGTGGTAAGTAAAAAATCAGCCTTTTGTCTATTCAATACTGTAAATTTATTATAGCTTCTTTGTAACATTACTTGATTCACGATTAATTTACTGGTAAATAAATGTTATTTTGTACTTAAACATAGTTGGATTATGCAAAAGCTAAGTACTGATTTATGATTTAAGATGAATTAAGGATTAATGGTATAAATTAATATTCCAGCTCAACAATGCAGCCCAATAAGTGATCCAGCCAATGGAAATAGGAACATTACTGAAGGAAGTGGGACTGATTTTGCCTCGGTGTTGATGTTTAGCTGTGACCCAGGATATGATCTTCTAGGGTCTGTGTACATCCACTGTAGGTCAGATGGTACATGGTCACATCCCAAACCTTCTTGTACAGGTAAGAAATATAGAGCCAAAAAAAAATTGATAATTAGTCCCACCATGCACCTTCTTGTACAGGTCAGATCTATAGGGCAATAAAATAGCTCATCGTCACACTACACCTTCTTGTAAAAATAAGTAATATGGAGCAAAAACTGGAAATTTGTCACACCAAGCACCTTCTTATACAGGTAAGAGATATGTAGCAATAAAATGGATAATGGTTACACTGCACATTCTTGTACAGGGGTCATCAAAATTTTTAAATTGCTCAACTCAGTCTTTAAAAAAAAAAGTGCATGAATTTGAGGTGAAAACTCAGACTTGAGGCTGAGTAGGGAAACTAGGTGAAAACAGGGCCAGGCAGGAAATAAAATGGCAAACGGTCACACTCTGCATCTTTTTATACAGGTAAGGGGTATGGAGAAGTAAGACACACCCTTCATCTTCATGTACATTCTGAAAGTGAAATCTTTCTTTACAGCTTATTTTTTCAATTTACATATCAATCTTGATATAGTGCTGTGACTCTTCTTGTAATTGCTCAAATATAATTAATTTTAATTAGTTTTCTTTTAATTTACATACTGGTGAGCAACATAAACATTGAAGTTGGACAATAATTTGATTTATTTAGTAATAAAATAAGATATTAAAACAAATTGCTTGTAAAAACTTCTTTTAAGCAATTTTAACCTTTTTCAGAGATAAAATGTCCCTTACCACAAGTGATGTATGGTAAAGTTGAATCAGGTGGTGATGTTAAGTACAAAGAGACAGCCAAGCTGAAGTGTGATGCTGGGTTCATTGTAAATGATACAACTTTAACTGAAAAAGATGTGACCTGTGGGAGTGATGCCATGTTTTCTGGATTGGATCCATGTGTCAGTAAGTCCAGTGTCTTACTACATGCTTGATCATCATTTTTTAAAGCCGGTCTTCTTGTCATAAAAGTTTTACAAGATAACTTTTGACCAATTTTACAAACTGAATAAAATTGATATCTTTATGCTGTAACCTTGATTTCAGCATCCAATTTAATTTTTTTTTACATGTCCGACATCTAAGTTGTTACTGGTCCTGTATTTACCAAACTTAGAAAGATAATGCATCTTTGGATTTAAAGCATAGTTCAGTCTTTATAGATTTTCAACTAAAGCTTTAGGTTTCTAACGCTGCAGGAAGATAAAGGTTTTGGAGCACATTTAAGTTTTGGAACAGGTGCCCTGTAATATCCATTATTTTCTCCCTCGTTTCACTCCGACGAAAATAAATATTTTCTTGACTAATTTGTTGAAAAACAAAAACAGATTTTTTAGGATTAGTGCGTTTGTTACAAATCGCATTTAATATCCATTCGACATACAAATAAATGGCAACACAAAATATTAGTTAATCTCAAAAAACATATTTGGGTCAGGGCGGGTAGGGAAAACCAAAGACACAACCTGTACTGCTTTGTAACGAACGTCGCATTAATCGAATACTCCCCGGGAAATCTATTTATACTAAGCGCGAAAGCGCTCGTGCATGAAATAACCAGTATTGAAGTAAACCAGATAATACGAATACTAACGGAAATAAACGAAGTTAAAAACGTAAAGAAATAAATTGTCTAAGTTATTATCAGACAAGTATGATCTTTACTAGATTTACATCGATGATGCATTTTGTGACATTTATGAATTAGGCCTAGATGCTAAGCCTGGAGTTTAGATGCTGGATGTTCAGGTTTTGGAGCAGATCACTTCTCTGCATGTTAAAGTAATATATTGGTCCTTGTTTTTTCAAACTTGCATGGTTGATGTTACTTTAGTAATGGAATACCAAGCTAGAATTAGTTGAGATGCTTGATCTAAATTTTCCATATGCTCAGGCAGGTTAAAGTTTTTGGAGCAGTTCAAAGTGGTATAGGGTCTTTAAGATATCTGCATACTTCTATTTATGTAAAAAGTTCAAACACATACAGACTTGCATGGTTAATGTAACTATTCTAAGCAGTTTAATATGTGGATCTGGTTTTATATTAAAGTGAATACTTGTCTTTCCAATCAAGGCCTTTATGGTTTAAGTGAAGTTTTATGTTACAGCATTACTGTTAACAGTGTAATGCCAGCTTCTGAACATAGAGAGAACAAGAAGGCTTGGAATAAAAATGCATGAAAAAATGATGAAAAGAAAAGAGCAAACAAATCTCAGACTGAATGATTAATGTTTCTCTAAATGTATTGCATAGAGCTAGCTTTGGATTCAAACCCTGATCTTGATTTTCACAATGCTATTTTACACATATTTATAATCTAACAACAATGTTCTGCCTTACTCAAACTTACTTGGTAAATATATATATTAAAATGACAATGTCACATGATACAAATGATAATATTTCATCATCATTTAAGTAATCTTTAAAGCTGCTTGGTCTGATTTTTGGTTTATTATTTATTATTAACCGGGTTTTCAAACGGAAAAATCCGGTTATTAAAATGGTGAAAATGGCGGGTGGATGGGTGGGCAAGTGGCTGCCAAAAGGGTACCCTCATTGTACGGATAACGCCTCCTACAGTTTTCAAAATAGGAAGTTGTTCTTTTGCAAATCAATTGTACATATATCAGAAGTGTGCATATTGCTAGGTATTTGATTTCTGATAATTTGTGAACAAAATACCAGCTTTTGAACTTAGTCATTTTTTGGCAAAATATTGCATAAGGGTACTCCATTTCACTGGATACGGTAGGTAGTGTTCAGGGTTGACATGGATTATGGATACAGTTCACTTAAGAAATAAACAGCAATTTAAAAAGTTCACTGGGATATGAACTTGGTTGGTCAAGTGATCAAATCCTGTGAAGTGTGCATTTATCATTGTGACGTCACAAAAACGTTCATACAGAATTGAAGGTTTTCGCTATTATTAAGGTTCAAATAAGGAAGCATATTTGCAAATGTAAATATATAAAAGAAAACCCGGTTTGCTGTCACATTGACCATTTTTTACTTGGTACAGTATCAAATAATTTTCCATACAAACCAATTATCTTAAAAAGTTATTGATTTTCTCCTATTTACACCAGCAGAATCGGTCTTCTTTTAAAGTAAGAAATATTCATTGAAAATAAGAATAATTTCTTTTTAGGCAAACAAATAAACAAATCTAAATGCATCATGCGAATGTTTAGAAAAGGAAACCGTTTGGTTTCGTCCCCACGGATGATTGGGTTTTTTCAACCCACATGTTATGCATCAATTGTAAACAAAACAAACTTCAGAAATATTAGCGAAACAAAATGTACACAGGTTTATTTTTAATTTTCCTGAACATTATTTATTTAAACAATAAAATGCTTTCTTTGGTGATTCATTCGTGATATGAAGGTAGCGACATTGCAATGATCGCTACCTTCATAACCCGAATGAATCATCAAAGAAAGCATTTTATTGTTTATATTAACATCTTTCTTTTAGCTAATTGATAAATTGATTATGAAAAGTAAGTTAAAATTTACTAAATTACTGTTAATGTACGTAAGTACGTTAGCTAAAAGAAACAGCCAGATCGTCTCCTGTGAGACCTTGATTCTGACATCGTCATGATTATTTCGTGCAGTCCGTGATTTTTCCTAGGTCGTTGTAGGTTTGAACCAATCGATAAACAGGGCATGTCGATATCTGTCCTGTCATTTTCTTGTCAGTTCCAGCTGCTGTAGATTTCGACCAATCGATAAACGGGGCATGTAGATTTCAGTCTGGCTGTTTCTATAGAGCTATGAATTAAATATAAGTTTCCATAAGAAATAGAAGGAATAATACTTGTTGGATGTAATAATAGCCATGTCAAAGTCGTAATGCAACCATACCGGTCTCGACATCAGGGGCATATTTTAATGTTAGGCGAAATAATGCGATACCCTTTTATGTCGCTTGTTTTGTTAAATATTTTTGTACATATTTTTGTTTCATTAAAATAAGGCTTAATTGACAAAAACCTACTGCAATGTCTATTAATATACACATACTTTGTATAATCATTGTTTAAAAGCGTACACAAAATTTGATATAAAATCTAACCAAGCAGCTTTAATTGATGTATATCAATATTTAACTTATGTCATATCATATTGTATAATTTATCATGTTACAATATTGAATCATTTTATAAAATATTGAATCTTGACTGGATACAATTTTGTATGATACAAATTTGAATTGTATGAGAAAAATATCAAGATATCCTATGAAACAATTTTGTATTACTTAATGCGATATGACATAGAATTGTATTATTTTATGCATACTTGTCTGTATGATATAATCGTAAATTTCATTATGAAACAGTATCTCATGATTTGTTATTGTATGAAATACAATGTTGTTAACATACGAGATAATGCAATATTGATTCCTATACTGTAGAAGCTCTTTGTATTTATTAATACTTGGGTTAAAAATTCACCATGGATTTAATTTTGATGATATAAACTGCCAACGAAAATAACAAAATTTAATCTTCAACGAATATTTCTGCTTCTACAGTAAGTTCATTATTTTATTATATATATTCATATGGTATGATATGTAATCATATCACAGGACTGCTATATATCATATAATACATTATTTAGGAGGTATGTTTTTTACATAGGTGCATTCATATCACTTATTTCTTTAATGTAGACAAGGATGAATGTTCAGCCAATGAATGTGGATCTGTTTCGAACACAATCTGTGTGGATACAATTGGTTCTTATTTCTGCAAGTGCAAAGATGGTTTTTCACGATCAGGCTCATCAGGACCATGTGAAGGTAGTATTTACTGAATTGCTGATAATGAAAATTAAAAGCTAGAAAACTTGCAGATTACAAATCAACATAAAGTTTTCAGAGTTTATAAGGTTTTTTTTTACCATTTGGAAATGGTACCAATACCTATTCAATATAAAGAAGAATCAAAGCAGTCACACGTATATCATTTCTTCGTATGTGAACAAATTACATTTGTTTTTATAAAACAACTAGTTACTACCGGGGTTTAAAAAATGCATTTTTTTGTATTTTTTACTCATTATTTTTCAGGTGCTTCTTTCTGAAATAATTGCTAATTGTTAGACATTACTTTAACCAATTGGTTATCAACAATATGGGCGATATTTGTCATACGTCTCTCAATCATTTTTAAGTGACATTGGACATATTTCATTACATGTACATATACAGTGGAGCCTTAGTTATCCGGACGCTTTCGTTCCCAAGTCCAATCGTCCAGATAGGTGAAGCGTCCAGATACCTGAAATTTATCTATTGTTGTCATGAATGATAATGTATTTGTATACGTTGGCTCCCAGTGTTGATACTGGTTTTTTGGGCCTTTCATACTAAATAGCAACACATTATAGAGTTGTCCGTTGATATGAACATTTTTAAATATAAAGAAGCCCACTATTTTATCAATTTGTCATGAACTATCAACCAAACTATAATGATAACCGAATCTAGCTAAATTCTTTAAATATCCAAGTGTTATTTGTGCCCATGCATTTATATCTACGTAATGTTTTATTCTTAAAAAAAAGTCAATTTTATTGATAAAATTAACGTTTACTAGTTGGAAAATTGCAAAATCCACCAATGCACTTCCGATGAGTCGACATGCTATTTTGTTTTCTTCCTGTACTCCCGCTTTTGACTTATTCTAACAAGGCATTCATGTGACAATTCGTTTGAACACAAAGCTTTGTAAAACTTTCCAGATTTCTTGATTAATAAGCATATTTTTTATTTGAAATACAGAGATGTTTAAAAAAGCGATGGCATTTGATAGGTGCACAGGTTAAGATATCCAAGCCACGTTCTGTGATGTGTGACTATAATCCTGTCTGCATGGCCAGCACTGTCGGTAATTTTGAAAGTGATTTGGGAAGTCCGTGTTTATACAAGCTACTCATTAGGGTCTAACATGTAAAAAAGGTCTGATCGAAACTCAATTGACAGGCGTATTTTTTTGTAGTGAACGGGGTATCATCAAATTTTACCGTCCAGTTAAATGAAGCAAGATTTATAGTAGTAAAACTGTGTTTTGTGGTAAAACAGACCGTCCAGATTCGGAGCGCGGAATTTCGGAAAAATGAGACAAAATAACGTATAAAAAATCTGTTTCCAAATAAAATCATCCGTTAACTGAAGCGTTCGGTTATCCGGCGTATGGATATCTGAGGCCCCACTGTATATGATTTAGATTCAATTCATCCCATATACATGAACATGTATTAGAATTAATCAATTGTGACATAAGATGTATTTTTTATCATTTCAAATAATGTGTTGTTAAATTATACAATATAGTTTTAATATTTATCCTATAATTTTCGGATTTAAATACCAGCTCATATTCAAAATTTCATTTTGTATCTTAAAGAATAATATTATAACATTACAATTTTCTTTTTCATCATAATATAGAATATGAATATGAATAATATTTTATGATAATGATGGCCTCATATAATATTGGTGATGTTCCTTAATTATTACTGGTCCTATATCTCCCAAACTTTGAGAGATAATGCATCTTGGGATGTGACATTACAATTTTACCTCGATCATATCATAATACATGTAGGAATGATAACTCTGTAGTAACAGGACACAAGCATTTTTCATTTTTCACAAATATGAAGTTCATAACATATGGTTTTAAATAGTGTTTTAGAAACACCAGATTACACAGTCAAACACTAAGATAGGTTTTTCCTGATATCGAGGACTTGGAAAGGTTTCAAAATACAGTAAAACTAGGCTATAGCGAAGTTCTAGGGACCAATGGATTTACTTTGTTATATCCGTAATTCGTTATATCCATATAACAAATTCTTAATAATAACTATAGCAAATTCACTATATACATGTTTTCTTTCACTAGACTATGATTTTTAGTAATTGAGGATTAAAATGAAAATAAATTCGTTTTGATTACCTTTAATACCGGTAATTGGGTTGTGAATTGAAAAATTTATATAAAAACAAATTCATTCAAACTGTTATGTTAAATGGTAGTGCAAACTTTTTAAACTGTAAAGAAATTTGTTACAAAAGTGTTAAATTTTGTTAATATTCCCCTTTACGGAACTCAAAATCAGTTCGCTATATCTGTCAATTTGTTATATCCGAATTTGTTATACCAGGTAACCGTAAAATTTTGCAAAGATTTGTTTAGAACTTTACTAGGGACTCAAAAAACTTAGCTATATTTGAGAATTTGCTATATCTGTGTTCGTACTAATAAACGAGTTTTACTGTAGATGTTTTTGTTTACATCATAGTAGTCAAAAATTTTGACTTTTGTTGCATTTTATTCTATTTTTGAATAGTTCATTAGAAATTGATAGGGACAAATCATAGTAGTGACATTATTTTCCAAACAATTAAAGAGTATTTAACCCACAGAATAGTAACAAAATGTACATATTTTTATGAAAATGATAGTTTGAAATCATAATTTTTGACCTTTATTATCCCCTCGCGCAACTTGTTGCGAAGGGGATATAGCAATGCTACCGTGTGTGTGTGTTTTCGTATGTATGTGTGTATGTGTGTGTGTGTGTGTGTGTGCACTCCATTTCAATATTCTATAGTAGTAAATTAATAAAAAACCTTCCAATAGAATTTCCTCAACCTTTGCACAAATATGCCCCATTGTAAAAGATTAAAACAAATGCAATGTCATATTAATTGGTCAAATTTTTATGCAGAAACTTAGATAAAATTACACCATGGTAAAGGGGGGGGGGGGCATACATTATGACAAAATTCGTTCAAAACTAAAAATATTTATCATAGATTGCACACTTCTGTAAAATAACAAATAAAAAATGCATGTGCCTTTCCAAACCATTAATACTATATTTACAAATTATTATTTCATTCTATCAATGTTATACGAGTTATCAATCGAAATTTCTGAGTAAGAGTTATCAATCTTCCGCTTCACTTCTTTGAAACCAAAGTGAAAGTAAGCAACAACTTGATATTTTTTGGATTTAGATCTAGTACAGGTAAAGAAAATGTAGTTTTTGCAGTAATGGAGGGTTAGTAGAATGTGGTCTTCTCAATAACATAACTATATATTGCTAAATAATGCATCCCTGCACACAATAACTCATGTCGCGAGGGGATGCTCCGCTTAGCGGTGCCCTTGTTAGTTATAAAACTGATGTGGCCAAAATAATTTAAATGCTAAAAGTTAATGGACTTAAGTATAGTGAACATAATAGTTCATGTATGTAACTTTGATCCAATCCCCCCCCCCCCCCCCCCCCCAAAAAAAATATTCAAGTCGCAAACTTGAAATGATGGCCTCAAATTGGTGATGTTTTGTATTGCTGAACTCTGTAATCTTTGTTTACCAAGTATGTATCACTTCTGTGAATATATTGTTGATGTTGATATTTCATTTAAACATATTTGAAGTTTACAGTTTGTACTGACTATAATTTCATTTTCACAGATATTAAAGAATGTGCGGTTAGTAATGGAGGATGCAGCGGTGAATGTATTAATGACTCTGGTGGCTCATATTCTTGCTCCTGTGGGGCAGGTTATGAATTGTATGCTTATCCTGACTTTAACAACATTAGCTTGGCAGATGGAGAAACGGGAACAAGAGCAGGGGATAAAATAAGAATTAACCATACCTGTGTCAGTAAGTGGCTGCACATAATTTGATTAATTTTCATAATATTGCACACTTAAAAATGTTTCAATTCAGAAATGAATGTTATAATAATCTCAACTAAAAGAGTTCTAAAAATTGACATGCTTGGTAAACTATACTGTCTTAATTTGTACAATTTTAGGAGTTCAATGCCCTACACCAGTATCTCCAATGAATGGAAAGATTCTGAGCAACAAAGTACTTTTCTATTATGAGGATGAAATATCTGTGGAATGTGATCATGGTTATTTCATAGCACCTTCCTCCCGTTCCCGTGTACTGAAATGTGAAAACTCAGGACAGTGGTCTGCTAACATGCCAATCTGTACAAGTATGTATGAGAAATGTTTATGTAAGTTTAGGAATAATACTGTTGAAAAGGGCACTAAGTCCTATCAGTTTTATATACCGTAATTAAGATTATGTTATACCATTAAATTTATTATAAATTCATTAAACTTTGAGTCTGTTCTGTTATCTGTTTACAGTGGGGAGCTGTATGATTCCTGCATTGAGTTCGGATCCAAATTACAACAGAATTATTCCAAATGATACAAGCGTGGACTTTGGTACTGATGTTACCATTGAATGCAGATATGGAACTGGTTTTCGTAATCTATCCTTGTACTGTGGGGAAAGTGGTGTGGCAACCTACACACTGCTGGGAGATAATCTCACCTGTCCAGGTCTGGAATTAAATTTCTTTTACTATAATCGTAATGTCCTGTCTTGTGTATGGGCAAAGTAAAATGTCTGTCTATTTGTCAGTATTCACATTGAAGATATATCTGAGGCGAGTTCAACAGAGGGAGTACTCGCGATCGCTCGCCAAAATTTGTGTTGCAGATATAGGGAAAGACATAGGGCAAGTGCTCGCTCTGTTGAACAGGCCTCTGACTATTCATACAAAGTATGAATTAGGAAAATTCAACTGTGTCATAATTTTATGCCATTGGTATGTCGTATTTATAAACATAGTTTCTATTTTCCTTATGATTGTTGGGAGAAATCTAAAGGTTAATTTATGCCATCAGAGATGTGAAAAAGGATGTTTCAATTTACGTATAGAAATAATATCTGTGTATATTATGAGATATTCCTGGAAACATTTAATATTAAAAAATAAACACAAGAAAGTCATCTTTTTGATTGACACTAGTAAGGTGGGACAATAGAGGAAACCACTTTCAAAACTGTAGTCCTTAGGAATCTTGGTGCAACCACCAACAGAACCAGTTGAATAGCTCTACACATACCGACTATTGACAATATGTTAGCAATTTGAATGAGTCAATGCTTGTCTTGTTGCAAATTTGAAAGGGGAAACTTAAAAACAAAAAATGACTTATAATTTGTAGTGATTGATTGTGGAACCCCAACACAAGTACCAGGCGCAGTGATTTACAACTACACTGACACACTCTATGGCAGTAGCTTGAACTTCAGCTGTCTAACTGGCTCAGTCCGTAGTGGAGTCTCAGAAAATGGAGACTACACTGTCACTTGTCAGGAGAACAGAAGATGGGGATTTGGAAATCTCACTTGCACAGGTAAGTGAATGTGATTAAACTCCCCAAGGATACCCACTACAGGTTAACAATTATTCATTAATGCAAAGTGTTATGAATTTCTTTTAAAGTAAAATTTACCAATTAAGCAATGCCAATTAAAGCTAGATATTAAAAAAAAACACCAAAATAATGACAAAAAACCTTACATGAATAATATTGTGATTTCATAGATTTATGTTATAGCTATAATAAATTAAAAAGGAAACAGAATGGAAACATCTTTAGTTTGATACAGACCCTGAAACGTGCTACTACACCATTTGCACGGTGCAGTTCGTTATGCTTTTTGAAAGGTTTGGTTCGCTTTGTGAACGGTACGGTTCGTTTTGTGAACGGTACAGTACGCTTTGTGAACGGTACGTTTCGTTTTGTGATTGGTATGGTTCGTTTCTTGCACGGAATGGTACGGTTTCGTTTTAGAGGTGTAGTAGCATGTTTCAGGGTCTGTACCATGCTGATCGAGTCAGACATAAATGTTTACTTCATTGCTGCCACATTATATGATTCGCATGATTGATTTGGGTAAACAGAATATATATTTAAAAATCATGTTACTGGCAAAATAGATGTTGCATATGGCAAGACAAATTTCAAGTAGTTTTTCATTTTTTTGAGTTTCATTAAATTGATACATTTTTTTGAATTGATGATGCATACCCATACTTGTATGTCTTGTTTTTTTTGGATTTTTGGAAGTCAATAATTTTCATATTTCATACATTTAAAAAAAAATCTACAGTGGGGCGCTGTACAGATCCTGGAACACCAGGGGGAGCTGTTCAAGAAGTTAAGAGTTATGAAGCCGGGCAGCTGCTCAGTTTTAGATGTTTACGTTCAGGATATGAACCAGTCCCATCAGCACCGTTATTGTGTCAACAGGGTGTTAACATTTCCGAATGGAATAGCACATTACCATTATGTACAGGTGAACTCAAGCAATTGTATGTATTGTTTCGCGGTATTCATTATTTTATCTCTCGGCATTGAATGTTTGTGAGATAAGTCTGAACTGTCTACTAAAGCTCAAGTTAACATATTTACAACAAATGCATCCACATGCATTGATGCAATGTAAGTACAGACATTAAGATTTTAAAATTATATTATTTGACACTGTCATAAGAATTACAGTAGATCTAAATTTGTTAATTTTTTTTTTATTTTATAGATGTAACTCCACCAAAATTCAGTAACTGCCCAAATATGTCATCTTATGTTGACAAAATGGAAGCCGCTAATTTTGTTGTTCCAACTGCTACGGATAACTCGGGACTGGTGAAAAATGTGACTGTGATGCCTTACAACTTCAAACCAGGAACTGTGGTGTCTGAGGATGTGAATGTCACCTACACAGCAGTAGATAACAGTGGGATTTCAGCTATATGTACAATATCATTCATCATCAAAGGTATAAAGATCTAAACTTGTTGATCTGTAAGGGGCATATCATACGAGGGGTAATGTTATTTTTTAATTGATTTTGATTTATTATTTTTAACTTCAAACTTTAATAAATGAAATTTTTTTTGGGGGGGGGGTCTCCATTTGGCTACTGGCTACTGGCCCCCCCCGCAGGCATCCTATAGTTATTAGTCTGTGCATCCATCCTTCTGTATGTCTTAGATCACTTGTCTGGGGCATATCTTCTCTCGCCTTGGCTCAATCTGGCTCATACTTCACCTTCAGAGTGTCTTTGGGTAAAGGGTTTGCAGTGACCTTGAAGTCTTTAGGTCTGTGGTCTAAGGTTAAAGTCACAGCAGGATTATTTGAAAGATCCTTGTCAGTTTCATATATTCTCTTCCCTTGGCCCAATTTGACTCATACTTCACCTCAGAGTGCCTCTCGCAAAGGATGTACAGTGACCTTTAGTGACATTTCTATGTCAAAGGTCAGTGTCATATCAGACCCCACAAATATATAATATAGCATATTTACTCTTCCCTTAGCCCTATCTGGCTCATACCTCACATAAACAGATATTTTGGGTAAAGGGTGTTTAGGGAACTTGAATCAAGTTTCAAGGTCAGGGGTTCAGGCTCTAGGGTGGGGCCAATATGGCCATATAGTAAAAATGTATTAAATCTTAGAAAATCTTCTTCTCAACTCCCAAATATATTCGTTAAAAACTAAATGCCTGGTTATAATGTCCACTAAGCCCTCTACCAAAATTGTGAAATTCTTGACTCCTTTGTTAGGGGTTCAGGCTCTCGGGTGGGGCCATATAATTAAAATGTATTAAATCTTAGAAAATCTTCTTCTCTACTCCCATATATATTTGTTAAATACTAAATGCATGATTATGATGTCCACGAAGCCCTCTACTATAATTGTGAAATTCATGACCCCTGTGTCGGGGGTTCAGGCTCTAGGGTGGGGCAAATATGGTCAGAGTGTCTTTGGGTAAAGGGTTTGCAGTGACCTTGAAGTCTTTAGGTCTGTGGTCTAAGGTTAAAGTCACAGCAGGATTATTTGAAAGATCCTTGTCAGTTTCATATATTCTCTTCCCTTGGCCCAATTTGACTCATACTTCACCTCAGAGTGCCTCTCGCAAAGGATGTACAGTGACCTTTAGTGACATTTCTATGTCAAAGGTCAGTGTCATATCAGACCCCACAAATATATAATATAGCATATTTACTCTTCCCTTAGCCCTATCTGGCTCATACCTCACATAAACAGATATTTTGGGTAAAGGGTGTTTAGGGAACTTGAATCAAGTTTCAAGGTCAGGGGTTCAGGCTCTAGGGTGGGGCCAATATGGCCATATAGTAAAAATGTATTAAATCTTAGAAAATCTTCTTCTCAACTCCCAAATATATTCGTTAAAAACTAAATGCCTGGTTATAATGTCCACTAAGCCCTCTACCAAAATTGTGAAATTCTTGACTCCTTTGTTAGGGGTTCAGGCTCTCGGGTGGGGCCATATAATTAAAATGTATTAAATCTTAGAAAATCTTCTTCTCTACTCCCATATATATTTGTTAAATACTAAATGCATGATTATGATGTCCACGAAGCCCTCTACCTAAGTTGTGTAATTCATGACCCCTGGGTCAGGGGTTCAGGCTCTAGGGTGGGGCCAATATGGCCATATAGTAAAAATGAATTAAATCTTAGAAAATCTTCTTCTCTTCTCCCATATATATTTGTTAAAAACTAAATGCCTGGTTATGATTTCCACGAAGCCTTCTACCAAAATTGTAAAATTCATGACCCCTTTGTTAGGGGTTCTGGCTTTAGGGTGGGGCCAATATGGCAATATAGTAAAAATGTTTTAAATCTTAAAAAATCTTCTTTTCTACTCCTACACATGTGGGCAAAAAACCGAATACATGGATATGAAGTCCACTAACTCCTCCATCTAAATCGGAAATCCATGGCCCCTGGGTCAGGGGTTCAAGACATGGGGGGGGGGGGGGCAATATAGTGTTAATGCATATAATGTTTAAAAATATTCTTCTCTATTCTCACACATCTCTATAAAAAAAACTTACTTATAATTATATTTACCAGGAAGTCCTCTACTGAAATTTTAATTTTCATGTCCCCTGGAGTATGGGTTTTGACTTTAGGGCAGGGCCAAAATGGATGTATAGGTGTTAATGCATATACCGTATTTTCCTGATGAATCGTCGATGCGAACGACTAGTCAAATTGCTCATTTTTAGCCAAAATTTTAACAAACTCCTACGATACGTTGATTCAGAAGATACATCGATCTTATCACTTCAAAATGGCATATTAAACTGCAGGAACATTATCAGTGTATGATGCCATGATGTCCCCGATATTGCTACCAATTATTTTTAATGATTAACATTTAAACAATTACACTTTATACTTATGCATCATATTTTCAAATACTGGCAACATCTACAAAGTCGCTTACATTTTAAACAATTCCCAATATCGCGTGTTATGCAAAACTAAACTTACTTTGTCAGAAATATTTTATTCCCATGCATTAAAATAATTTTCCACTCTGACGATCGCCAGTGTATTTGCCATTATGAAGAGTTTAATTTTTTTTCAAATTTTATTTACACATGTTGATTTACAGATTTAAATTTTTAATCTGAAACTGTACAGTGGTCAGGAAAATAAGAACACTTCATTTTTTTTCCATGATTGAGACATGTTGATTGACAATTTTTTTAAAAATCAAAGGAACCCACATACATTGATTAAAAGATATTTTTTTTCAAAAATACTAAATTAAAAAAGATTAAGATCAAATTTGGAAAAGGGAACCAAATCTACATGAGTTGGAATTGTTATATTTCATTTTAAAGATAAAATATTTGTAAAATTCTGTGTATAATATATGTTACTGACATCTTGAGTATTTACGCGTATTAGTAAAACCCTGTGACCCAATTACAGCCGTAATGCAGAAGATCTGTTTACGAGGTCTACATGTAAATGATTTTCGGATAATCTAAACATTTACTTGGAAGGTTTATTATCTAATTACCAGATAACAACCAATGCCTCTGTCTTCCCAATAAATCATATCCATCAGTTTGTAAATTTCTGATTACTTTAAAATGCATCACTCATAACAGCATAAACTGCATAATGCTGTGCGTGACTGCATAATGCTGTGCGTGCAGTATAACCCAATTAACCGACCCAAAAGATGACTCTGCTAGTTGGGCTTGTTAGGTCACCACAGGGGTTCAGTCCAGATCTAAGAAGCTTTTAAAATAATCATCAGTGTTGTCCCCATTACTTGATCATTCAGGATATGATTAAGCCAGCTTTAATCAATTACGGCAGATCTACTGACCAAAAAGCAGCTTGACAAATCAAAAATTGTAAATAATTAATGCATTTGGGAATTTTTTTTCCTGAAATTGGGAAAATCTGTGGCTTCTTGCCATTGGGAATGAGTCTGATATTCGGTTCAAATTTGAGGGGAGTGACGGCCCTGGGTACTTCTGTTGTCTTGAAGAATACATGGCTTTGCCTTTGAAGATTGTCGTCACAAATGTAACACACTAAACGACAAACAATACAAATGTAGGCGGACCAATTAATTGTTAAGAAAACACAATCACACTGCGTACACATTAAATAATTTTATTTGCAATTAAAATCATTTCATGATAATTATTATTTTAACGACCTTCTTAAAACATGATAAAGGAATCGAAACATTTTATTTGCAATTGCTGCACAAGTATTAAATTAAATACTTTAATAATTTATTTAATAGCTATAGAAAAAAAATAGTAAAAAAAACTCCAAGTATTTCAATTATAATCTCTGTCAAAATCTGGTTAAATATCGTCATTAAATATAAATAAACATGCAATTTATTTGTCATTCAGGGAGATAACTCCCGCATGTATACGATACTTTTCCATTGATAATTTTACCGTGGCGGGGACAGGTAGATGATGAGTTTACCGTGATGAGAACGCGGTATACCTGTCTCACCTGATGTGTTTATACCTTGACGGGGCACGGGAAATACGGATTCCGCGTTGCCTGTACTGTATGCTACGTGGGTGACTGTTAAGGCCAATTGGCCTCTTTTACAGGGTCTACATGTAAGCTACATTGTTCAAATAGTTTTCATATGACTCGATCGTTAAGCTGATTTGATCACACCTATTCTTGCTCAGGTGAGCGATGTGGCCTCTTGATTTTTCAATGTGTAGGATAGATGACAGTGTTGTAAATTATGTCATATTTGGTAGTAATTATTAGCTCACCTGAGCCAAAGGCTCAAGTGAGCTTTTCTGATCACAATTTGTCCGTTGTCTGTCGTCGTTGTCGTCGTTGTCGGCATCGTCATTGTTGTAAACTTTTCACATTTTCATCTTCTTCTCAAGAACCACTGGGCAGATTTCATTCAAATTTGGCACAAAGCACCACTAGGTAAAGGGGATTCAAGTTTGTTCAAATGAAGGGCCACGCCCTCTTAAAAGGGGAGATAATTGAGAATTATTCAAAATTTGTTGGTATTTTTCAAAAACCTTCTTCTCAAAAACTATTCGACCTGAAAAGCTTAAACTTATGTGGAGGCATCCTCAGGTAGTGTAGATTCAAGTTTGTTCAAATCATGGTCCCTGGGGGTAGGGAGGGGCCACAAGAAGTTTTACATAGGAATATATAGATAAAATCTTTAAAAATCTTCTTCTCAAAAACTATCATGCCAGAAAAGCTCAAATCAAAATGGGAGCATCCTCAGATAGTGTCGATTCAAGTTTGTTCAAATCATGGTCCCTGGGGGTAGGGTGGGGCCACAATAGGGGGATAAAGTTTTACATAGGAATATATATAGAAAATCTTTAAAAATCTTCTTTTTAAAGACTATTTGGCCAAAAAGGCTTAAACTTCTGTGGAGGCATCTTTGGGTAGTGTAAATTCAAGTTTTCACAATCACAGTCCGTAGTGGTTGGGCGGGGCCGTGATGGCGGTCTGAATTTTTATATAGGAATATAAAGAGAAAATCTTTAAAGATATTTTGGGAAAGTTTTCAGTCCAAAACTCAGTACTTAGTGTGAGGCACAGGTTATGCAGATTTAAGTTTGATGAAACTATGATTCCCTAGAGAAAAGTGGGGCCACAAAATGGTGGGGGGGGGGGGGGGTTATAGGATTAGAGAAAAATTTTCTTAGAGGTAGCCTACAACAACAATAGGTGATTGGTATTTTCCAAAAAAAGATATTCAGTTTTTAAAAGCAAGATCTACTATACTTAGTTGTAAAGATATTTTGATTTCGATATTGTAATGCTAATTATTAGGGCCCTGCAAGGATTTGCGGGTGCCCTATAGTAATCACTCTGTCCGTCCGTCCTTCTGTCCGTCCATCTGTCACTCTTCCGTCCACAAATTTCCTGTTTTTTTCTAATAACTTTTTTTATGGTTGCCCAATCAAGTTCAAATTTGGTATGGTAGTTCAGTAGGCAGAAATACATATTTTGATGCTAAGTTTGGTTCTCTATGTCTTCTGGATTGGAGCTGGGGTGGTGGGGTAGATTCCTAACTATGCATAAGAATGAATGGGCAAAGAGAGATAACTGCTGAGAATGAATGGGCAAAGAGAGATAACTGCTGAGAATGTTACCATTGTATACATGGAAGGCTGTGCAATATTTGTCCTTTGGGATTAATTAACCTTCCACACTATTTTATTTTTTAATTATTTAATTTTTTTTTGCCTTAATGCTGTTAATTTTAACAGGTGATCAGATAATAACCCCATTCTGTCATTTCTGAAAAAAAATCTTTTGTAAATTTAGAAGAAAAGGATGAGAGAGCAGAACAATTAATCCCCTGGGATTAATTATCTTGCCTACTGCAGATAATTTAGAGGCTTATCTCTGTCATATCAAGATTAATGAACACCTTTGTCTGCACTGATGTTTGTTTTGAAGCAAATTAAACTCTCATTCCATGAGCTGCACCCTAATATTTTTACCCCTCAGTTTAAAGGATGGTATTTGATAAAGAATATATTTCATTCTAGTCCTAATACTTATATTCTGTGAAATAAAAAAAAAATATATGAATAACAATAAATTTTTTTAAAAATTATTATTAGATATCAGTTTTTTTATTTATTTATTTTTTTAATGGATGTTTTGGTGTTGGTGTTGTTTTTGGTTGCTATGTTTATATTAAAGGAAACTTAAGAATAGTACCTGAAAATTTTCCTTCTGTAAGCCCTGATTAAATTCAATAAATGGATGAGAGCAGGATAATTAATCCCCTGAGATTAATTATCTTGCCTGTTTCAGAAAATCTAAGGTCTGTCTTTATCTGTTATATGTATTACTGTACACTGTGTCTGCAAGTGGTTTGTTTGAAGTTGAGGCAAAGTCTAGGTATCATTGCATTGGTATCAATTCTTTGTTTTTCTAACAAATTTTATTTCATCCCATGTTAATCCCCTTTATCCCATGGATAGGACTCATTGGATATTTTTTTGATATCCCACAGTTGTGACTTTACAACGGTATTTGCGTAGGCATAATGAAGTAAAATAATGTGGAGTTTTATAAACAGTGTAAACATTGATTGTGGTGTATAAAACATGGGATAAATAGAATCTCATATGATTTGTAGTATAATATGATTTTTATCCAACTTGTGTGTTTTATCCCCTCACTAAGGCTCAAGAAAAAAACACTTTAATTGTTGGATGAAAATCATATCCAACTACAAATCATGAGATCTTGCAGGCATCTAGAGGAATTATAAAATATCTGGAGGGTTACAATGTCTGTTGCTCCCCTTGTACATGAATTTATAAAAGCAAGAATTTTAATTTTGCACACAAAAATTTTAATAAGTATATTCAATATAAAGATTTATACTAAGTTACATCTTATGCCTGGCATTTATTTTTCATCATTGTTAATATAAAGAGGATGGAATTCAAAGTTTTTTTCACTTCTCTATATTAATTGTCATAGCGGGGCCCTTCCTGACTGGTCAGTTTTCTAGTTTAATCAGAGTTAAGGCTCAGGTGAGCGATGTGGCCCCTGGGCCTCTTGTTTGTTTTTATAAACGACCTTCTTGACAGCCATAGGCCTATCTGTACTGTAAATGATTATATCATATAGCTATTAAGGACTTCATTGCACGGTCAATATGTGGTTATAAGGACCCATCAAGCTCGGTCGATATCACTTTCTGTGTCTTCGGTCGATATCACTTGACAAGGCCTGTACATATAATGTTTTTGAATGAATATGGTCACACTATAACAAATTTCTGTGATATGAGAGATTCACATTAATGTGATACATAATTACTCTAATAGTTGTATTTGTTGTGGTGCATTTTACTTGTCATTCCTGCATCCTAATAACTCTCTTAGTGAAACTTTCAGCAAAAATTATCATTGTAATCTTTTTGTAGAACATACACAACCTGGAATAACTTGTATACGAGACATTCTTCTTATTACGATAAACACAACAGGAGGAGTTACAGTTGACCTAAATGATTTTGTATCTGATGGAGCTACATTTTACCCAAATCAGTTTGTTACATTGAATCCTTCAACACTTGATGGACCACGTCAAGTTAAAGCAACATTGCAGGGCAAATGGGGGACATCAGATACATGTACATTTTTGATTTACACCAAAGGTATGGATTTTTTCCAATATTGTTGAGTTACTGAGCAACATTTTTAGCGATTTTTTGACTTGATGTATTGTCCTTAATTATTGCAGCTGAAGTTTGCTTTATGGAAAGCTTACCATTTGTATCCAATGCTACTAGGAGTTGTAGTCCAGTAGGGGGGAATGTAACATGTACCTATGTTTGTAAAGCTGGATATGTGTACTATGATGGAACTACCTCAAAACAATACCATTGCTCAGGGGCCAATAACTGGTCTCCCTCAGCTAGTCCTGAAGATTGTCTTAGTAAGTATTATGAACCTGTAATAACACATATAATACACTTACAATTTCTGTTAAAATGATTTTGTAAGGAAAATGAATTCATGGTGAATAATAACCAGGAACAGGACTATATTTGGTATGATCAAATATCTGCCCCCAAATTTAATCAATTTTTTAATAGTATCGTATAAAAATATCTTCATAAATCATTGTACATTGTATCTCTGTAATCTTGATTTTAGTCAGCACTGTTCATTCGCTGTTTATCAATGACGTCACCTAAATAATCAAATTCCCTCAATTTTGCAAACAAATGAAAATATTCCCATTTTTTCTTTATATTTGGCATTCTGAAGTATGGTGCGCAGGTCTGCTCAAGTACGATTTTAACATATGTTTTTCTTCATATAATTTTACACATTTAGTAAAATATGGTACTTGAGCAAGCCTGCGCTCGATGTTTTCCAGTTGAATAACCATCTGAAAACACTCATATTTTGCTACAAAACATCAATTTATCCAAATAAGACAATCTTTATGACATCATTTCTACATTATGATGCACTGTGGTGATAACCTTTTAAAAACTTGTTTTCAATATGACTTCAACTATCTTCCACCTCATTATACCCGCACTTTCTAAAGAAAGTATGGGTATATTGTTGTTACTTTGTTCCGTCCGTCCGTCTGTCACGTTTTACTTTCTCAAACTGCTCTTACATCTTATAAACCAGCAATCTGAACTCTTACAGTTTGATTTGGGGTGTCATGTTGTTTTGTAAAAAGGTTTCAAAAATTCTCTGGTAGTCCTGGGGGTCAAATAATTGGTAAAAAATGACGTTTTTTCACAAAAACCTTCTTACTCCAACTCCTCCTACATTTTCAACAGTAGACAAATCATCTCTTGGAATGTTTTAGGGTATCCTATAGATGCACAATAAGGCGGAATTTTCAATTTTATCCTGGGGGTCAATTAATTGCTAAAAAATGACGTTTTTTTTACAAAAAAACTGGTTTCAAAAACGTCATTTTCTTTTTGCAGTAGCCAAATGATCTTCTAGAATATGATTGGGGGTGTCATATTGAAGTGTGATCAGGTTCCAGAATTTTTTTTTTTTATTAAGGGGATCAGTGGGCAACAAAAAATGACGTTTTTTTGCAAAAAAATATGGTTCCCAGAACTCCTCTTACAACTTTTGGGGTAGCTACATCATCTCTTGGGATATAATTGGGGCTGTCCTATAGATGTGCAATAAGATTTTAAAAATCTAAATTTCATCCAGGGAGTCAAATAGTAGCAGAAAATTGACGTTTATCACTCAAAAAAAAACCCATAGATCCCAGAACTCCTCTTATGATTTAATGGATAGACACATCATATCTTGGGCTATGATAGGGACTGTTCTATAGATGTGCAGTAAGGTTTTAAAAATTTTAATTTCATCCAGGGAGTCAAAAAGTAGCAGAAAATTGACGTTTATCACTTCAAAAAAACATAGATCCTAGAGCTCCTTTTATGACTTAATGGATAGACACATCATATCTTGGGATATGATAGGAACTGTTCCATAGATCGATATTTGTGTACTTCCTGTTCAAGGGGGGGGGTCATGACCAACCCCGGGGCCCATGACCTACATACCGTTTGATGCCCCTTGACACAAGGAACAAGAATATATATGGTTTAAGGGTGGGGATCTCAACTGTTTTGAAGATATTAAGGGACTTGCTGTTTGAGGGGGTCAGGACCACCCACAGGGCCCATGACCGACATAACATTTGATGCCCCTTGACATCAGAAACATGAATATATATAGGGTTAAGGGTCATGATTATAACAGTTTCTGAAATATATGGTAATTTCCAATTCCTGGGGGGTGGGGATGACCCCAGGGGTCAGATCTAATAAACCCTATATTTTGCCAGTAACAGTCAATATATGATTATGAAAACCCTATATTATTATCTTTGTCCGTTTTCAAGTTACCATTTAAAATAGAGTCTACGATTCTTCCTACAAGGTTCAATGTTAGACCCCACACCCTTTTGACACCCGTTAGGGTCATGACTTACATGCCATAATGATCTGATGTGCCATGACCTAAGGAGGAATAATATCTTTGGATTAAGGTGGGGATCTCAATGGTTTTTATGATATTTGATAATTTCAGGAAGAGCACTTGGGATCATGACCTACATACCATCTGAAATGCCTTGAACAAAGAAACAATAATATAATTAATATGTACATGATATATGATTCAATTTAAGAACCCAGATATAGATCAATCATCTATGTTTTGTAATACTTCCTATGAATATCTACATGTATTAGTTTGTGTTTTGTTCTATACTATTCATGTTCATGACTGTGGTATGGCTTAGTCTTATTTTAAATCACATTAAAAAATTGTCAAATATATGACTTGGAACCCCCACCCCCAAACAAACTCAAATATAAACCGCCCCCCCCCCCCCCCCCCCCTTATTGTCAAATGATCTATTAAATCAAAGTATAATTTGGGTGTATAAACACTTTTATAAACTGGTAAAAAATGTTATTCTTAAAAAAAATTACATTACACCTTGCATAATTGACAAATGATCTATTGAGATATGATCAGAGGTCATATTTCTACCTTGGGATCAATAACTAGTATTCATTGACAAGTTAAAATTAATAACAATAAATGATTCAAATTATAAATGTTTATACTCCACATACACCCCCCCCCCACCCCCAATCTAACCTGGTTCTTAAGATTCAGTCTTCTTAATACATTCTTACATGTGTGCAGTAGCAAATTTTAAATCATTTCTTGATTGCTTTTTCTCTCCTGATGCACATTAACATTTTGCAATTGCTTAATTCAATATTTAAGATTGATAAACAAAATGTTATATGCATGTGTATTCGCCTATTTGGGGCAATTGTAAAGTCTCCTAAACAAAGCAGTGACATCATTAGGCTAGGAATTACCCACATGGATCAAACACTACTGTAACATATAAATAAATTAAGATAAAATAAAGCAAAGCGAGTTAAAGACAACACCTGGGGGTCATTAATGTACTTTACACCATTTGATGCATCATAATGACATTAGAAGATATTTTGTATTTTCCTTTTTCATGGGGTCAGAACAGCTAGTCCCATAAGGTCATGACCTACATTGTATTTGATGCATTATAATACATTAAGAAAGAAATACTCCTTCCTTCCTATTATAACTCATATAAAAATGATAATTAAGTGTCTAGTACACTTACTTAAATGTAATACACAAATTTAATAAGAAATTGTTTATACAGGGTCAAGATGGGGTCAACTCAATAGTGCAAGTCTGACAAATGAAAAAAATAAATTTGCAACTAAAATGACAGAAACTTTACAAATGCGATAGGATAGGTAACAATGATAAGCTTATTTAAATATTAAAAGATGATGATACAGTATGCTGTCAAAGGGAGATCACATTTAGAAAGTGAGAGTAGAACTTATGTATGCTGGCATCTCATTATATTGTGCTACTGTTACTACATGTATTATGCTTACCTATATTGGTCAGCAACATAATGATAATCCAATTAAAATTCCTTTAGCTGATCTTAAAGCTGAACACCGCTCGTAAATAGGCACCGTCACACAGATACCTGGTATATAAACCCTTCGATTTCGTTACACCCAATTGCACACCTGAACCTCATGGCCGACATGTAGTATTCCTTTCGTGGTCTTTAGATTTTATGCTTTTTTTCTTATCTTATGTTCATTATCTGTTCGTAAATAATGCATTGACCAATTTATTTGATGTTAGTATTCTCCTGGTTTCAAAAAGGTGCGTAAAATTTGATAATTTCATCGCGACCAAGTAACACGGCGAGGCAAAATGTACGTCTACACAGGTGAGACCTCTACAGCGAAGTACTTTGAACTGTTTAGAGGTCTGTCCCTTATATAAGGGTTGTAGGGACAGCAGTGATCAAAGAGAAATATGGCGGACAGTGCCTATTTACGAGCGATGTTCAGCTTTAACTAATCCTTTTCTGCATTTGGAAAACACAGACATATATGTATACACGCGAACCCATATATCGAAGAGCTGGGTAAACCTAGTACCCGCTAATGATACCTGCAGACCTGTGTTGTGTACGTAACTTCAGACAAAGATCAGTTTTTTGTAACATGCATGTATTTTTATGACTTATTCTTCAAATCCACTTGCACCATTTTATTAGGTAAATAACAGCTTTAAGGTGGTGCAGGACACCTGCATATTGTGATGTATACTTCCTATTGAGATAAACAATAAAGTATATTAAATATTAATTAAATATTTACCCCCAAATAATGTTACCTAACATTGAAGTGCAGTGGGTTAGAGCATTTACATGTCTGTAAGAGCATTGGGGTCCAAGGTGTATTTGTATTTTTGGTAATTTTACTATTGATATAAATGAATTTTCATGGGGGGGGGGGGGGGGGGGGGGGGGTCTGGACCCCTCACTCCCACCCCTTCTCTAAATCTGTACAAACGATGATGTACATATGTATGCACACAGAAGCAAATCTAAAACCGGCAACCGCCACGGGGAGGGGGCATAATTTAATTTTTAATTTTATTTGTAATAATTATAAAGACCGTTATACTTTCAATGACATGAAATGTTAAGATTATTGATTAACTGAAAATTCACTGCAAACAGTTCAACCCCAAATTGCACATAAAGTGCTGCTCATGTGTATTATCATATGGGAAGGGATCTCATCCTTCAGTTATGAAAATTATAATTTTTAAATGTATTACCGGAGCAAAACAGTGTTGTTTAGGGGCAAACACTTGGTGCGGGTATTACTGTCTAATGACAGCATCTAGTTTTTAAAGCTTTTTATAAAACTTTAATTTTGGGGGCAAAAAATGCATAATACAGCACATATAGTCCTTTGGAAGAAAGTGCCTTGGCTTTCATAACTATTGAAGTGCTAAACAGCTGTCAAAATTTGATTTTTGGACTTACTGTAATTTGCTGAATATAATACGCAGTTATGTATAATACACACTCCCCTCTTTAGGCATGAAAGCTCATGAAAAAACATTGTTTGGGTTAGCTGTAGGTCTGTAGCTCCTGGTCTGAAAAAAATTTGAATGGAAGACCCGGAAGCTACAGTGCCACCCATTGAAAAAAATGTGTATTTGTTGTGCATAAAAACGTGTGCAAGTTTGGGGCTGATTGATCTTATATATTTAAATGCAAATTCTGTGAAAATGATACGAACTATAAAAGTCTTCATGCAATTTACAATTGATATCATTACTTTACTTGCTTGAGACTTTCTCCATAACACACTACTGACCTCGGAAAATTAAATTTACGTCGAGATCGAGAGTCGCCATTTTTACATGTCAAAAAAACTGCACCACTTGACTTTACGTGGCTGGTGATGGTGTTTAAAAGACTCTCAGAGGCAAGTAAAGAGACGATATCAGTTGTAAATTGCTTGAAGAATTTAATGGTATTCATAGAATTTGCGTATAAATAAGGTTAATCAGTCCAAAACTAGTGCATGCTTTTGTGCACAATAATTATAGATTTTTTTCAATGGTGGCACTGTAGCTCCAAGGTTGTCCATCTGAATTTTTTTTTCAGACCGGGAGCTGCAGATCTGCAGCTAAGTTTTGGTGTATGATATGCACCAATATTTTTTACCAAAATGTTAGGATGGTAATTCAGGGAATTCCACAATGTAACCTTTCTGATGCAGAGTTTTAAAAAGTCTTGACTGTCTGCGTTTTTGGTAATCTTCAAACAGCTTGAAGAGTAACTAATCACAGACAACAACTGGGTATCGATTAAGGTGTTACATTTCTTTGCCCCGGAGGGTACATTGTATGTGTGAGGTAATCAGCATTTGAATAAGTGTCAAGCATGTGTGTAAAACAATAGCTTTGATAGGGCCGCAGAGGGGCACCCGCCGCAGAGGTGTTAAAAATAAGGTGAAATGAATCTTCAAGATGAATTGTTTTATTTTAATTAATAGTAATTATTCATGTGCTTAAAATGAGCATTAATGCGAAAAACTTGGAAGGCTAACTCAATCAGGCCCACGTGATCTATTGCACAGAGCTATTAATAACATTTGTAATGGCGTGTACATGGAGATGATGAATGCACAGCTCTGATTGCAGAGTAAACAGTTTAATTAATTTTAAATTGCCATTTTGATACAATTTATCAATGAACAGATTAAGAGCAAAACATTTTTTGATATATATGCCTAAACAATCAGTTTTAATTGTTTAAAAATTGTGGTAAACAAACAGCAGTAGCGTTTCCATATAAAGGCTATGTACTGAATTGCAATAACCAAAGTTTAACCTGTTTCTTACAAAGAAATTTTCTATAAAAATGTGTTGTATTCATCATATTTTGGTAAGTGATGTTTTCAACTGTTTGTCAGTTATATCAGTTTCAAAGAGGTTTTAATAAAGCTTTATAGTTGATAAGGACATACTGTGTATATCATTTAATGGTACATGAAATTCTAATTTTATAAATGCCCTTTTATTATATTTTTATATAATTGAAATTTTACAGAATTTAATTATGATTTATAAATAATGTTAACTTCTTTTTATCTGTATTATTATTGTTGTTTATTAAGTATGTTAAATATCAAGACACAAATTGTTTAATTATGTTATAGGATAACATTTGAATTTCTAATTATAGACATTATTTCTAATTACAAATGTTATGATCAGTACATCTTTGGTAGCCAAGGGTTTTTGGTCCATGCCTCTTCCCCTAAACCCTTGGCAGATCTCATTATGAAAACTTGGTGACAAGCTCTGTTTAATGGTTGGCTGCAGCTGCAAGTAGCTGATCCAATCGCAGCGGTGTAAACAAGCGCCTGTATATAAATGTAGAAGACATTTGAGAAAATGATGGGGAAAAATTATCTCAAAACTTTATGGTCAAATTCGTTAAACCCTTGGCAGATCTCATTACGAAAACTCAATGACAAGCTCTGTTTAATAATTGGCTGCAGCTGCGAGTAGCTGATCCAATTGCAGAGTTGTAAACAAGCGCTTTTAATCATTGATAAATAAACTTTAAAGAGACCTAAGACACGATTTCAGATGAAAATTTGTATTTTTGATTTTTATGTAAAAAATACTTTACTTTTGTTTTTTTAATAGTTCACCAATATTTGAATGTTAGGAGTCGTGTTACAGCGAGATATGAAGGAAAGAAGTCATTGTTATGTAAACAAAGCTTTATATTTGTGTACATGCAAATAATGTAAAGTAAAGAAATTGCAATTTCTTTGACAAAATAACTTATGGAAACAAGATAAACTGATTCAATGTGTTCATAAATAATTTTTATCAACAATAAATAGCAACATTAGATTGAAACGTATACCAATATAAATAAAGTGTGCTCTTATACCAATATACAGACCCTGAAACGTGCTACTACACCTCTAAAACGAACCGAACGGTTCCGTGCAAGAAACGAACCGTACCGTTCACAAAACGAAACGTACCGTTCACAAAACGAAACGTACCGTTCACAAAGCGTACCGTACCGTTCACAAAACGAACCGTACCGTGCAAAAAGCGTGCAAGATAATTTATGCAAGACCCGCCTCCAGACGGACAAAAAAGCATACCGTACCATGCAATAAGCGTGCAACTTCATATACGGCTTATTGACCTAATGTCTTTCGATGAATACAGACTGAGATTATTGCTGACCAGATAAGTTCAATATTTTGCTAGATTTTTTCATACGGGATTAGATAACACATACTTAGATTTAAAACTGTTATTCTTATGAAAGCAGTTACAAAAATATTCTAATTTAATTTTCTTTATTAGACCGTAATCAATTCTATTGTTTTCGACAAAACATGCATCGCCGATTTCTGAAACATTGTAAATTATTAATGTTCAAACAATTCGTGGTTATAATTTTTTGTGATCTGAAATCGTAAATGGGTACCTTTTAATTTACTTGTTCTTAGATAAATTCAAATTAGTTTACCAAATATATTTATTCATCAATTGATATATTATCAAAATTCAAATCAATTTAAGTCAGGTGCTTTTTTTTCTAAACAGACGTGATGTTGTAACTGACGATCCGATTAAAATGTTGGGAGCTTGCCTTAACGTCTTATTTTCAGTTATCGGAAAAAACCCCTTTTGATAAACACCTTTTGATTTGTTAATTAATTTACAACTAAACTTTAAAATTGAGAAAAGAAAACATTTCAGATCATGTTTTAAATACATGTGGATGTGCTGTAGTAAATGACAACCACATATTACCGGTGACTCGAATGATTTGTACTTTAGCTATTTATGTAGCAATAAATAAACAAAAAATCACACATATAATGAATTATAGATAATTAAAATACATGTACAAAATCTTATTTAATTAAATGCGAGCATTGAACGAAAAAAAGTACATGCATTCCATGAAATAACTTTCAACTTTAGTTCCCGCATTGCTGGTTATGGCGTCGTGATTTCACATGAACAAAAATCACTCGTGCATTACATGTGTACAGAAGCTGATCAGAAACACAACAGCGTCTTTCATCTTGGGTTCTATACACAACAGGTGCTACTGTCTTATTTTTACAACTAACTCTGTATATTTGGACGCTTAAACAGGTGTGCATGAGATGCCGGAATTCACACCTTTCCACGGACACATGTTAGGTAACTCATCACAATCTGTCGTGTGTATAATCTGAATATATCTTATTTCTACTTTGTTAGTTTCACAGCTTTTATTAATCTCTAAAAAACAAAAGAACTGTCTGTAGATATGTACACAAACAACTACACCTAAGACTATCGGCGCGTGGATCTGAGGAACAATTCAGCGACCCTATGTACATCTAAAACTGTTATTCTTATGAAAGCAGTTACAAAAATATTCTAATTTAATTTTCTTTATTAGACCGTAATCAATTCTATTGTTTTCGACAAAACATGCATCGCCGATGTTTTAATACTGAACTATATTATTTTGCTTAAGGATTCTATAGTCGGTCATTTGAGCGGGATTTTATCTCAGGACTCCACGTGCTTCGCCTGTCAATCAGTTTAAGTATAACAGTACAGATCAGGCCATGCGCCGCGTGCTACTTGGCTCCTCCTATATGGCTAGAAGAAAATCATTGAATGAAGACGTTTTGTTTTATGTTTTCTTAAATTCCTATTTAAAAGAGTGTTCCTATTTGAAATTATTCAAGAATAATTTCCTTCCGACTTCATGATTATATAACTCATGTACTGGCGATCAGAGTCTTTTTCCCTCGCTGTCGTATTACTAGATTAATTCTTAATATATTTATTACTTTAAACATTCATTAGTTGATTACCGGGTATTTTTTCGTGTCCTGTTTACAACAAGTATGTGTGTAAAAAGGTAAAAAAAAAATAAAAAGGTTAGTCAGCATTTGTAAAACGTCAGCTAAATCGCATGCATACATTGAAGAGCGGACACTTATTCAACAAAATGATAAATATCGCCATTAAAAGCTATTGACTTGTGTAAATCCAGTTGTGTACATATTGTAAGAAATATGTTACATGTTCATGTATAGTTTAACGAAAAAAAAACGACTAATAGTCATATTATGACTATACACGCGATCTTAGTTCAGATAAGAGAAGCGATGACGGATTACATGTACATAATGTAGGTATGATCTGTGTATACGAACAAGTGCAGAAAATCATAGAATCAATATTTAAATAAATGAAAATTCGTGTCAAAAAACTAAATAACAGTTGATTTCAAGATTTCTTATCTGAAATTCATTGTTTATCTTTTCATTAACTGCGTGTACTTTTACATCGTATATTCACTAGGGCAATTTGATCGGCAATAGTACTACAGTACTACGCAATAAAGAATGATCATACTGTACGAATTATGAATAAAGAAAAAGAAAGATGCTTGTAAAAAGAACAACTAGCCGAGAATCAAGACAACGATAAAGGAAACTAAAGAAACATCGGAATAAAGTTGGGGCAATTTTTCATAGCAATTCTAAATGGATTAGAAATATTTAATGACTTCAATTCAAAATAAAAACTTATGATGCTTCGTAAAATTATCGACAGCTCGCTGAATTAACAAAAATATATTGGATCAAAGTCACAGTTCTTTTAATCTAAGTAAACGTAATAATTACATTTATCTAAAATTAAATACTAATAATAACAGACTAATCAAAATTAAAATTACCTCCGCTTCCCGGTTGTCACTGAGTACACGTTTCACGCAACGAATTAAAAACCGGGGAAAGAATGGAAGTTCTGATTTTAAATAGATTGAAATACATTTGTAATATATCATATATATATATAAAGAAAAATTCTTGTCATAATTACCCGGTACTTCTTTGCTGAAGTAGATCGGGCAAAAACTAAACAAAATTATATCGAGAAAAATCAAAGCGTTCAGGCCACGCCTACCTCATTAATAAAGCGCGCAAACCGTTCAAAAAGCGTAACGAACCGAACCGTGCAACTGGTGTAGTAGCACGTTTCAGGGTCTGTAACACATAAGTAAACAATAACAGGACTCGAGGTTTGTTTACAAAACAAGAATCCTAACCTCTGTAAATCGCTTGTAACTCTGTATTTGACTTCCAAATTTTGTCAAAGTATTCAAAACATTTATATTAACAATTCTAAACATAATCAAAGTACTGAAGTACTGACGGGAGTTGATTTTATCGATTATTATACCTGCACTTGCTAAAGAAAGTTCAGGTATATTGTTGTTACCCTGTTCCATCCGTCCGTCCGTCTGTCACGTTTTACTTTCTCAAACTGCTCTTACATCTTATAAACCAGCAAACTGAACTCTTGGAGTTTGATTTGGGGTGTCATGTTGTTTTGTAAAAAGGTTTCAAAAATTCTCTGGTAGTCCTGGGGGTCAAATAATTGGTAAAAAATGATGTTTTTTCACAAAAAACCTTCTTCCTCGAACTCCTCCTACATTTTCAACAGTAGACAATTCATCTCTTGGAATATGTTTTAGGGTATCCTATAGATGCGCAATAAGGTTTCGGAATATTTAATTTTGTCCTGGGGGTCATTTAATGGCTGAAAAAGGACGTTTTTTTTTTACAAAAAAACTGGTTTCAAAAACGTCATTTTTTTTTGGTAGTAGCCAAATGATCTTCTAGAATATGATTGGGGGTGTCATATTGAAGTGTGATCAGGTTCCAGAATTTTTTTTTTTATTAAGGGGATCAGCTGGCAACAAAAAATGACGTTTTTTTGCAAAAAAAAGTATGGTTCCCAGAACTCCTCTTATAACTTTTGGAGTAGCAGCGTCATCTCTTGGGATATAATTGGGGCTGTCCTATAGATGTGCAATAAGGTTTTAAAAATTTAAATTTCATCCAGGGAGTCAAACAGTAGCAGAAAATTGACGTTTATCACTAAAAAAAACCCCATAGATTTCAGAACTCCTCTTATGATTTTAAATTAATGGATAGACACATCATATCTTGGGCTATGATAGGGACTGTTCTATAGATGTGCAGTAAGGTTTTAAAAATTTTAATTTCATCCAGGGAGTCAAATAATAGCAGAAAATTGACGTTCATCACTCAAAAAAAAAAACATAGATCCTAGAACTCTTCTTATGACTTAATGGATAGACCCATCATATCGTGGGATATGATAGTGACTGTTCTATAGATGTGCATTACGGTTTTGAAAAATTAAATTTAACCCTGAGGCCCAGTACCTACATACCGTTTGATGCCCTTTAAAGATCAAGAAAATATATGGTTAAAGGGGTGGGGATCTCAACCGTTTTCAAGATATTTGTGTACTTCCTGTTCGAGGTGGGTCACGACCACCCCTGGGGCCCATGACCTACATACAGTTTGATGCCCCTTGACACAAGGAACAAGAATATATATGGTTTAAGGGTGGGGATCTCAACTGTTTTGAAGATATTAAGGGACTTGCTGTTTGAGGGGGTCAGGACCACCCACAGGGCCCATGACCGACATAACATTTGATGCCCCTTGACATCAGAAACAAGAATATATATGGTTTAGGGGTCATGATTATAACAGTTTCTGATATATATTGTAATTTCCAATTCCTGGGGGGTGGGGATGACCCCAGGGGTCAGATCTAATAAACACTTTATATTGCCAGTAACAGTCAATATATGATTATGAAAACCCAATATAATTATCTTTGTCCTTTTTCAAGTTACCCTTTTGACCCCCCCCCCCCCCCCCCAAAAGAAAAGTGGTTGTCTAACCCAAAATGAGAAAAATCAAACCAGGGTGCACAACTAGATATGCAGGCCTATCGTATCCTAGAGTTTTGTACAATTCTGTTCAGCCATCTCTGAGAACCAAGTTCAGAGCGGGAAAGAAGAAGAAGAAGACGAAGAATAATAATACATGTAATAAGAACCGTACAAAAACAATAAGGATTCCAAATTTCATTCGGGAGACTTAAGAATAAAGATTAAATAGAGATACGATCATCAAACATCAATAATTTAAAGATAATTGACAATTTCTGATTCTAAGGGGGTCAGGATGACCCCTTAGGGTCATGACTTACATGCCAAAATGATCTGATGTGCAATGATCTAAGGAGGAATAATATCTTTGGATTAAGGTGGGGATCTCAATGGTTTTTATGATATTTGATAATTTCAAGAAGAGCCCTTGGGATCATGACCTACATACCATCTGAAATGCCTTGAACAAAGAAACAATAATATATGTTCATGATATATGATTCATTTTAAGAACCCAGATATAGATCAATAATCTATGTTTTGTAATGCTTCCTATGTATATATACATGTATTACTGTGGAATCATTAAAATTCGTGGGGGCCAATTTTCGTGGATTGCTTAAATTTTACAGGTTCGTGGGGAGGTTATTTCGTGTATTTTCTTATACCTACAAAAGGGAATATGACTTTAAAGCCCTAATTTACTAATTCGGGGAGGATGTTAATTCGTGGATGAGAGGTAACCATGAATTCCACGAAAATTGAGCCACCACGAAATCTAATGATTCCACAGTAGTTTGTGTTTTGGTCTTCAATTAATGTTCATGACTGTAGTATGTCTTAGTCTTATTTTAAATTACATTAAAAAATTGTCAAATATATGACTTGGAACCCCCAACCCCAAACAAACTCAAATATAAACTGTTGCCCCCCTCCCCCCCTCCCCCCCCTTTAATTGTCGAATGATCTTTTAAAATAATTACATTACACCTTGCATAATTGACAAATGATCTAATGAGATATGATCAGAAGTCATATTTCTACCTTGGGATCAATAACTAACATTCAATGACAAGTTAAAATTAATAACAATAAATTATTCAAATTATAAATGTTTATACTCCACATCCACCCCCCCCCCCCCAACCAACCAATCAAACCTGGTTCTAAAGTTTCAGTCTTCCTACATTCTTACATGTGTGCAGTAGCAAATTTTAAATCATTTCTTGATTGCTTTTTCTCTCCTAATGCACATTAACATTTTGGAAATTGCTTAATTCAATTTTTAAGATTTAGAAACAAAATGTTATATGCATGTGTATTCGCCTATTTGGGGCAATTGTGAAGTCTCCTTAACAAAGCAGTGTCATCATTTGGCTAGGAATTACCCACATGGACCAAACACTACATATGAATAAGATATAAAATACTTTATTATTTCTAGTTTTAAAATGTCAGAGTGTCTCTAAGGGGGAATAACATATTCAACTTGATGCACAATGACACAAAGAGCAAGAATATATGGTTTAGGAATGAGGATCTCAGAAGTTAACAAAATATGCAATGTATCATCATTTTCTATTTCGTAAAGGGGGGGGGTTAAAGACAACACCTGGGGGTCATGTATTTTACACCATTTGATGCATGATCATAATGACATTAGAAGTATATATTTTGTATTTTCCTGTTTCATGGGGTCAGAACAGTCCCATAAGGTCATGGCCTATATCATATTTGATGCATTATAATACATTAAGAAAGAAATACTTCTTCCTTCCTTCCTATTATAACTCATATAAAAATGATAAGTCTCTACACTTACTTACATGTAATACACAAATTTAATAAGAATTTGTTTATACAGAGTCAATATGGGGTCAACTCAATAGTGTAAGTCTGACAAATGAAAAAATAATTTCTGCAATTAAAATGTCAGAAACTTTGAAAATGTGATATGATAGGTAACGATGATAAGCCTATTTAAATATTAAAAGATGGTGATACAGTATGCTGTCAAAGGGAGATCCCTTATTTAGAAAGTGAAAGGTATACGTCTCATTATATTGTGCTACTACATGTATTATGCTTACCTATATTGGTTAACATCATAATGATAATCCAATAAAAGCACAATAATGAATTTCTTTAGCTGATCATCACAAAAGGAATGTTTATGCATGTTAACTAATCCTTTTCTGCATATGGAAAACACATGTATATGTATATGCGAAACCCATCTAATCAAAGAGCTGGGTAAAACTAGTACCCGCTAATGAGACCTGCAGACCTGTGTTGTGTACGTAACTTCAGACAAAGATCAGTTATTTGAAACATGCATGTATTTTTATGACCTATTCTTCAAAACCCCTTGTACTATTTTATTAGGTAAATAAGAGCTTTATTGTGGTGAAGGACACCTGCATATTGTGATGTATACTTCCTATTGAAATAAACAATTAAGTATAACTATAATATTTACCCCCAAATTATGTTACCTAGCATTGAAGCACAATGGGTTAGAGCGTTTACATGTCTGTAAGAGCATTGGGGTCCAAGGTGTATTTTTAGTAATTTTACTATTGATATAAATGAATTTTCATTGAGGGGGGGGGGGGGGTGGGGGGGTCTGGACCCCTCATTCACACCCCTTTTCTAAATCTGTCCACATGGTGATGTACATGTAGGCGCACAGAAGCATATCTAAAGCCGGCAACCGCCATGGGGAGGGGGCATAATTTAATTTTTAATTTTGTTTGTAATAATTATATAGATCATTATACTTTCTATGACATGAAATGTTAAGATTATTGATTAACTGAAAATTCACTGCAAACAGCTCAACCCCAAATTGCACATTTAGTGCTGCTCATGTGTATTATGGGAAGGGATCTCATCCTTCAGTTATGAAAATTATAATTTTTAAATGTATTACCGGAGCTTGCATGTGGCCTTCGTTTTTAATTAAACTGGTACAAACCAATGTTAGTTAGGGGCAAACACTTGGTGCGGGTATTACTGTCTAATGACGTACAGCATCTAGTCATTTATTTTATAATCAACTTATCTTACGTGGCAATTAGTTTCTAGTCTGTATTTAAATTATGCACTTTTTATAATATGAATTTTAATTAGACTTTTCAGATAAGAATTTAGAGAAACCCCCATATGAATCATGTTGTGTAATATTTAAAGATAGATTTCAAACTATGTATTAGTAATCGAAACAATTCTAAAAATTGTATGGATCCAAGCACTATTGATATTGAACTCCAGTCTCGTTCAACCAGTCGCTCAGCTGTCTCTGTTAATCTCTGACAAGCAAGAGAGCCTCTCTGTTTGTCGGAGATTTACGGAGACAGCCGAGCTTTTGGTTGAACGAGACTATATTAAACTCTGGCGTAGGAATACATGAGATTACATAAATATCTAAATTGTTCGTATTATATAAAATCTTACTATTTTCAAAGTGTTTATTATAGATAAGTTTCCTTGAAAAACAATGCTTCAGCATACATTACATCAAATTTTTCTATTATATTCAAGAACTAAGACTTGTCAGCGATGATGATTTGTGCTCAGGTCCAAACACTGTTTCACTTTCAGTTTGCCAGAGTGACTGCACAGGAGAGTTGATTAAAATCAACTCCCAAAAATTGAAGAAATAAATTTTGAAAAATTTGAGCTCAAATCGTGTCTAAGTCCCTTTAAAAGATCTTTGGTAAAACATTCGTTGCTTTACACAAGTTGAGGCACAAGTGTTTAAGTACAGTATCTCCATAAGGATGGTCTAACCAAATAACTTTAAAAAATGACATATTTTACTAGATTTAACAGAGATTTACAAACTTGTCAAGGCTTGTGTGATCGTAGTATAAAAAGTATAAACATGGCGAATGAAGAAGTTGCCCAGTATGTAGTCAGATATAATATCGAGCGTTACTTGTACCATTTCTTTTATCATTTCAAACAATTTAAACAATTAATACAATCTGTAAAGTAGTGTCAAGCATTGTGTTATTAATTTAATCGGCAGGGGTTTTTTTTGTATTACATGTATTATTACAATCAGTTTCGTTATCGGATTGGGCTGTCAGCTGTTTGGTTTGATTGGGGTACAGGAGACAGTAAGAAATGATGTTGTGCATAACAGTGCATTGTTTTCAGCATATTTAATTTCTGTATCAACTATATAGTTTGAATTTCCTCTGTTCATTTATCTCTGATTAAAGCAGAACACCTCGTTTATAATAGTTCTGAAATAGTTGTCATATGCTTCAAAGTTTTCATAGAATAAAACAAACCGGTAGGGGAGATGTATTGCTTATGCAATACTCTCAGAATGCTTGTGGTTATTGCTTTTAAAGGTTCAATGAGCTGTATTTTATTTAATTTCTTTTGTCTACAATAATTACGACAACTATACTTGGTTTTTATGGCTTGAATGCATTCATATATATTTGCATATCAATTGTTCTTTCTCACTGTAAGTCCATACGGAGGAACTGCAATTATTTTTCTATAATCGCAATTGCTCTGTCTGTATACAGTGGTAACAACGTTATTGTTGACAAGCCAATCGTGTTTAATAGTTCGTGTAACGTGGGTGATCGTTCGTGTAACATGTGGGATCGTGCGTGTATCAGGAAAAATAATTTGCGTTTTTTACCGTGCTTGATCGTGCGGTTTTTTCGTTTTGTAACTTTTTTTACGGAATGTCAGGATTTATTCTTAAAACAATGACAAGTAGTTTTTGTAAAACAATGTGAATTTTAAACTTTTTTCTATAGAAGATCATTGACATTTGTTAACATTCATTCTCTCTTCCGTGGTTAAATACATTTATCAAGTATTTCCACAGCCCATTCAATCCTTTGTTCGGTCGAGTTAGTTTTGCATAATGTTATAGTCAGCCTATATCAAGCATCCATTGTGTCTTGACACATAATTTTAATCATATTAGCAAGAGCAACACATTGAATGAAAGCGGTCAAGCTTACCCACTCCCCGTTTTAAACTAAACGATTATCCCCAATGTTTCTCTTTCAAATGAGAATACGATACGCATTCCTATCTGGTACATTGTGTAAACATTTGTTTGAAAAAAAAAATTATAGACGCTTAAAAATTAAAAAAAAATAGAAATAAATCAATTATGTACTGTAAATAATGAAAATATTCAATGTGTAAAATCGAAATTCTATGGAACAAGGTAACAAATTTACCTCTATCCCGCATAATCAAATCGTACGTAAGGGAAGAGGATTACATAAACAGTCAACTCGTATGTAAATAATTTCGTATAGTTAATGCATTATCTTAATTTATTTACACTTAAGTTATTATTCGTTATGGAGACAAAAAAAAATAATTTGTGTATAAATCATTTTTTTTTTGTATGGATGTGTAAATTGTTTACTCGTAAAATATAAAACAGTGCATTGCTACTGTACATGCCGCTTTTCAATAAAACACAAACATAAAGCAATACAAATTAAAGCAATACATTTTCTTAATTCTAATCTTAAAAATTAATTTTGATTTTGCGTGTTTAATGGGGTAGAATCGTTCGGTTGCGTGTTTTATCGTTTTTGTTCGTGTATCGTGAACATTCAGTAAGTTAGTGATCGTCCGTGTATCGTGCGTGATCGTTCGTGTATCAGAAACGTGCGTGTCGTTTGTCAACAATAACCTTGTTACCACTGTACTATGATGTCATAAAGGTGTGACGTCACATACTTTTCCATGATGGTATAGATTTAAACCACTATACGATACATCATGTGTTTTTTCAAACTCCATAAAATTGATGTATTTAATTAAAACAAGTCTTTTAATAACATTTTAAAGGAATTACTGTTATAACATATCATTGATTCTGTTAACAAATCTATGTGCATGAAAAAGATACATCTCAGTCTGAATGTTTATTTTTGATGCAATTTCTAAATGTCAAGGTCTAGGCGAATACAGGGTATACATTGCGAGTGGTAAAATGCAAATATAAGTAATAAACAACGATTATTTAGTGACATGGCGTTATGAATAGCAACTGCTCTGCTGGCATATTTCCCATGATGCGGTAGCGCGCATCATGGAATATGCCAACAGAGCAATTGCTATTCATAACGCCATGTTCACTTAATAACGTTGTTTATTTCTTAAATATACAGTGACTTTTTCACTCTGTACAAGGTCTCTACAAATACTATAAATAAAACATTCCTTGCTTTCTCTATGTATATCTTCATTCCTATTTCATAGCATTGTTAATTATGTTCCCATTCTCATAAGTCAACATGTTTTATAGTTGTATTTATGCCGTAGTGTGTATATTAGGTTGTTCCATTCGATTAAAATGTAAATATACGAGGTGCGCAACTCAAGTTGCTCCCTAGACAGCGCCACTCCATCACCAAGTTTTCGTAATGAGATCTTCCAATGATTTATTGGGAGCAAAGTGGACCGAAAGCCCTTGGCTATCGAAGATGTGGTCAGTATGGAAGATCAAAAATAACCAAAAATGAGAATATGAGAATAGATGCCTGCCAAGATCAGCCCCAGGCATGGTTCAAGTTATACCCCTGGGATTAGCCTTGAGGGCACTTATTATATGTTGGTCCCAGACAGTGTATTATTTTACCACTGATGATAGAGTAAAACTAGCTAATTATTTTTCATTAGTAATAAGAGTTGATAATTAAGGAAGCTAAGAGCGAGTAGCCCCAAGACGTACACCAAACTTTATTGTTTTGTCTGGGTATGTATTGAATTTTATCTTGCAGCATTGTTTTTTAACAGGGTATTCCAAAGGAAATATTATATAAGTTACTGAAATGGTGGGTGTGTGCGTGTGTGGGGGGGGGGGGGATGTCAAAGGGTAACCATATTGTAAGGATAACTCCTACAGTTATCATTATGAGAAGTTTTGCAGATCAATTGTGCATATATCAGAGATGTGCATATTACTTGGATTTTGGTTTTTTGATAAGTTTTGAAAAAATCACCAGATGTTGAACTTGAGTACCCCATTTCTCTGGATAATTTATTATGTAGTTTTTGTCAATTCAGAGTTGATGAATGGATTATGGTTACTGGTCACACAAAAGAAAACCTGGGTTGCTGTCACATTGACAGCTTATCATTTAATTGTTATATGTATCGTATTGATGTTTGTAATACTCTGTTGTTTGATTGCTTATAAATTGGTGCATTCTTTGCATCTTATTAATTTCATATTACAGAGGAGCAATTTACAAGTCTTAATGGTGTTGCTTATAATAGCTGAGAGACTGCAGATACTATATTTGATAATGACATTTATTTTGTTTTCCAGTGTATGAGACTCCATCTTACAAGGCAAAGTTAGAAGTTAGTTATGTAACTACAGACACTCTGGCATCTAATTGTAAAGCTGGTTTTGAAAATATGCTGGTTGCATATAACACAACAATAGCAAAAGCTATAGATGACAAGTGTAAAGATTTGAGCCCAGGGAATTTTGCCATTAGAAGTTTCACCACCACATCATTATCATTCAAGGTACTGTAACCTTTAGTATTGTTGTTAAGATATATTACATTTGAGCTCACCTGAATCAAAGGGTCATATGATTTTTTCATATTTCCTGTTTTTCATACTAGCTGTTAGTCACATGCACTTAAGGATCCACAACACCCCATGACTTCTACTTTTAATGACAGTATGTCACAACATGGAAATTGTAACGAATTGTTAAATAGTTTATGTCGCCAAAATTTGGTGTCTGTCTCTTTAGGGCAATGGGTGTAGCTTTTGTCTACCAACCCTAGGTCCCGAGTATGAATACTGCAGGGACTTTCATTTTCATGAAGAGTGGTGAAAGGACTATGTGCGGTATGGTCAAATATCTGCCCCTGATTTCAACCAATTTTTAAATAGTATCGTATAAAAATAAAATCTTCACAAATCATTGTATAGAGGATGCCTATAACTTTAATAATGCTTTTAGTCATCATTGCTCATTCGCTGTGTATCTATGAAGTCACCTAAATGGCCCAAATCCTGCAAAAAGGGCTGAACTGTTCGCGGCGATCGCTAAGGTGTTCGGTATTGAAAACAATGTTAACAATAAAGATACATGTAGTTTATTGATCATTTAGCTCATAATTTTTGTATAAAAATTTTATCTCGTTATTTAAATACATTCTATAAATGATGCAGTGATGATTAACAACTATAGGCATTTGTTGATAACAAGATATTTCATGTATATATTTTGATTCGTACGAGTTCTTCCTCAAATTCTGCCATTATAAGGTTAATCGTGAAGATCGCTTAACGCAATTATACATTTATCATGAACATTGTTTATCCTTTCCTATCGTTTATCAATCCTATCGTATCGTGCGTGTATACTGTTCTATTGTGCATTAATCCTATCCTATTGTGCATTAATCCTATCCTATCGTGCATGAATCCTATCCTATCGTTTGTATGTATATGAGCTGTATTTTTTTGTCCCCCGCCGCAACACATAGAAATGCCGGCGTCCGTCCATGGGTCCGTGTTTCTGTCTGTCACACATTTTTGTAAGCGCTCTCATGCCTACAAATTTTGACGGATTTTCATTAAATTTATACCAAATGTTTATACCACTATTACCTTGGTCAAGTTTGAAAATCAGCATTGGTCGATACTTTTTGTTGGAGTTATGGGATTTTGACCACAATAATGACTCCGTTTTATCCAAAAATTGACCTTGTAAGCGCTCTCATGCCTACAAATTTTGACGGATTTTCATTCAATTTATACCAATTGTTTATACCACTAATACCTTGGTCAAGTTCGAAAATCAGCATTGGTCGATACTTTTTGTTGGAGTTATGGGACTTTGACCACACAATAATGACTCCGTTTTATCCAAAAATTGACCTTGTAAGAGCTCTAATGCCTACAAATTTTGACGGATTTTCATTAAATTTATACCAAATATTTATACCACTATTACCTTGGTCAAGTTCGAAAATCAGCATTTATGGTCGATACTTTTTGTTGGAGTTATGGGACTTTGACCACAATAATGACTCCGTTTTATCCAAAAATTGACCTTGTAAGCGCTCTCATGCCTACAAATTTTGACGGATTTTCATTCAATTTATACCAAATGTTTATACCACTAATACTTTGAACAAGTTCGAAAATCAGCATTGGTTGATACTTTTTGTTGGAGTTATGGGATTTTGACCACAATAATGACTCCGTCTTATCCAAATTGACCTTGTAAGCGCTCTCATGCCTACAAATTTTGATGGATTTTCATTCAATTTATACCAAATGTTTATACCACTAATACCCTGGTCAAGTTTCTAAATCAGCCTTGGTTGATACTTTTTGTTGGAGTTATGGGATTTTGACAGCAATAATGACTCCGTCTTATCCAAAATTGACCTTGTAAGCGCTCTCATGCCTACAAATTTTGACGGATTTTCATTAAATTTATACCAAATGTTTATACCACTAATACCTTGGTCAAGTTTCTAAATCAGCCTTGGTCAATTCTAGTATACTGCTTGACTGGCGGGGGACCCAGGAATTCTATTCTTGTTTATATGGCAGCAGATAAAATGGCATCTATGCGGGGTATAAAAGGTTGAATAATTCTGGTGGGATCTGGGTAGGCTGATTATCTGCATTTGGAGCAAGTGTTCTGAACTTTTCCCAAAACATCCAAGCTGCCATTCTTATTAACTTAAGTCTCTCATGATCGAGGGACTAGTGGTAGACTTCGACATAAGCGGGGTATTCAAGATATCCATTGTTCAAGATACTGATAATTACCTGTATAAAAAAATAAATTAAAAACTTGCTTTCATTTTCATTAAACCAGCCAGAAATAGCAAATATGACAGTAAGGTGGTAAACACACTTTGGCGGATCCAAATTAGTGGGAGTTTGCATCAAAAGATATGCTTACAATGAAATAATATTCAATGATTACTTAAAGACTGAATATATATATGTATATATTTACTGGGAACTTATGTAGGGTATAAAGAGAAATTAAGATATGACAATTAAATGTTGAATAAGTAAAATGAGCCTTTTGTTTCTTGAATGCGAGATTTTAATTTTGGTGGATAGAACATTCCAGAATGGGGTAACCGAGAATGTGGGTTGGCTAATTAATGTCATGGTGGAAAGTGCAGGTTAATCATTGGGCAGTTACCTTGGATCTGACAACTTTGGTTTTTGATATATATATATATATATATATATATATATATATATATATATATATATATATATATATATATATATATATATATATATATATCTTTTTTTACAATCATTTTTTATACCAATACAGACTGGAAGTAAAACTTTTACATTAAATTGCGACCCATGAACAGATTGTGATAACAACTCGTCTGTTTAATGAGAAGTTGATTTTTTTGGAGGGGGGGAGGGGCAGTCTTTTATCTGAAATTCTTTTTTTTTGCACAGTGATAATAGTTATAGTGAGATTTGACCTAAAGAACAAGATAAATGTAGAAATATGATACAACATACTATACACCCACCCCTGGTTTGAAATAAAATAAAAAAGTTTATAATTTTTCCACCCAGTTTGCTGCAACAAAAAGAATAGAGACAATGTACATTTAAATAAAGATTTGTATCATATTAATTTATAAAGTGTTACTTCCCGTGATTGTGCGGGATATCATCTATGGTTGTTAGTTACATGACATTTTAATATATTATCCTCTCCAAGGAAAAAGAAGCTTTGCTATTTCACACCTGGCTTTAACGATGACTGAATATATCTTTGAACTTGGACGTAACAGTAAACTTGACTTGCAGTTTATTGCAACACTGCATTGCTAGTGATTAGCATGTAAACAAAAGAATAAATGATGTTCTACTAGTTCTTACTTCTCTTCTATGATAAATTTCGGCAACTTAAACTATTTTTACTGCACAATGGCAATTGTTAAACTCTCTATTCACAAAGATTGTTTACCTAAAAAAGAATGGCCTTATCAATTTGATGGTAAAATGCATGCAAACTTTTTTATTACCGTAGTTTATTTTGAAAGGTCTTTTATATTTTAGTTGAAATCCTTATAAATTATCAATCAGAAATCCTATCTACATGCATATGTAGTACATGTATGTAAATATAAATGCTGTGAAATATATGCAAAAAAGGCTGCAACCTATTTTGGGTTCTAAATTAAATCTGCCGCTTTTTTACCACAGAGTGACTGGAGGTTAACATGTATGATAATATGGAGACAATGGAATTTTACAGTGAGAATTTATGTTATGTTTTTCAGATAACAACTGTCATAAGAGGAGAGTTTATTGGAGATGGATTAAAATCTGCAAGGGATACTTGCATCAACTTTATAACCATTATAAATTCATCGTTTATTTTACCTGTCTCATCTATAATGTGTTCAGGCAATCCTGAACAAGCCAAATTTACAGTAGAGAGAATTGGTAGCTCTGAAGCAGGAAACAACTGTAATGACAATATGGTACTTGTGAACAGTCAATACTGTGGTAAGTTAATCCATTATGTTTACAATATATTGATATCGGATAATTTAAAGAAACATGCATGGGCATTATTTTAGCTCAATTAAACTTTTCAATCTCCCCCCTTTTTTTATGGTTAAGGAGTCTCTGGGGAGAATCTGTATCATCCCCGCCATTTTATAAAGGATTATATGGAAAAAGAGGGTTAACATTTTCACTCCTTTTTGTAAAAAATTACAAACATATGATTTTTTTTAAATCATGAAAGGATAACGTATAAGTAAACTTTTTACCAAATTAAAACAAAATTGACCAGACAGTTCTTATGCTATCCGCCCTCATAGTTTAATCTCAGAAAACACCCCGGCAAATATGTTCAGAATGTTTTCTTCATCGTTGCTAAATATGCAATAAATCCAGAGGTGCTCGAATGAAAGTTCACGAGATTTGTTCAGTTCCTGTGAAATTTCGAGCGGAAGTATAAGTGTTCGGATAATATTCTCAAAATAAGTAAGTTCTGGTCGTTTTCATATCATATCATACCTTGATTTATGTTAAAACACGAAAATCTTTGTAGATGTATGTCTTATTTCATCATCTAACAGTTATTTAGATTAAACGATGATATTCAGAACAGAGTTATCGTTTGTGTTCAACCACTCTACACGTGGTTGTAAATATAAAGCATTGGGTTGCTAAATAAAATCATAGCCATGTATGATGCTTGTGGTGTACAACACCATGCTTTTTAAAAAAAGAATGGGTGTCTGTTTTGTACAAAAACTTAATACATCGAGTAATTTTCAATGAAGATTCTGCATAAAATATATAGTCTGATTCACTTTTGGTGCTATTGCTAGGTCAGGCGCAGATCAAAAATTAATCCTAAGAGGGATTGCTACTAAACATGTTAATTGTTGCAACAGCAGAAAAAAACTTATCTTTTCTATTGTCACATTTATTTCTAGAAATCATTTTATCCACCAATTAATGAAGATAAAGTTTTAAATCAGTAAACATCTTGATTTCATATTTGATTACAAGTACAGGTAACTCTCGATGGCTCGAACTTCGATCGCTCGAAGTTCTAGATCGCTTGAAGTTCTCGATCGCTCGAAGTGAGTCTAGGGTCCCGATTTTTTCCCCTATATAACTAAGCAAATTTACTCTTGATTTCTCGAACTCTTGAGTCGAACTGCAGTCCCGTTGTTCATAAACTATAGTTTCTTACTCTCGATACCTCGAAGTCGCCGTGTTATCAAAGAGCTATACCTAATTAACACCTACTTCGTCATTTAAATGGCCCCAGGCGTTAAAAGTGGGACCCGTGTCAGAGGTTGTTTATTCATGCGACACCTGTCCTACAAGGTGTTAATTGTTTGATGATTGACCATACCAATACCCAATCTTTAATTAACACCAACCGTTTTACGATAATTTGGAGACCCAATGAATTGAGAAATTAATTGAGACGAAACGATAATATTAAGCCATTGTCAAATTTTAGAATTATAAAACTGTAAAAATTATGCTAAACAGCATCATTGTCATTATAATGATTATTGCTGAACGAGTTACAGCTGGGGAAGGACCCGTACAGTGGGAACAATGGATGGTATACTCAGAACTTTATCACATTTATGACATGTCGATCGTCTTGAAGTCCAGTAGTACTGAACAATCTGGTATTAATATTGTGCATAAAATAAATAATTAATATGATGAATTTATTCAATAATTGTTTGTATTTAGTTTTAAAAACATCCAGTTCTGTATATTTTACTGAAAAGAAAACGTTGTTTAAGCACGTGCGTAAGGTTAGCACTAAATAAATGGCTTAATCATAACATCCGGTAAGACTAATTTTAAAACCCGTCGGTCAGCCTGGAAAGTTCCGAACTCTTAAAAACTCGAACTCTTGAAACCTCGAAGTTTATCCTCGGTCCCATGGACTTCGAGCTATCGAGAGTTACCTGTACCTATATTCTATGAAATAGACTATAAACACGAGGCACACATTTTACTGCAAAACTAAAAGGGTAGAAAAAAACCATGTGGTCTAAAATTTAAATGACAATAACATTTGCAGGGTGGAAAAATGTCTCGCCAGCCATTTTACATACAGAATTGTATAAAATAAAAGACGAAAAAAATTCAATTCAATATCTGTTTCCCCTCACATGAAACATAAAAGGATCGTGCATATTTTTATTTTGAAAATTATAATTTCAATTTTATTATTAATGCTGCAATGAAAAATACAACGTTTATATTTTTGTCAATTGCGATGTCAAAGTCTCAACTGACATCCTTGTAAGATGTTGATATAATGTCAATTTTGAATTTGCACGAAATGATAAAAATACTTCTGAACATTATTCTAATTTAAGGCTTCATTTCACTAAAAACAGTTTATATGATATGTAATTTATTTAGAATAAAGACATAAATGATAAACTGTGTATTTGAACTTTTTACCCAATATTTGTGTTTTAAGACGGTGACTTTTATCAAAATATGCAGATTTTTGACATGATTTAATTTTTATTTTTTTTTAATAATTGTTATAAATAACACAAAATGATAGAATTATTCTCTTTATGTGAAAATCAAAATAAAACATATAAATTAAATCTCGTGATGATTATTAAAAAAAAAAAAAATTAAAGAGCAAACAGTCATGAAATATTTTCACTGACAATGCCACAATTTCACAGTATGACTTATCAAAACAAAATCTGCCTATGACAAGTTATAGATCTTTGTTTAAAATAGTTATCCTTTCGGATACTTGTAACAAGTGTGTTCCTGCTTTACAATAATTTTGATATTGTATATTCTATATAATAAATTGATACAGCGGCGTTAAATGAAAAGGTTTTTAGAGCAGGTTAAAGTTTTGAAGCAGATGCACTTTAAAGACCATGCATATCTAAGTTATTTCTGGTCCTATATTTATCAAATTTGTAAGGATAGTGCATCTAATGAAACTTAATATACATACGAACATCTTTTTGGATCAAATATTTTGAAGAGACGTGTCTTACAGAGAGGAATTTAAAAAAAAAATTTAATCACAGTGGCGAAATTTAAGAAATATTACCAATTTTCAAAATTAAACCACACCCTGTTGAAATTAAACTGATCCTGATTTGAATTAGGGAAGTATGAAATACATCACTATTTCATCCGTATGTTTGGTTGTAATCGTACATGCTAACTATCCCGATTTTTGTGGGATTCCCCGATTTGATGTAAAAAAATAAAATTCAGAGGTCCTGTTTGCCAACTTTATTGCAGAACTTGGTGCTTTTTATGCTGCTATACCGTATTATTTATTGTTTGTTGAGATTTTAAAGATTGATATTAAAGGGGCATGGTCACGATTTTGGTCAAATTCTAATTTTCTGTTTCCATTATTCACAATACTTTAGGAAAGCATTTCTAATGATCAAATGAAATTTGAGAGTCAGTCGTAAAGTTATAAGCAAGACACAGCTAGGGTGTACAATTCTTTGTCATGTAAACAAGGCTCGTGCTCTGTTTCACTATACCAGTAGAAAATCTTTTTCAAGCTGATTTGTCTATCTTCTTATTCATTTTAAGCATAAATAAACAGTTCCTAACATTTAAAACATTCATTTTAGGTCTAACATTGGAATTTTCACTTCAACATTCAAAATGTAACAAACGCTTTGTTTACACAGCAAATGAATAAACGAATGACACTCAAATTCTGGTTGCCTATTAAAAATGCCTTTTTTTTAGCTCACCGAGACGAAGTCAGGGGGAGCTTATGCTATACCCTCGGCGTCGGCGTCCGGACCTGGTTAAAGTTTTTGTTGCAGGTCCTGTATCTAAGCTATTACTTGTCCTATCTTCACCAAACTTGCATGGATGATGCATCTGGACCTACTTATGGACTTGAAAGATTTGGATGCTGAATCTGAGTCCTTAATTTCAGATGCTGGAGGAGGTTAAGGTTGTTAGACCAGGTTAAAGTTTTTGTTGCAGGTGCCCTTTGATAGCAATATCTAAGTTACTGCAGGTCCATACTTCACCAAACTTGCATGGATGGTGTGTCTTATGATACTGATGCACCAGACAGGCTTGAGTGGTGAATCTGAGCTATAGGTTTCGGATGCTGGAGGACGTTAAGGTTTTTGGAGCAGGTTAAAGTTTTTGTTGCAGGTGCCCTTTGATAGCAATATCTAAGTTACTGCTGGTCCGTACTTCACCAAACTTGCATTGATGGTGTGTCTTATGATACTGATGCACCAGGCAGGCTTGGGTGCTGAATCTGAGCTATAGGTTACAGATGCTGAAGGAGGTTAAGGTTTTAAGAGCTGGGTAAAGTTTTTGTTGCAGGTGCCCTCTGATGATTATATCTTAGTTACTACTTGTTCTAACTTCACCAGACTTCCATGGATGGTGCGTCTTATGATACTGATGCACCAGACAGGCTTGAATGCTGAATCTGAGCCATAGGTTTCGGATGCTGGAGGAGGTTAATGTTTTTAGAGCTGGTTAAAGTTTTTGAAACAGGTGCCCTCTGATGATTATATCTTAGTAATTACTTGTCCTAACTTCACCAGACTTCCATGGATGGTGCATCTTATGATACTGATGCACCTGACAGGCCTGAATGCTGAGTCTGAGCCATAGGTTTCAGATGCTGGATATGGTTAAGTTTTTTGGAACAGGTCACATGTTTAATAGATAATAGTACTATTTCAAACTTGCATAGTTGATTAAACTGTAATATGAATGAATCACAGAGGAAGCTTCAGATGCAGAGCTTGAACTCCATTATCATAGATGCTAAAAAATATATTTTAGTTATTACAGGTCCTAACTTCACCAAACTTGAATGGATTGTGTGTCTTATGATACAGATGCACCTGACAGGCATGGATGTTGAATCTGAGCCATAGGTTGCGGATGCTGGAGCAGGTTAAGGTTTTAATTGCTAGTGCCCTCTGATGATGATATCATAGTTATTACTGGTCTGCACCTCACCAAACTGGCATTGAGATGCGTCTTAGGCCAGCATTTTTTGAAATTTCGATTTACAAACCCGCCGACCCTATTTTTTTAAAATTCAAATAAAAATAAAAGGACCTGAACAAGCTATTAATTTTATTTTTACCTCCGACCCGAAATTTTCTTTCTGGTAAAAATAAAAATAATGTTGATGCAATCACGTATGTGTAGTCTGAATTAGTGTTGTTCATGCATTGATTAAAAAGACCAAGTTCTTTCCGATCAAGTCACAGGCACTAAAAGTCACAAAAAACACCATTGGGCCTACTCCTGTTTGCTTTCGTCCAACCCTACAATTTACGATTCTATTAAGTTTTGTGATCGGGAACTTAGCCAGAATTTCCTCAAGAAAGAGAAGTTGAAGTCTTTTTCTATCACAATTCCGTAAATTAAAAAAAAAACTCATTGGCAAGAAAATGATAAGTTACTTATTTAAAAAATATTTTTGCAAAATAAATTCTAAAATAATCATAATTTAACCGTTTGGAAATAGATCCTCTACATAACGGTTGTAAGTGGGTCATATGGTTGGACTAATAACCCTAAACACACTGAACACAGGAGTCTTATGACTGAAGGAAAGAGAATGATTTTATTTGTCATTAAGCTAACAAAATAACGAAACATTTCCTTTATTAAAGGTATAATTACATAAATAAATAAGATTACAAAAATTAGTTCGTCTTTTTTAAATAAAAAAACTTGTTTGATTTTTTACTGACATTTATGGACATGCTTCTAATCCAATTTATTTTCAGTAACAATATTTTAAATTTTGAATTTGTGAATAGCATTGTTAACTTAATCAAATAAATGATTTCTTAAACTTCTTCCAATTTTTCTGCAAGGAAGAAGTGAAAACTCCCTTAATTTTTTTGGTCTTAATGTATATGTACAATATGTACTTGCATATATAAAAAAAAACCTTCGTTTTTATACATGCATATGAATATATTAACACAAATTTTCAGTGCCCATGGATAAAATATGTTTTGATAAGAACATCATCAACAACCAAAATTACTAATATATTTCAAAAATGGCAGCTCCTGGACATGTGTTCTTATTTTTAAAATAAAAAAAAATATTGTTGAAAAATTGTTTTATTTTTATTTACTTTTCTCGACAGACAAATTTTTCAATTTTATTTTTATTTTTTTTCCCTCCTCCTACTCAAATAATTTGAAAAATATTTCGTAAATCTAAAAATTAAAAAATGCTGGCCTTATGTATACTGATGCACCTGACAGGCTTGAATGCTGAATCTGAGCAATAGGTTTCGGATGCTGGATGAGGTTTAGTTTTTTTGGAACAGGTCACTGTTTTATAGATGATGGCTTGCATAGTTGATTTAACTATATTATAAATGAAAGGCAGAGGTTGCTTCAGATGCAGAGCCTGATCTCCATTATCAAGGATGCTAAAGAAATCTCCTACCTCACTCAAACCAGCTCGATAGATAGATATGTTTGTTGATAAATGATATAACATGATTCCTATGATATAGTATTGTATGAAACAATATTGTTTAATATGATACAATATAATATCATATGTAGTATAATAAAAAGTTAAATGATATGATATTGTATCAATTTTCTTGATATTTTATGTTATGATATTGTATCATGATATCGTTATGTATAGTATTGTATATTATGATACAATATTGTATAATATTATATTGTATTATTAATTTATTATTTTATCACATGATACTATTACATAAGATATTGCAAAATATGATATGGTATCCTATGATACGTTATTGTATGTTCTATATTATTGTATCATACGATATTGTATAATATGATATTAGTTTCTGTGATATAGAATTATATCACATGAAATTGTATAATATGATACAGTAATATTATATAATATCATATCATACAATATTGTATAATATGATATTGGTTTATAATATGATATATTATCACATGACATGAAATTGTATTGTATGATATTGTAAAATATATTATTGTATCATATGATACAATATGTATAATACAATATTGTATTATATTATTTTTTACTTTATCACATAATATTGTATCATTTGATATGATACAATGTTGTATCAACTTATATTGTATCATATGATACAATATCATATAATGTATCAAAAATGATACAGAATCATACAATGTAATACTATATTATACAATATAATATCATATGTTTCAATGGTATGATGTATTATGTAATATGATATTGTAATATAATACTATATTGTTTTATATATAATGATATTGTATTATGTGATCAAATACAATAACGTATAACACAATACAATGTCATATCATACGTTATAATATCATATCTCATCGTTGTTTATTATGGTACTTTAATGTATTATATGATATATGATGTAAATATGATAGGATGCAATATTTAATTTTATATTATTGTATTGATTAACATATGAACATATGATTATCATACAATTTTTTAACAGATGATATACGATATTGTGTCAAAACAGAATCCATGAATATCCAAGATCATAAAGTATGATTTTCATTTATTTTTCATGATAAAGGTGGTCTCATAAAGGTGAAGTCTCATAAGGGTGATGTCTCCTCTCTGTGAGCTTTGTAATCTGTGGTTACCTATGTTTAGCATTGTAAACATTAAAATCGGAAAAATGATTTTTTTACCAAAATCGTGACCATGCCCCTTTAACAAATGAAAATAAAGTTTTGTACTTTATTCTTGATTTCAGTTAGAATAAGTATTAACTATATATATATATATATATATATATATATATATATATATATATATATATATATATATATATATATATATAGATAAAGAAACAGATAAATTTCTAAGAGTTGGTTTCAATTACAGGGATCAGTCAAATTTTTAAAATTAGCAATATTCTTTGCCAAAAATTGCCAATTTGATTCAATTTCTTTTTACAAAATGAATGCCTTATATATTTCCTATGTGCAAGATTTGTCTCTTTAAAGATATTATTTATAGGTTTGAAAAATATGAACAAAATATGCCTTCCATTTTCAGAAGTATTTCTCTATTTTAAAAGATAATTTAAAAATGTCCTATTGTTTTACTGTACATGATTTATTAGATATCAGTAAATGCATTTATTCACACCAAATTTTAAACTATACAGTGTGTTACTTGCAAAAAGGATTTTCCACTTTTTTCATAGAAAAATACAAAAAAATTTGTTTAAATTAATGATGGGCATAGATACTTCTTTAAACAATGAAATCATGTTTCAGAAATGATACTTTAACAATCCAAAAAATAAAATTTTGGTTTTACATTTAACCTTAAGCAATGGAAAGGCTTCAATGCTGAATCTTAGTCTTTGGGTTTCGAATGCTAGAGGAAATAAGGTTTTTGGAGCAGGTGACATTTGTTTTATTAATGGTTCCCACTTCTCCTTGCAAGCTAGGTGATCATGAATAATTCATGATTTTTCCTTAATAGATAATTCATTAATCTTATTCATGAAATGTTCATGAAGATGCTATGAAATTATTATTGGACATTTTAAAATCATGAACTTTTGTCAATAAAAAGAAAGTGATGAATATATTATTTTTAATAAATCATGAATAATTATTTTCATATTCATGCAGTTTCATTATTTAAAGAATTGTCCAATGAGTTCATTGTGCATCTTCATGAACTGTTCTTGAATAAGTTTATGAATTCTATTCATCAATTATTCATTAGCTCATAAATTTCATATAACTATTCATGAATGTCCTTGCCTAATACATTTTTTACATGCCCCATGTTGGGTGCCAATTGTAACAGGTGGTGAAAAGTCAAGTCATACATGTTAACTCTACTGATTTACGTGGAAGTCAATCGCTTTTTAGCTCTGTCTCCTGCCCACCACTTTTATTTAAAAATCTACCGCTTTTCTTCAACATATGTTCCTTGTTTTGATAGATAGCCATTTTGGAAGCCATTGTGGTAAAAAAAATCTCGTTGAGTTTGAAATTAGGGTGTGACTTTGAATCGGAGGCATGACACAATCGCTTTTTTAAGCCGGTTGAATGATAAGTTTTTAAGCATGTGTCTTACATTGAACTATGAAAGAAGCCACTTCTCGTGATAACATTAGTTACAAGAAATGTTGATGTTGACCTCGCCAATATAAAATAAGCTTTGCAGTTCCACACGTGGCTTTAACAATGACTGAATATATCTTTTAACTTGCCCATAACAGTAAACTTGACTAACAGTTTATTGCAATGCTGCATGATTTGTGTTAAGCATGTAAACATCGTTTTGATATTGAAAAAGAATATACGATTTCCTACAAGTTTTTACTTCTCTTATATGTTGAATTTTGGCAACTTAACGCATTTTTTCTGATCAAAGGCAATTGTTAAAGTCTTTGCACTCAAATATTTTTTCCTCTTAAAATAGTTAGCTTTAATACCGTAATCAATATGATGGTAAATGCATGCAAACATTTTTATTGCATGTGTTGATATAACTTAAATTCAAAAGTCTTATATTTTAGTTGATATCGTTTATTTCTAATCAGAAACAGTTACTTAGACCCATCAACCCATCAAAATCTATGCTTTGAAATATACGCGAAAAAGACCGCTCGTGATGCCACCGCTTTTCAATTCAAAATCTACCTATTTTTCAGCACTGAAGGTTAACATGTATGGTCAAGTCTAAATCGGAACTCAAACCCAAGGCCTTTGGCACACCGTGCCAGCGCTCTAACCACTGAGCTTTTGAGACCCGATATATTGACTGACAGTCACACACCTGTTAACCTGGTGACATAAAATACTAAAATCTGATACAAAAATGACTTAAACGTTGTTATTATTGATGAATACTGAGACATTATCAAATGACAGGGATGAATCTAGGTTTTAGGAGGAACTACCCTTTTTGAGAAAATGGGAAAATTAGCCAGGGATCTTGGTGGGACCAGGGAAGCAAAGTCACCCAGCTTTGCGTCGGTTGACAATGGTTTTCTCGGGGTGTCAATTTCAACTGTTATCCTCCCAAACATACGAAAGCCGAGAAGGATCATTCGAGATTCGAGATTGGAAATACGAGATTCGAAATACGAGATTCGAAATTCGAGATTCAATATCTAAATTAACCAATCAAATCATGGATCTGAAACCTGTATCCTAGCAATATCAAACTGTTCTAAATAAAGATCATTCGTATATATGCTCTTTCCTACAAATAAATGTCTTAATAGCTCTTATATAGTGGTTATAAAATGGTTAAATTAACATTGATGAATTAACCCCACACAGTATAAACAATTAAATTAGAAATAACACTGTTGGCTTTGCGAATCTAAGTGGTTTTGTTTGCCCTGTATGTATTCCCCCCCGAACAATTTTAACCCGAAGTGTATTCGCCCCAACTGTGTAAAAATCGGCTCGCGAAGAAAGATCTGTTTAATCTAAATGTTTTAGCTATGAAACAAAACTCAAAAAAATAATCGACATGTCAAAATATAGGTTAAGATAAAGTTTTTAACCATAGAAGATATAATGATTTACAACCTCAAGGACAAAAATCCAGATAAGAATAGTGTATTGTAGGGTATGGCAATGCCATTGTCGATATGAGAGAGAGAGAGAGAGAGAGAGAGAGAGAGAGAGAGAGAGAGACAGACAGACAGACAGACAGACAGACAGACACAGAGAGAGTTTTGTAGTGTCAAATTCAGTTTGATTTAGAATTTGAAATTGATTTGATTTGTTACAAGCATATATAGACAATAATTAAGCCTCTAAAACGAGAAAAGAGAGGAGGTAGCTAGGGTAGGGCAGACCAACTAGCAAGCTTTAATTTTAACGGTGTTAGCGCACCTGTGATTTACATCGACTCTCTCTCTCTCTCTCTCTCTCTCTCTCTCATCACCTAGCATTTCCTTTTCCGTGAGGGGGCTTGGGGTATTTGTGATGTCTTACATTAGCTAGCGAAAATGATAAAAAAAACATGAAATTTTCTTTAAATTGTGTGCGGATGTTATACGCCAATAATCTGTTTTCAGTATATACATTTCAAGAGGGGGGGGGGGGGGGGGGGGGGGGGGGGCTATATAGTCCTAATTAATTTGTCAATTATTCTGTCCCCACTTTGTTTTCTCTTCGTTTTCCAGGTTTTTTTTATTTGGCTTGGCAAATTAATATAAAACTTTCTGTGTAGCTCCATAACGATGCACTGTAGATAAATTATGAGTAGTTTTACTTTTGATAAACAGGTACATATCCGTACTTGATTTTTAATTTGACTCTTATAATCGGATTTAATATTCCAATAATTATAGGGTAGGAAAGAGTAGACGGGACTTTTTTGCGCATATCCTACTGTACCATTCATTCAACAGAGGTATTAGCACTCATCGAGTTCGACTTGCTTTCCTTTTCTTTCATCCACTGGATTTAAAGCTATTAATTTTTGAAAATATTTTGAATTTATGGCCTGATTATATAATATGTTTTACGGTGCTACCGTTCTGGCGAGCGCAGCAAGAATCACACATACCTTGCATCAACTTATTGTCATAAGTTGTCAACTTATAGTTTTATTTAGGTATCAATGAACGTCAAAGAATTTTTGAGAGAGTATTGCTCTACAATAAGTATGCCAAAGGTACTAATTTTAATGGTTATGATACATACAGCGCAACCCCCTACCCAGAGAGAGAGAGAGAGAGAGAGAGAGAGAGAGAGAGAGAGAGAGAGAGAGAGAGAGAGAGACCGGTACCTGTTTGTAGGTGTGTAATTTCCCACTTTTAAATTTAATAGTCTGACTATATGCAATATCTACATAATTGTTTTTACCTGTTTATTTTTTCATTTTATTCCTTTTTATTTAGTTCAAAATGTCCTATTGTTTATTTCCTCCCTACTCATATACTTACCTGCCTACTGTATTTACATGCATGCACAATTAGCTTAAAAATGGATCGATATGACAGTAAAGTATGCCTCTTGCTAGTATATATATCAATTTCAATTCAATTTAAATTTAAAATCTCTATATTAAAAAAAGATTAAAAACAAATCATATGTCAATGAGACAGGTATCGCAGTCTATACTGCAATAGCCAGTACACTCATTACAGATGTTTGATCCACCTCTAAATTTATCGCGGGAAATATAGCGCGAGTGCACTGTGACGTCATCCATGATTTTGTTCGTCTTTGTTTACGTTTCTCGACTCAATACGAAGGTATGGAAGCCATGTAACAAATCTTTTGAGTCTCGCCAAAGTATATACGGTACTCAAAACGTGTCTTCAAACTTTAAGTCACCGTAAATTACGAGTTACAAGTCAGCCATTTTTGGCATAGCACCACGGGTGAAAACATTAGAGAGCATTATGGGACGTAGACAAACAAATTTGTTTGATGAACTGTAGGTTTAGCTCGTTCTTTTTCCCGCGCACACTGGTTCTTAGAGCTCGCTTCGCTCGCCGGCGCTGCGCGCCGGCGAGCTGCGCTCGCTATAAATTAGAGCTGCGCTGGTGCATATATTTACCCAAATGGACCAAAATATAGCCAAATGAATCTAAAAGTTTTGACAAAATTAGTTTTAAACGTACGACTCTTTTTTTCAATTCTAATCGGGTATGTCCTTTAGAAAAATCTTGAACCACACACATTTTAGCAAATAAAACGATAATTGTTTCATTTTTTTATGGGGAGGGAGGTGGTGCCGGTAAAGGACATGTATTGCTTGTGGCAGTTGTGCTATACTCTCATTTGTTATAATAGGTAATACTACATATTGATATAAAATAAAAGTTTCCAATTACACTGTACATAGCTTCTATCACGCATTTTGACCCGTGCGATAGTTTAAAAAAATTTTCAAAGCATTTAATGTAATTCAACCGATCATTTTTGAAATTTAATTTTCTGGATCCCCGCCTGATACGTCCGCCTTCTTGTATATTAGAATTACATGTACGTTGACCATATGTACACATTAACTTAATCGGCTATGTTATGGGACGATAACATTTTTTATCAATGTTTTTGCAGGATATGTAACAAATAACAGCCTATTTGTGGGTTTTGGCACTGATTATTTGAGATAATTTGCCGCCATCTTTTATGCATTCCACACACCACTCACAGTTTCTTTATTTGGTGTTCTGTGTGTATGGCGACAAATTGGTAAATTTGCACCACTCACCCCTTGTAGCTTCATCCTGATTACATTTTATCTGGCTAAGTGTAATGTAGTAGTATATTAAATACACACATCTTTGTTTGCAGTGCTTATTTACATCTTTAGAGATTTACTTACAAAAAAAGTAAAAATTTGTATGACTTCTATGTAATTATTGTCAATTTTGGTGCGGTGGGGGGTAGGGGGGTAGGAAACTACAGAGAAACTTAACTTGGCTGTGAAACATATGCTTTTATTCTTTCTTGTTGATATATCAATGAATGAATTATAACAAAATATATGTACAACAATTAATTTTGAAATATTCATGCACAATCAAATAAAGGGTTTTACTGTTCTCTGCACAAGAAATCGGCAATGTGAACAAATTGGCACCCTATCATCCCTACCTTTAATTGTAGAGAGTAGGTATCCTTCTATATTGAAAACAATTCCAAAAGTAAGACTCATAATAAGTTGTTTACTGAGGAAAGGGAAATTTTTTTTATTTATTAATAATTCCGTATGATGTGATAATATCTCAATGATTTGTTTATAATCATAGTACTAGTGTATCACTGTATGCATACATAAAAACGATAAGTAATGCTTATATTTATTAGTTAAACAGGAGAGATTATTTATATTTAGATTATTACGATACATGTACTATTCTTCATGCGGGGATCTAGAAAGGAGGGGGTCAGGGGATCTGGACCCCCTCCTCGGGAAAATTGGAGCTTATTAAATTCACATAGTAAAATTTTTAAAAATTGGCCTAGGACCCCCTACAGAAAAAATTAGCTACGCTTATGAAGTTCTCTACCATAACCGCATTTTTACACAAAAGGGGTGAATAAACCCGGGTTTTAAACTATTACTGGTGGTGAAATACCTTAGGGTTCAAACGCATCAGGTGGAAATGCACCAGGGCAAACAAAATCACTTAGATCCGCGAAGCACACTGCATTATTACTAGTCTACTTAGATATTCTGTGTAAAAGTAAATACAAATAATTATTTAGTTAGGTAGGGAGAAGTGAACATAGCATTTATTTGTATATAAGAGCATGTACGTATGATTTTTATTTAGAACAGTTTGATGTCGCTAGGATACATATTTTTAGATCCTTGATTTGATTGGTTAATTTAGATATTGAATCTCGAATTTCGAATCTCGAATCTCGTATTTCGAATCTCGTATTTCGAATCTCGAATCTCGAATGATCCTTCTCGGCTTTCGTACAAACAGGCACTATTTATATAATATCATATGATACAGTATCATATCATATGATACATTATTAGGCCTAAAAAAAGAAGTTGTGTGTTTAGGGTAACCCTACCTAACCTACAAAAATGCCCCGGTCCTACCATTTTTAGATGTCTGTTTTTATCTGATTGTGATTTTTATATTATTTCTATTAAAAACCCATTTTTAAATATGACACAAACAAACAATCTTAGGATTCATGCAGAAAAAATATGATAAAATAAAAAAAAATCCCTACCTACCTTACCTAATTTTTTCATCAGTGTTGCCCTAAACACACCATCTTTTTTATAGGCCTTATCAAATCCGATAATACAATACCTTGGCATAACATATGATTTAATTTCATATTCAATACAATTTGAAAAAAAAACTTTTTAAACAATAAAATGCTTTCTTTGGTAATTCATGCGAGATACGAAGATGGCGATGTTGCAGAAAAAATGCATAAAATTTTATCTGCAATGATCGCTTCCTTCATAACTCGCATGAATCATTAAAGAAAGCATTTTATTGTTTATATTTACATCTTTTTTTTAACTAATTAATAAATTGATTATAAAAAGTAAGTAAAATTCACTAAATTACTGTTAATGTACATAAGTATTTTAGCTAAAAGAAACTGCCAAATCAACTCCTTTGAGTCTGACATCACCATTAATTATTTTTTTGTGCAGTCTGTTGATTTTACTCATGTTGCTGTAGGTTATGACCAATTGATAAACATGGTGTCGATTTCAGTCATGTCAGTTTCAGCTGCTGTAGGTTTCGATTAATCATAAACAGGGCATGTAGATTTCATTCTGGCTGTTTCTGTGGAGCTGTGAATTGAATATAAGCTTCTGTAAGAAGTAGAGGGAATCATATTTGGTAGAAGTAAATATATGATCTTATTATATTGAAGAAATGAACTTGATCAATGTCTACACAAGTTATACTCGTATAACCTGGGTTGGGGCAGTTTACGCTTTATAATCAGCGAAGCGGATTATGAAAAGTGTAAATTGCTCCAACCCAGGTTATATGAGTATAACTTGGGTAGAAATTGAGTAAATATCTTCTAATTAAATTTTCTGTAATTTACTGTACAATTTGGGTGCATTTTAATTTTTAAAATGATATTAATCTGTACAAAATTCAAACGTAACATCAAGCGGATTAGTAGCTTTTGATGTTGGTGCATTGTGACATGTCTTGTGACATGCAAACCAGGTTTAACAAATCTAATGAAATTTTTTATCCTATCTGCTACATGACAACCAGGATTAAATTATTTTGTAATATGATTTGTTATAAAATCATATGATGAATGATAAAACTTGATATGATATATTATTATCATATTATGATATGATACAGTATCATCTCAAATCATTTGAATGTACAATATTGTTGTCATATCACATGATACAAATATTTAATGATATGATATTGAATAATATGATATCACATATGACACACTGTTTTATTGTATCACATTTTGATAACAAAAAATCATATTGACGCAAGCATCAAATGGGCCGCAAAAATATAATTGTTGTATGAATCATCTTTGGTTTTTTACATAAAAAACAAACCACAAAGAAGAAAATAACAAGTTTGTTGTACTAATTTTTATGGTAAATTTTAATTACATGTACTATATTTTCAGAAGCATGTTCTGAATTTTAACATTTTACTATTATTATTAAGAATGGAGTTCGTTACTTTAAGCATTTCTTACGGTAATTATATAATCATTGCTATTGTTAGTATGAAGTAATGGAGAAACACACATTGATTGGTACATTATTCTAATACAAAGATCAACTCATCGTTATTCTCTTTGAGATTATGTATTTCAAACCATCTTGATTTTTTTGTTGCATTGTATTGAATTAAAACTTAAAGTAGATCCAGTGTTCTGTGATGTCACACTTTTTTGTAAAACTTAGAATTCTTTAAAAATTGTACAAGATAGTTTTATTTATTTTATGTTAATATAATCACATGGATGTAATTAGAATTATTGGTAGGTTCAAGATATTTTCGCACTTAATTTTATACTATATTTCCAAATTTTTATATATTTTATCTATACAAAGGGGAAATAACTCTTTTTCTGACTTTTCTCTCAGTTGTATGTCTAAATGCTATAGTTTTTCTTATTCCAACGATTGATTTTAAAATATTTTTGTAATTTTCGTTTTCTGATAAAGTTGACATTAAAATTAAACCCGAAAAACAAATTTCTGCCTACAAGATTTTACTTTTAACACAAAAAAATACATTTTTCTAATGCTAAAATATGCTTTAGTTTATGTTTATCTGGCATCTCAAAAAGTGTGATGACATGTATATTTTTTTTAACAATTGATGACATCTAAGTCTATTAAGTTTAAATCAGTTCGGTTTTTCAACTTTTCTAAGAGAATTTTACGAGTATGGAGCTACCTTAATGCATTAGGTTACGTGATTTCAAGGGACCACGTGATAAAAATGGATTATTTTAATGGTACATGTAAGATCATGCTCACCTGTAGATTCTGCACAATTTTAAAGGTAAAAAATAAGCCAGATAATTTTTTTCCTAAACGGAATTATAAATCTTATCTACACTTCAGTTTACGAAGATAATCATAGTTATATAATTGCATGAGGTTCTCAAAAGAAATTTTAGAAAATCAGGTTAGCTCAAATTTCCAGGCTAATTCATATTTTCAGTTCTTTCATATTTTTGTGTAAAAAATTGATATGGATGTCAATTCATGATATCTCTCTACCACATACAACATGGAAATGTAATAAATACACACACAAAGTCATTTTATTTGATGCAGCACGTAGAAATTCAAATGTTTCATTTATATAAAATTTCATGTCATTCAGGTCTTTAGTATTTCAGGTCTTTGGTATGTCTGGTATATCGATCCCGATGTATTATTTTGAAAAGAATGAAATCTCCGAAATTTTCCGAATATATTATAGTCATGATAAAAACCGTCAAACACGACAGTCTATGACAAACTTTACATTTACAAGTAAAACAAAAAATATGTACTATTTTTTAAAAGGTATATAAAATATATTTCTACATGCAAATTTACTTTAAATTAATTTATTAAAATAAGCATAATATTAATTCAATAAATAAAAACTATCTCGCAGAAACGCAGTTACAATATTTAAATGTGTATCAAATAACGGACCACCTCCTGGCGGCCCGTAATAAAATATTTTGTCATGTAATAGAATGTATTACTAATATCTAAATAAGATCATTAACCTTAATTTTTATATACTTTGTGAGCTCTTAAGACTTTTTATGTTGTTTCTGTTTAAAACATGATATAAAATTTAAAAACTTTTTAAAAAAAAAAATCCTTTAAATATACCAGATTTTCTCTATATTCAACAGTGAGATGTCCACAGGGAAGGTATTTCAGTGGAACTACTTGTTTGATGTGTGAAGATGGACAGTATCAAAACTTAACAGGAGAGTCAACTTGTAAATCTTGTGGTGGAAATTCAGTATCAAGTGTTGATAAAACAAATTGTATTGGTATGCACTTATCTTAAACAAAGATTATTAATATTCAATACCACTTTAAAATTAATATAGCTCACACATATATTCCCCCAAAACATTAGGGCTAGTCTGCTACATTGAAAGTCTATGATGAGCAAAATAATGTTTTAATAGGAAAGTATACCTTACATTATTTGGAACATGAAAACATGAGGTTTAACACAAAGCATCGATTGTGCTTCACATGGTCATCTTAATAAAAATTGGTCTGCTTCCTCATGACTCGGTGTTTCAATTCTGGATTGGGAGGTAGGGAATATAATTTTAAGATGAGCTTTTTGATTACATGTTGTTTGGCATATAAGTAGCCATTTTACATTTTTACTTCTTCTCAAGAGCCACGTCATTATATGAATGTGAATCTATAAAGTTTAAAAGGTTGACGAAAATTGCAATTGATCCTGACAGATAGTTTTTGAGAAAGGTGATTTAAGGGTTAAAGTATATTTAATGATAATGAAAAAAATATAAAAAGCAGTAGTTATTTGTGTCCAACAAAAAAGCCTAAGAAAACTACAGAATTTTGGTTTTCATAGAATTAAGTTATATATTCCATTGAAATTGTAGGTTTTTATTGAAACAAATCAGATGTTAGGGTAGATACAGATGACAATTTACATTGCTTAATATTATGTTGTAATCATCAATTTCCAAAATGTTTCATTTTACCAGCAAAATGTCCACCTGGTTTTACATCAGAGGATGGAATGACAAACTGTATACCATGCGGCAAAGATAAGTATTGGGTAAATGCAACTACCTGTGAAGATTGTCCTGCTAATTATATAACAGATGGAAAGAATGGTGTTCCTGGTATAGAAGGCTGTAAAGGTATGAGTGTAATGTTCATGCTGCACGGGTATTTTTATTGTAATCAATAAATTAATATATTCCAAGCTTAGCAGATGAAAATGTAAATCAAAGTTCTTGCATAGAACAAGCTCTAGGTCACATGATTTACTCATCAACATCAAGCCTTAAATTCTCTACAAAAATCTAAAAAAATTAATATTTTCTTAAGATATCTAACTGTACAATGTGGAAGTATCATTTTTTTTAAGAATCCAAAGATAAAGGAGTGCCAGTCGGTGTTTTTCCCTCTTAGGAATAGGTCATTTAATTTTCCCTTTTTGCTCTTCAAATACAATCTTTGCCTTGATTAAATTTGTTACTAGTTTTTAGCTCACCTGAGCTGAAAGCTCAAGTGAGCTATTCTGATCACATTTTGTCTGTCGTCTGTCTGTCCGTAAACTTTTCACATTTTCAATATCTTTTCAAGAACTACTGGGCCAATTTTAACCAAACTTGGCACAAATCATTCTTAGGCAAAGGGAATTCAAAGTTGTGAAAATTAAGGGCCACACCCGTTTTCAAGGGGAGATAATTAGAAATTAATGAAAAATTTCGAGATATTTTCAAAAATCTTCTTCTCAAGAACCAGAAAGCCAGGAAAGCTGAAACTTGTGTGGAAGCATTCTGAGGTAGTGTAGATTCAAAGTTGTCAAATTCATGACCCCTGGGGGTAGGGTGGGGCTGAAATGGGGGCTCGAAGTTTTACATAGGAATATATAGAGTAAATCTTTAAAAACTTCTTCTCAGAAACTAATCAGCCAGGAAAGCTGAAACTTGTGTGGAAGCATCCTTAGGTAGTGTAGATTCAAAGTTGTGAAAATCATGACCCCTGGATGTAGGGTGGGGCCACAATGGGGGTTGAAGTTTTACATAGGAATATATAGAGTAAATATTTAAAATCTTCTTCTCATAAACTAATCAGCTAGGAAAGCTGAAACTTGTGTGGAAGCATCCTCAGGTAGTGTATATTCAAAACTGTGAAAATCATGACCCCCGAGGGTAGGGTGGGGCCACAATGGGGGGGGGGGGTCGAAGTTTTACATAGGAATATATAGAGTAAATCTTTAAAAATCTTCTTCTCAGAAACTAATCAGCCAGATGATTCTTTATAATTGTTAAGACTTTGGCTCCAGGACAATTCTTCGGCCTCAGAAGAAGGTTCAGAGTTTGATGTAGCTTTATATCCCATATATAAACAATTGTTAAGGATCTTTTTGAGAACTGCAATACCTCAACATGTGATATGACTATAAAATCATCCTGTTAGAAAAGGGACTAATGATTATAAACATAAGAATATCCAGGGGGAAAAATGGATTTTATTTATACAGGATCTACATGTATTATTGTACATTGTCCAGATTGTTTGTACTATGACTCCATTAAGCTGATTTTATCATACCTATTGTTCCTCAGGTGAGCGATGTGGCCCATGGGCCTCTTGTTTAAACAAGGTACATGTATTAAGGTATTAAATATATGTATACTAAAACAAAATCTTATAGAAAGCAATGATATGATAAGGTATTATATTTAAATAGTTTATATTACTGTCAGCTTGAAACTTGAAAATTAAATTTGAAACTGAAACCTACCATCATTATAGCTCCTTGTCCACCTGGGAAATATTCTTTAACTGGGCATGAACCATGTCTAGAGTGTCCACTCCATTATTACCAAGATGTTGGAGGACAAAGAACTTGTACAGAATGTGATAAAAATAAAAGAACTGAAGGTTTGGGCCATAACAGTTCAAGTTCTTGTGTTGACATAGGTATGTTTTACCAGTATATAAAATAGTAATTGTGTCCTAAAGTCATCAAAGACTGTAGTAAAAATTTCATAAATACACAATTTTTGGTATATAAGACAAATATAAGACTGTCCAAAGTTAATTCTATGTTAAACGTTACCCGCAGTATTTCATAGAATGTTTGATATCATAAGTATAAATGTTTGAATTTTAGATCGATTGGAATGTGATAGTACAACATTGAAAGGCTGTAGCAATGGAACATGCAACCTCCTTAACCATGAAGCAGTTTGCGTTTGTAACGAAGGTAGAATATTAAAAATCTGTTAATGTTAAATGAAGCTAACAGTCTAGGAAAAGAAGATCTGTAACTCTAGCAGGGTTTGAACTTTGGCTTATTTCAGCAGTTTGATATTAGCCCACTACAATTTTAATTACAAAATTTGTACCCTTTATTAAAGTACCGAGTGTAAGAAAGTTGACTTTAAAAATTCTGTAACTTAACCTACAGCAAATGGATTACAAATGTACTTATCTTAAAGATGATCAAACTTTAAAATTACTTACTGAAAACTAACCGATACCACATCAAAACAATTTCAAAGAAATCAGCTAGGGTTACCAATACCCAAGAATTCCCTCTTTCTGTACCCCAGCAAACATAGTTGGAAGGAATAAAGGGAAGGGAATCAGATTGTCCTCCCATGTGTCTGTCCATCTATTTGTGCAATTGTGTCCGGCCCATATCTTATAAACTCAGTCAATTTATTAATAATAATGCCTCAGATAAACATTGTGATAAACAAACCAAACAATTTCTATTTTAAGCTCACCGAGACGAAGTCAGTGGGAGCTTATGCTATACCCCCGGCATAGCCTTGGTGTCAGGACCTGGTTTAAGTTTTTGTTGCAGGTCCTGTATCTAAGTTATTACTTGTCCTATCTTCACCAAACTTGCATGGATGATGCATTTAGACCTATTTATGGAATTGAAAATCTTGGATGCTGAATCGGAATCCTCAATTTCTGATGCTAGAGGAGGTTAAGGTTTTTGGAGCAGGTTAAAGTTTTTGGTGCAGGTTCCCTTTGATAGCAATATCTAAGTTACTACTGGTCCTAACTTCACCAAACTTGCATGTATGATGCATTTGGACCTATTTATGAAATTGAAAAACTTGGATGCTGAATCTGAATCCTGAATTTCGGATGCTGGAGGAGGTTAAGGTTTTTGGAGCAGGTTAAAGTTTTTGGTGCAGGTTCCCTTTGATAGCAATATCTAAGTTACTACTGGTTCTAACTTCACCAAACTAGCATTGATGGTGTGTCTTATGATACTGATGCACCAGACAGGCTTGAATGCTGAATCTGAGCCATAGGTTTTGGATGCAGGAGGAGGTTGAGGTTTTTAGAGCTAGTTAAAGTTTTTGGAGCAGGTGCCCTCTGATAATGATATCTTCGCTATTACTGGTCCTAATGTCAACAAACTTGCATTGATGGTGGATCTTATGATACTGATGCACCAGACAATCATGAATGCTGAGTCTGAGCCATAGGTTTTGGATACTGGAGGAGGTTAAAGTTTTCGGGGCTGGTTAAAGTTTTTGAAACAGGTGCCCTCTGATTATGATATCTTAGTTAATACTGGTTCTATCTTATGATACTGATGCACCAGACAATCATGAATGCTGAGTCTGAGCCATAGGTTTTGGATACTGGAGGAGGTTAAAGTTTTCGGGGCTGGTTAAAGTTTTTGAAACAGGTGCCCTCTGATTATGATATCTTAGTTAATACTGGTTCTATCTTATGATACTGATGTACCAGACAGACATGAATGCTGAGTCTGAGCAATAGGTTTTAGATGCTGGAGGAGGTTAAAGTTTTCGGGGCTGGTTAAAGTTTTTGAAACAAGTGCCCTCTGATTATGATATCTTAGTTATTACTGGTCCTAACTTTACTAAACTTGCATGGATGGTGTGTATTGTGATACTGAAGCACCTGACAGGCTTGAATGCTGAATCTGAGCCATAGGTTTCAGATGCTGGATAAGGTTAAGTTTTTTGGAACAGGTCACATGTTTTATAGATAATAGTACTATTTTAAACTTGCATAGTTGATTAAACTATAATATAAATGAATTGCAGACGTAGCTTTAGATGCAAAGCCTGATCTTCATTATCAAGGATGCTAAAAAATATATCTTAGTTATTATAAGTCCTAACTTCACCAAACTTGCATTGATGGTATGTCTTATGATACTGATGCACCTGACAGGCATGAATGCTGAATCTAAGCCATAGGTTTTGGATGCTGGAGGAGGTTAAGGTTTTTAGAGCTGGTTAAAGTTTTTGAAACAGGTGCCCTCTTATGATAATATCTTAGTTATTACTGGTCCTAACTTCACTAAACTTGCATGAATGATGCGTCTTGTGATACTGATGCACCTGACAGTTTTGAATGCTGAATCTGAGCCATAGGTTTCAGATGCTGGATGAGGTTGAGGTTTTTAGGGTTTTTTTTAGGTTTTTTAACAGGTCACATGTTTTATTGATAATAGACTGCATAGTTGATTTAACTAAAATATAAATGAAACACAGAGGAAGCATCAGAGGCAGAGCCTGATCTTCATTATCAAGGATGCTTAAAAAATCTCATATCCTCACTCAAACCTGTTTGATAGATGTGTTTGTTTTAAATGATGTAACATGATTCCTGTAATATAGTATTGTATGATATGACACACTGTTGTTTAATATGATACATTATTATATCATATATTATATTGTAAAAGTTTTATGATATGTATAATATGATATTGCATAAATTTTTTGATATTTTATGATATGATAATGTTTCATGATATTGTTATGTAAAGTATTGTACGAAAGCATATTAGTGCCACATATACACTTCAAATTTTTTTTTTTTTTACACTTTAATGTGTAAATTTTACACTTTAATCTGTAAATTTCACACTTTAATCTGTAAATTTTACACTTTAATCTGTAAAATTTACACTTTAAAGTGTAAAATTCATACTTTAAAGTGTAAAATTCACACTTTAATCTGTAAATCTTACCCTTTAATCTGTAAATTTTACACTTTAATCTTTAAATTTTACACTTTAATCTGTAAATTTTACACTTTAATCTGTAAAATTTACACTTTAAAGTGTAAAATTCACACTTTAAAGTGTAAATTTCACACTTTTATCTGTAAAAATATGTGGCATTAATACGCTTCCGTAGTATTGTATATTATGATAAAATGTTGTATAATATGATATTGTATTATTAATATTACATATGATATTGTAATCATATGATATGATATTGTATATTTTATATAACATATTATATGATATTGTAAAAAATGATATTGGTTTATATAATATATTGTTTTATCATATACTTAGTAATAAATACAGGTTTTTGGCATGTTTACAGATGAAAAATGAAACATTTCTTGCAGTCGACATTTTCAAATGCAGTTAATAACTTCAGTTTTGGAACACACGAGGAAATTCCTGTTCTGTAGCAACATGTTGGTAAAACAATAAGATCTCACTGTTTTATTTAATACATTGGTAGACTACTTCCAAATAATATTTAAAATCAATTTGTTCAAGTTGATGCCTTTTTACATAATTTATTACTAAGTATGTAATATTATAAATATAATAATAAATACCCTTTTGTCCATATCACATCCTGTATCAGCCCTCGGGCTGATATGTGAGTCTTGGGCTGCCAAGGCTGTGATATGGAAAAGGGTATGTATTATTCTCTGTATATCACTTGAAATTGTATTATATGATATTGTATTATATAATATTTTACTATATTACATGATATTGTATCATATGTAGTATCAAATGTTATATTATCATATGATACAATATCATATTATGTATCAAATATGATACGGTATCATACAATACAATATCATTCTATTTTATACATAGAGAATAATACATACCCTTTTCCATATCACAGCCTGCATCTGCCCAAGACTCCAATATCAGCCCGAGGGCCAAAGGCCGGAGGGATGATATTGGTCAAGGGCTGATACAGGTTGTGATATGGATAAAGGTATTTATTATTATATTTATTACATAATTAGTAATAAATTATGTAAAAATGCATTAACTTGAAAAAATTGATTTTAAATATTATTTGAAAGTAGTCTGTACAATGTCATGTATTAAATAAAAATATGAGATCTTATTGTTTTACCAAACACGTAGCTTCAGAACCGGAATTTCCTCGTGTTTTAAAATTAAATGCTCCAAAACTGAAGTTTTTAATTGCATTTAAAAATGTCGACTGCAAGAAAAGTTTGATTTTTCATCTGTAAACATGCACAAATGCCGAAACGGATAAAAGGCAGAGTTCTGCAAGGGGTGTGATACGGATCCGTATCAGCCCTAGGGCTGATAACCTGTATCAGCCCCGGAGGCCGATATGAGTTGTATGATGTCATCTGTATCACATATGCAAAAAGCCTGTATTTATTACTAAGTATGTAATAAAATACGATATCATAATATACAATATTTTGATGTATTATGTGATATGATATTTTATCATATAATACTATATTGTATCATATATTATGTATTATGATATTGTATTATGTGATCAAATACAATAGTGTTCAACACAATACAATGTCATATCATATGTTACAATATCATATCTCATCATGATTAATTAAGGTATTTTATTGTATTATATGATATTTATTGTAAGTATGATAGGATACAATATTGTATTTTATATTATTGTATTGATAAACATTGTATCTTATAATATTGTATGAAATGAACATATGATTTTCATACAATTTTTTAACAGAAGATAAATGATATTGTGTCAAAACAGTATCCATGAATATCCAAGATCATAAAGTATGATTTTCATATAATATGATAAAAGTGGTCTCAGAAAGGTGATGCCATTAAAGGTGATTCCTCGACTAGGTGAGCTTTGTAATTTGTGATCAGCAATGTTTATATAAAGACTATGTCCATTAGTGCTAAATGAGTAAAAAAAAAAACTCCATTGTGATGTATTATATGACCCCTTTCCCTAAATAAAAAATCCAAAAAAAGATTTGGATTCAATATGTATGGTTTAAAGCAACATTATCATTCAGTTGACCTTTAGTTGATATATTGGGCCTTGCCTCTAATAGATGAAAGTTTTCTAATTAAAAGGTTACAGTGGTGCATCCTGTGAGACTCCTCTTGATGTGTGTCAGTCAAACCCATGTTTTAATGGAGGAACTTGTGTACCAAATGGAGACAGCTTTAACTGCACCTGCCCATCAAGTAAGTTTCTTTTAATAATCAGTTGTTAATCTTATATTTAGGTAAATCTGATCTTATTTACACCAAATCATTTTTAGCTCACCTGAGCTGAAAACTCAAGTGAGTTTTTCTGATCAAAATTTGTCCATTGTCTGCCGTTGGCGTTGTTGTTGTTGTAAACTTTTCACATTTTCATCTTCTCCAGAACCACTGGGCAGATTTGAACCAAACTTGGCAGAAAGCATCACTGGGTGTAGGGGATTCAAGTTTGTTCAAATGAAGGGCCACAGCCTCTGTAAAGGGGAGATAATTTAGAAAGATCAAAAAGGGCTATATATGATGTGTAAATTTGGCCCCCATAATTCACCATTTATTAAAGTGTTTCAATACCTTAAATTGTTATGTTATTTTTACGAAGAGTTGGCATAAGATATATTTTTCACCTATTTATTTCATTTATTTGCACTCACTGGCAGTATATGACGTCAGAAGTGACGTTATTTTTATAATTCAATCAAAATCCGTCAAAAATTGACATTTTTCTTATCGTTTTTCGAATGGGAAATAGAGAGCGGAGCTTTGAACAAGCAAAATTTTTTTGTCACTTATTAATCTTGGATAGATACTTCTCTAATGAAAATATTTTATTTGTTCAAGCATGCGCTCAATGCTTTCTGAAAGAAAAACTGCTCGAAAACAAGCCATTTTATGCCAAAAATGCAAAAATGGTAGGAAAAGATTAACTTTATGATGTCATATTTCTAAATTGTGGGGACTTAAATCAAAATGGAAACTATGAAAACACTTGTCATGTATATATGTACAAAGAAAACTAAAATGACAGTAAAATGATGATATTCATTTTAAGGGTCCGTTTTAGGCTCAAATCATATATAGTCCTTTGTTGGTATTTTTCAAAAATCTTCTTATCAAAAATTTTAAGGGCAGAAAAGCTGTAACTTGTATGGAAGCATCCTCAGCTAGTGTAGATTCAAGTTTGTTCAAATCATGGTCACCAGGGGTAGGGTGGGGCCACAATTGGGGGATGCATTTTTACATTAGAATGTATAGGGGAAACTTTAAAAATCTTCCTCTCAAAAACTATTAGGCCAGAAAAGCTGCAACTTCTATGGAAGTATCCTCAGGTAGTGTACCGTATATTCAATTTTTTTCAAATCATGGTCCCAGGAAGTAGGGTGGGGCCACAATTGGGGGATGAATTTTCATATAGGATTATAAAGAGAAATTCTTTAAAATCTTCTTCTTAAGGTAGGTCCCTACTCAGGATATTTGTGGTTAAAGTATGGGTTTTTTTTCATTATTCAGGTAGAATAATACCTTACGTTATAAAAAAGCCCCAAAAATACATGCCTTAACTTTTATCACTAGGGTATCCAGAAGATGCATACCCCTTTTTCGATCACATGATTTCAACCAAAATCATTATTTGGCTCATTTTAAAAAAATATCAAAGCAAAAAAAAGATTCAAATGTTTTATTTAATCATTAATAATGTAAGAAAGTAATAACAAGTGTGATTATCATTATTTGATTGATTAAAATTGAATTTTTAAATGAAATGTTACAATAATCCTACTTCAAAACTTTTACATAATTTCACATTTTTTAACTTATCTTAAAAATTTTATGGTTAAACACCATTTTTTAAACTTTAAATTATTAGATTTATGTCTACTGCAACTAAAAAGCAAAAAAAAAAATATAGGACTTCACATGCTTCTTTTTTTTCTACGACCTTTAGAACACATATACCCCCTTATCAAATGCAGCTAAAAAAGAGTCACAAACACAATTTAAAAATACATCAGAAAACAGCATTTTATTTCTTTGCTTTGATAAACCCTAAAATTCTTCTTTCAAAACTATTTTTTTGAGTACAAATTAATTTTTTGGATATAAACAGTACATTTCCTCTGCATATATAAACACAAACGTACTAAAATCTCGGTACAAAAATTCACGATTTCCAACTATTGGCATACCTGTTAACCCTCCCGCATTGCGCGGGAGACTCCCGCAAAACGGCCTAAAAATCTAAGATCTCCCGCATCCAACCTATCTCCGGCGCGGGAGACAAATTTCTCCCGCAATCGTATTTGTTTTCCCCATACCCCCCCCCCCCGCCCCCCCCCCAAACTTCTGAATCTTTACATGCAAATTTCAACAACCACTGCGGGTTTTTCTCTAATTTTGAGCTCAAAAAGCTGCTGTTTAACTTGAATATATCAAAATCCATACAAGTACTGTCTACCGTGATCATAGTATGACATGTTATAGTCCAGTTTACTTTTTACGATTACTTCCGGTTTTGACTTAAATCAGTTACGTATTTAGTTATAAAAAAATAAGTGAAAGCTTAAAACATCTTGATTTTACTCTGTAACACCAAAGAAAATACACAGCCACTGGTGTCACTTAACAGGTGCACAGGTAAAGCACCCAAGCCACGTGCATTGAGTCGTGACTAATTCTGTCTGGCCAGCACCCAAGCCACGTGCATTGAGTCGTGACTAATTCTGTCTGGCCAGCACGTTTGGTAAAAATCAGAGTGAGTTTGGAACACTAAGTGTTTATACAAGCTACCAATATAAAAGCATTTCACAAGAGTTTTTAAAGTTTATATAGTACCGGTACTATGAATTACAGGGATGCTATAGATATTACAACAGAGATCATTTTTAAATGATACTGGAGAAATACATGTTGTTTTGTAAATTAAAAATCTATCCTATATATAAGGCAAAAAATAATGTTAATGAATATTATTTACTGGTATTTTCTCAACTGGGTTTCACTGCAAATTCAAAATACGCAAAATAAATTTTCTGTGTTTATCCAAGATGTCAGCATGCAGTGATGGTTCAATACTGAACAATAAGAAGACTTAATATAAAAAGTGGCACAATTGACTTCTTGTATTGTACATGTACTATGCAAACAAAATAATAGTTTTCTGAACATGTACAGCAACACAAGTTGTAATTGCACACTGGTAGTCACAGAAATAATAAAAATTTAAAATGATTGCAAATGCATTAATTACAATGGTAAAATAAGGTATCTAACAGTATTTTTAATATATATTTGCATTTCACGTGAAAAAATGTCGTTTACGCAAAATCTCCCCCTTAGCCAAGTTGGTAAGGGGGGGATTCTCCTACATAACAGCTTTGAAAGGTTAACAGGTATGTATTGGACTCAATAAGATCAAAACATTTATATACTTGTAGACATTATTTACACTTGACTGCTTCTATTAAATTCAGAATTATCAATTAAACATTAAAAATTAGGGCAAAAAACGGTAACTCCGAACAAATATCGTTTTCGATTTTAAAGCTTATTATATCTGCTTAATTGATGATGCGTCTGAGTAGGGATCCACCTTAAAAACTATTAGGCCAGAAAAGCTCAAATTGGAGTAGAAGCATCCTCAGATAGTTTAGATTCAAGTTTATTTAAATCATGGTCCTCGGGGGTAGGGAAGGGCCACAATAGGGAAGGAATTTTTGGATAGGAATATATAGAGAACATTTTAAAAATCTTCTTCATAAAAGCTATTAGGCCTGAAGAAAAGCTCAAATTTGTGTGGAGAAATCCTTACATAGTGTAGATTCAAGTTTATTTCAATCATGGTCCCCAGGGGTAGGGTGGGGCCACAATAGGGGAGAGGTGAATTTTTATATATATATATATATATATATATATATATATATATATATATATATATATATATATATATATATATACATATATACATATATATATATGTGTGTGATAAAAATTGGCGGATTTTTAAAAAAATTTGAGCAAGAGCTATTGTACTTAGTTGTCAAAATATTTTGAGACTGTAATGCTTATTATACCCCCCACAAACGAAGGGGTATATAGGAATCACCTTGTCCGTCTGTCTGTCTGTCTGTTCAATTCGTGTCTGGTCCATATCTTTTTAATGGAGAAACATTGTAAGTTCTTACTTCACACAAAGTTTTCTTATGACCTAAGGGTGTGTCATGACTTTGACCCAAGGTCATTTGGTCAAGGTCACTGGCAGAAAAAGTGCAAAATTCGTGACCGATCCATATCTTTCTTATGGAGAAACATTGGAAGTTCTTACTTCACACAAAGATTGCTTAGCTTATGACCTAAGGGTGTGTCATGACCTTGACCCAAGGTCATTTGGGCAAGGCCAAGGTCATTGGCAGAAAAGTGCAAAATTCATGTTCAGTCCATATCTTTCTAATGGACAAATATTGGAAGTTCCTAATTCACATCAAGATTGCTTATAATCTGAGGGTGTGTCATGACCTTGACCCTAAGTCAATTGAGGAAGTTCAAGGTCATTGTTTAAAAAGAATTGGGCTCAGTATACCAATAATTCAAAATGTTTATGTTAAATGGCTGCTTGACATGTGGAATTTTGTTTGATTCGAGTCATGTTTGTTAACATAAGGATGCAAATGTCCTCGTGCATTAACAGTTAACTTGAACTAAAATGGTATATAAAGAATAGAAATTGGTTTGTGTACTCATATTCATATCTGAAATTGTTCTTTGAAATAACTGGAACCAACAATTCGTAATCTGGAATGCATAGTAGCTATGTAATAAGCAATGTTTTAAGTTTACCTTTATTAGTAGTGTCACTACTTCAATGAAATGATTTTCATAGAGTCTAGATAAAAGTTTTGATTACATGTGAAGTATACAAGATGTTGCAGAATATAGAGGCTTTATTCCTGAAGGTTGAAATATGTAATTTTTATTATTATTTTTTTATATTTCAGACAAAGTTTGTGAATTGCAGAAACGGTCAGGAAATTACGTTGTTGAAGATACTGACTATGAAAGTGTAAATAAAAAATCTCTTGCGGACTGTGAGACTGACTGTTTGAATGACGAAAAGTGCCGGGTTATGTATTATGTCAATGGGTTCTGCTTTATAGTGTACAAGGACGTCCCGCTTAAACCATATTCTGGTATAGCTTTGTACTATGACAAAGTCTGTAATCACACATACAGTAAGTATTCAAAGATTGATCATTGTGCTTATTATTCACTTAAAAATTCAACGATATGTTTATTTGTCACAAAAATGTCCTTCATTGTATAAATTATTATATACTAAATTAACTTTCAAAATTCTTTTTAACTATTCATACTAGCTGTCTCAAAAAAGAAAATGGCTTGAAAGAGTGGGCCAGCTAGGGTAAAACTGGTTTTTAGATTTCGACTTGAACCATATTAAAAATCAAATAAAAAAATGAATGCAGGGATTGTATCAGAAAAAACCTAAAACTTATGTTTAGATGTTAAATGAAAAAAAAATTATATTACAGGTAGAATGGAAAGTTAGTTTTTTTTCGGTTACCTACGTGAGTCACTCAGGTGACCTATTGCAATTGGTCCTCGTCCGTCATCGTGCAGTATGGGTCGTCCATCATGGGTTAACAATTTTACATTTTTAACTCCTTCTTGAAAACTACAAGGCCAATGGTTACCATTTTTGGTGTAAAGCATCTCTATGGTAAAAGGAATCTGAAGCCCATTACCAAAATTCTAAAATTTTATGGTCCCATGGTCAGGCAGGGCTCGAAGTTGCAACTAAATATGTCGCATATGCGACTTAAAATTAGGTTTTGCGACTTAAATTAAAAGCCAGTCGCCATTTGGCGACAAAAATTATCTGCCCGGTTCATTTTCAAAAATGTTACACCAGGTTAAAAAATCTTTCAAAATGAAAAAAAATGGCGGACTTTTTAAACAACGCGGCATGTTCAGTCCTATATTGAAATATACAAAGAAGAGACTTCCGTCCAATGGAAGTTTTATATGCAAACCCGCATGAGACAAATATTTTTAGTAATGTGTATGAGACTTTAACATAACCAGAAGGTAAACTTATTTTGTTACGCCAATGTGAAAGAACTTTGCACGAGTTATTCATTTTACATGTACGCATCCACTTAAAACAATGTACAATTTATGAGATTTAGTAGACTTGTCTCCCAAAAATCAATGTAAAAGAAAACCTCTAGTGCCAGAAAATATGATAATAATGTGTATGATGTGTGACAGTAATTTTTTATTGGATGGATGGGATTTTTTTTTTTTTGGCCGGACGTGAAATAATTAAAAAAAAACTAATTTTCAACAAGTACACTTTTTAAAATTATTTTCTACAGTATATTTAATGAGAGAAAATATGCAAATATCTTAATGCTATATAAAGTTTTTCTACTGGCGACCTGAATTTGAAAATTGGGAGTTAAATTCAAAGTGGGTTGCCATTTGGTGACTTTGTCCAAAAGTCTACTTTGAGCCCTAGTTAAGGCCCTAGGGTGGGGTCAATATGGCCACATAGTTAAACTGATTTAAATCTTTGAAAATCTTCTTCTCTACTCCCACACATATGAGGAAAAAACTAAATGATGGTTATGATGCCCATGAAGCCCTCTACCTAAATTGTGAAATTCATGGTCCCGGGGTTCAGGAGCAAGGATTGGGCCAATATGGCCATATAGTGAAAATGAATTAAATCTTTAAAAAAAATCTTCTTCTCTCCCATTTATATTTTGAGAGTTATTAAATCCATGGTTATGATGTCCATGAAGCCCTTGACACAAATTGTTAAATTCATGGTCCTTGGGTCAGGGGCTTAGGCCTTAGTGTAGAGCCAACCTGGCCACATGATTATGATTGATCAATAAATTTATTTAACATGTATTTTTACCTATGGTAATTGCTTTTAGTTATCCACAACAACATGGCAAATCATCACTAGGCAATATAGAATTAAAAATTTGTTCTGTTTTAGGAAATCTACTTAAATATTCTGTGCATTTTATAATGTGTAGAAAGATTGCATGCATTTTGTGTGCAGTATAAAAGAAACTGTTCTTAAAGATTAACTATGAAATTCTTGCAGGTATTTTATTACCAAAAGTTTGCAATTTTTGGCCACTGGAACTAATTAAGGAACATATAAACCGGAAATTCCTTTGACTATAGATTAAGATTTAGACTTAAATATGAAGCTTAAAATGCAAACTTGAGACTCAGCTAACATGTCAAACGGTCAAGGCCTGTTGGCCTCTTGTTTAATTTGGTATTACTCTTGTAAAATGATATTCCTAAGTCTCAAGTTTGAAATCAACAGAAGTAAGGTTTAGGTTTTTAAAACTGACGTACTATATAAAGCATAATGAAATGTTATGATTGCAAAATTATTGAATATCTATTAAAATATTTGAAGGGTTCAGTGGTAACCAGTGTGAAGCAGACTTGATCAACGAATGTAAACCAGACACATGTAGTGCTCAAGGAATGTGTCAAGACAGAGCTGAAAAAGATCCCGTTTGTCTGTGTCCCATTGTAGGGGAATACTCTCAACCAAAGTAAGTGTGACCTTTTAATAATTCACGTATATGGTTATGTTGCAGTGCACAAGGTTTATGAAATGTAATGCCAATCAATTTTAATAATGCAGACATCAGTTCTCATAACTCATGCCATTTAGATCAAACTTCAAATCATGCAAGAAAAGAAGAGGCCTACTCATCCTAGTATTACTTCTAAGTAAATGTTTGCATATATTTAATATATAATTATAACTGACTTTATTTACAATTGCATTAATTGGATACATTGAAACAACAGCAATATGTTGTGAAGTCATAACACTGAAGGTCAATTTTAACAGGAGACAAAGTGAAGGGCATTGCATTGTTACAAATTAGCTTAGTACAATTGCACAAAATTTCTTACACCCATGAACTAATATACTGGTAATACTGAATAAGAGGACATATAAAAAATATGTAAAAAATATGAAACTATAGCTAATGGTATGCCCAACCAGGCACCAATGTATTTATTTGTATTTGTTTTCCTCATGATTAAAATATACACCCTCAGAGGCTCTACCTAATAATACACAAGGTACACATTGCCACCATCTTGGATTTATGTAAAACTGTCACATCAGCTGGAATTTTCACTTGAAACTCATTGGTAAAATTATTTTGTGATCTTCTTCGTCTTCCAATCAATCCTTCAACACTTTACCTTACAACAGATTCAACCAAAATGGTGCATTACATTTGTCATCAACAAAAATCACCCCTCAATCTGCATCTACTGCCTTAAGTATATCTAAAGTACATGTATCACTGTTCCAATCTTCACCAAATGGCTAGCTTTGTTACTGATTAGTTTTGAACTTTGGTTAGAGTTTTTGGAGCCTAGCTGTCACATGTCTAGGTAATTACTGGGCCTATTTTATTCAAGCTTGCATGCTTATTACATGTAATATGAAGTGCAGAGCAAGCTTGATCTCAATTATCTGGATGTTAAATTTTTGTTAAAAATGGGTTGAGGTTTTAAGTAGGTTAGATATCAAAGCAAGTTGGGTTCTATCCCATTCAGACTTGCTAGGTTAATGTTACTATTAATATGTTATATGCTCAGATGAGCCATGTGGCCCATTGGCCTCTTGTCCTTTTATTTTTATGCCCTCCTTAGAAAAAGGGAGGGAATATTGCTTTGCTGCTGTCTGTCGGTCAGTCCACCAACAGTTTCAGTCCATTTTTTTTGGCAAAAGATGCACATATTGAAATGAAATTTGGTATACAGGTTTATTAGCTCACCTGAGCTGAAAGCTCAAGTGAGCTATTCTGATCACATTTTGTCTGTCGTCCGTCTGTTTGTCTGTCCGTCTGTCTGTAAACTTTCACATTTTCAACATCTTCTCAAGAACCACTGGGCCAATTTCAACCAAACTTGGCACAAAGCATTCTTAGCCTAAGGGGATTCCAAGTTATGAAAATTAAGGATCATGCCCTTTTGCAAAGGGAGATAATTAGGAATTTATGAAAATTTTCCGAGAAATTTTCAAAAATCTTCTTCTCATGAACCATATGACCAGGGAAGCTGAAACTTGTGTGGAAGCATCCTCAGGTAGTGTAGGTACTAAATTGTGAAAATCATGACCCCTGGATGTAGGGTGGGGCCACAATGGGGGGTCGAAGTTTAACATAGGAATATATAGAGTAAATCTTTAAAATTCTTCTTCTCAGAAACTAATCAGCCAGGAAAGCTGAAACTTGTGTGAAAGCATCCTCAGGTAGTGTAGATTTAAAATTGTGAAAATCATGATCCCCGGGGGTAGGGTGGGTTACAATGGGGGGGGGGGGTCGAAGTTTAACATAGGAATATATAGAGTAAATCTTTAAAAATCTTCTTCTCAGAAACTTATCAGCCAGGAAAGCTGAAACTTGTATGAAAGCATCATGAGTTAGTGTAGATTCAAATTTGTGAAAATCATGACCCCCGGGTGTAGGGTTCAGCCACAATGGGGGAACGAAGTTTTACATAGGAATACATAGAGTAAATCTTTAAAAATCTTCTTCTCAGAAACTAATCAGCCAGGAAAGCTGAAACTTGTTTTGAAGCATCCTCAGGTAGTGTTGATTTAATGTTGTGAAAATCATGACCCCTGGGGGTAGGGTGGGGCCACAATGGGGGGTCGAAGTTTAACATAGGAATATATAGAGTAAATCTTTAAAAATCTTCTTCTCAGAAACTAATCAGCCGGCAAAGCTGAAACTTGTGTGGAAGCATCCTCAGGTAGTGTAGATTCTAAGTTGTGAAAATCATGACCTCCGGGTGTAGGGTAGGGCCACAATGTGGGGTCAAAGTTTAACATAGGAATATCTAGAGTAAATCTTTAAAATTCTTCTTCTCAGAAACTAATCAGCCAGGAAAGCTGAAACTTGTGTGAAAGCATCCTCAGGTAGTGAAGATACAAAGTTGTGAAAATCCTGACCCCCGGGAGTAGGTTGGGCCACAATGGGTGGTCGAAACTTTACATAGGAATATACAGAGTAAATCTTTAAAAATCGTCTTCTCAGGAACCATATGACCAGGAAAGCTGAAACTACCTGAGGATGCTTCCACACAAAGCTGAAACTTGTGTGGAAGCATCCTCAGGTAGTGTAAATTTAAAGTTGTGAAAATCATGACCCCTGGGGGTAGGGTGGGGCCACAATGGGGGGTCGAAGTTTTACATATGAATATATAGAGTATATCTTTAAAAATCTTCTTCTCAGAAACTAATCAGCCAGGAAAGGTGAAACTTGTGTGGAAGCATCCTCAGGTAGTGTAGATTCTAAGTTGTAAAAATCATGGCCCCCAGGTGTAGGGTGGGGCCACAATTGGGGATCGAAGTTTTACATAGGAATATATAGAGTATATCTTTAAAAATCTTCTTCTCAGAAACTAATCAGCCAGGAAAGCTGAAACTTGTGTGGAAGCATCCTCAGGTAGTGTAGATTCTAAGTTGTGAAAATCATGGCCCCCCAGGTGTAGGGTGGAGCCACAATTGGGGATCGAAGTTTTACATAGGAATATATAGAGTAAATCTTTAAAAATCTTCTTCTCAGAAACTAATCAGCCGGCAAAGCTGAAACTTGTGTGGAAGCATCCTCAGGTAGTGTAGATTCTAAGTTGTGAAAATCATGACCTCCGGGTGTAGGGTAAGGCCACAATGTGGGGTCGAAGTTTAACATAGGAATATATAGAGTAAATCTTTAAAAATCTTCTTCTCAGAAACTAATCAGCCTGGAAAGCTGAAACTTGTGTGAAGCATCCTCAGGTAGTGTAGATACAGAGTATGTATTATGTATTATTGAACATTGTCCAGATAGTTTGTATTATGACTCCATTAAGCTGATTTTATCATACCTATTGTTTCTCAGGTGAGCGATGTGGCCCATGGGCCTCTTGTCTTAATAATATCGAGGTTAAATTTGAATTATTTGCAGTTTCCGTTCATTTTCTTCATAAAGGATGCACATGTTATATTGAAATGTAGGCAGGTTTATCATAATATTATTTAGGTCAAGTTCATTTTGGGTTTGATTGAGCAATTTTTCGACAGAGTTATGCCTATTGGATGTAGAAAAATTCCAATTATTTGCAGTTTTCATTTATTTTTTTTTTTGCAGAGGATGCACGTATTGAAATGAAATTTGGTATACAGGTTTATCATAATAATATTCAGGTCAAGTTTAATATTTGGTACAATCAAGCATTTTTTTGACAGAGTTATGTGCCTTGAACTTAGAAAAATTTCAATTATTTGTAGTTTTCATTAATTTTCTTTGCAGATGTTTCTAAGGGAGGGGGCATAAGTGTTTTACAAACATCTCTTGTTTAAGTATGCTTTGTCTACAGATTTCAATGGTATACCAGCTAGTACTTTTCATGAATTTCTTGATACAACAACATTTATGCATAAGATACCTTAAATAGGAATTAAAAAAAAACCCTGAGATAGAAAGTGATGGATGTTAAAATTTTTTAATTACACATAAGTACATGTTTATTGTTTTATTTCAGATGTGATGTGGTACAGAATTTGTGTAATCCAAATCCATGTCAGAATGGGGCTGAATGTAAATCATGGGGTGCTGTCAGAAGGCAGTGTATCTGTAGGCCTGGCTACACAGGCGTCAACTGTTCTGCTAACATAGGTAAGCATCATATGACACTCTTTCTTTTCTTTCTTTTTTTTAGCTCAGCTGAGCTGAAAGCTCAAGTGAGCTTTTCTGATCACTTTTTGTCCGGTGTCTGTCTGTCCGTCTGTCTGTCTGTAAACTTTTTACATTTTCGACTTCTTCTCCTGAACCACTTGGCCAAATTCAACCAAACTTGACACAAAGCATCATTGGGTAAAGGGGATTCAAGTTTGTTAAAATAAAGGGCCACGCCCTATTGTAAAGGGAAATAATAAGGGTTTATTGAAAATTTAGTGATATTTTTAAAAAAAATCTTCTTCTCAAAAACCATTTGGCCAGAAAATCTGATACTTGTGTGGAAGCATCCTCAGATAGTGTAAATTCAAGTTTATTCAAATCATGGTCCCTGGGGGTTAGGTGGGGCCTCAATAGGGGGTCAAAGTTTTACATCGGAGTATATAGAGTTAAACTTTCAAAATATATATCTCACATACCATAAGGCCAAATAAGCTGCTACTTGTGTGAAAGCATCCTCAGATGGTGTAGATTCAAGTTTGTTCAAATCATGGTCCCTGGGGGTTAGGTGGGGCCTCAATAGGGGTCAAAGTTTTACATTGGAGTATATAGAGTTAAACTTTTGATTGTGCCTATGAGAAAAGGGTGCTTATGACATTTTTTGCACATTTTTAGATTTTCACATAATTGAATTAAACACATCTTAAAGTTATCAAATCTAAAATTTTATGGCTATACGCTAATTCTAAGGAGAGTTTTTTTACCCATTAACAGTGATGTTATTTCAATAGGAAAATCATGACGTTGTGTTTCACATTCGTAACGTCAACAGTTTTGTGAAGTAAAGGTCATCAAACATTACTGTGAATTAGTCGTTTAATAAACGTAAAATACAGCACTTTTTATCAGTATCTTATCACATTGTTACATATAGTTGCATGCTAGCATATATGCTATTCATTTATTTAAAAAACAAAGGTATGTTATTGTTGTTGTTATTTATATCATAAATTTTTTTTCTAATGACAGCGCAGATGTCTGCCAGTGAAAAGTGATTATTCCAAAAAAGAAATGGCGGTTGCTTAGTTTGAGTTTATTTTGGGACATCAACGAGTAAACAGTTAATGGAGTATTCTATGTGAACATATTTCATTTACATATACACTGTCTTTTCCATATAAACAATCAATAGCTAAAATAAATTAGTAGCTTTTCTTCTTAAACATATGCGATTTTCGTGACATGATTAAATATGTCATATTTAATTCTTGAACTTTGAAAACAATATCAGGAGTAGTGCTGAAACTAATACCATAAATCAGTATTCGAATATTCGTGGGTGCTATTCGATTCGTATTCGAATATTCGTAGACGTCATAGACAATGTATTAAGCATATATGATAGATTGTATTACCAAGTGGGTGTATGTGTAGACTGCTTAAACATGTCAGTTCGAAGTTGACACTTAATGCATGAGTATATATATCCATTGAATTGGGTGCGCATTTAATTTTTAAGCAAATAATAATAAACTGATTTTTTTTAAAAATTCCCATCAACTACAATCAAAAGATTTATTACTTCTTTAATAATATACTGCAGTCCTGACTCCTGGATGAGACCGATACGTAACTTCGTAAGTCAGTCCAAATATTTCCGCCATGTTTGATATAGTATTAAACAGAAAACTGATAACGCTCATAACTCCGGAAATGTTCTGTTTATTTAAAAAAACAAAACAAATTATATCGAGGTATCTTTTAAAAAAAACTTTCGATGTACCTTTCGATATTATTTCTCCGTAGCTCACACTCGTTCAAACAGTTAAGCAATTTTTTTCTTCAGCGTCTGACATGAATTGAAAAATCCAGAATGTTTGTCTTCGTTCCATGTAAACCCTGCTTTTACTTTCAAGGTAAACACGCATGGCGGAAGAGTCTATTACTGGGTTAAGTAATACACTCTACCAAGCATGGCAGTCATAGATGGCTTTATATTTACTTTTGTTCCGAGTAAAATGAAATAACACGATGCTACATAGTTTACAGTGCTTGATATGGATGTTTAACATGTGATCGAATATTCGAATGCTAAATATACATTCGAATATTAGAAATTTACTATTCATTCGCGAATATTCGAACATTCGTTTCAGCACTAATCAGGAGTAACGTATTATACAATTTTGTTTAATCAGATCCATTATTGATGCAATTATATAGTAGCAACACTGAACTATTATAATAGTTTCAGAAGTAACTAGACTTTTAACATGTATACTCACAGATAAACACGATAAGAAAAAGTAGTTAATCTACCACTGCCGGGATCATGCCCTTTACACCACCCTTTCTGTTCAAAAGATTTTTCCATTCGACTTCATGCAGAATTTATGTAGAAGAGTGCCCCTTACCTGGTCGGATGATATTCACCCCTTCCAATATTAATAAATTTCACATAATTATACCCCCGCAAACGAAGTTTAGGGGGGTATATTGGTTTCACCCTGTCCGTCTGTCCGTCTGTCCGTCTGTCTGTAGACGCAACTTTGTCCCCCCTATAGAATTTTTTATTACTGCATGGAACAGTTTGAAAATTTGTACATATGTTGAACACCATCTGAAGATGTGCACCTGCAATTTTTTTTAAGATCAGACAAGAATTAATGATTTTATGACAGTTTTCATTTTCCTTATTCTATATATTGTACATTAATGTTGAAAAGTAAGGGAGGTAATCCTTACAGATTTTATTAATTAATTAATAGAAAACACTCTAAAATATATTAATATAAATACATCCAGATGGAGTTTTTTGTCTTTATGTCTTAATTAATAAAAAAAAAATATTTTTTATAAGTATTCTATCAACTGACAATGCAAAGTTTTTGTTTGTCAATGATAAATTCTTAGGAGCTAATGAGAGCATCAAAGACAAGTGTGGCTGAATTCATTTGTCCCAAGGGAGCCATTATCTGAGCCATGGTTCAGATGGAGCATGTGTTTAGGGGAAATTGATAATCTGTAAAATGGGTGATGGTTTTGGGGCTATTTTAAAACTGTTTCATGTAAACCAAAAGGTCTATCATTATAAGGAAATAAATAATATAATTATTAATAAAGAAGTTAAACTATTTTTAGAGGTTGTTTAAATTTATTTGTCAAGTAATTTGATGAAGTGACCCTATTGGGCATTAATTTAAATGAAATTCAAAATTACTGATATGATTGAAGTGTTTTGGCAATTTTAAAATTGTTTGTAATATTAAATTTTCTTTTTTACATATTTTTACATAGTATGGTAATTATGGTAATGTTTTGGGAGTTTATTAAATTTAACAAGCTCATCAAAGAAAATCATAGTCCTAAGGGATCAATTTTCTGATATGGAGTTCAATTGTGCCATAGGAGAAAGTGAGGAAAATTTGAAACAACTAATTGCATCTGTCAAGACTCTTATTAGAAAGATATTGAAAGTTTTATCAACAGAAGAGCATTGCTTGGCTACCGGTATTTCTATTCACTGGAAAGGGAGGGGTTATTGTCATTTTGTTGGTTTTTCTTTAAATCAATTAAATTAAAAAAATATATCATCAAATACATACATTTGTAAATGTATTACTGTTATAGATATGTATTTACAGTGAAATTCTGACAATTTTGATTTTAATTTTTCTTTGTTAACTATTTTTTTTTTTTACATTTCTAGAATTTTTTTTTTGTATGTGTTCCAAACCTTAATTATTATTCAATTCAATTATTTGTCCCATTTGAAATTAGCCTAGCGGGGGTATTAGTCCCATTAGGACAGTTCTAGTTTTAAATGGTATTTTTTAGTGTATGTAGGATATTTTTACTTTCCGATCGCTTCTAGACAATTTTTTTTTCAAAATACTATGATTGTTTTTCTACATGTACAATTGCTAAGCCCCCCCCCCCCCCCCCCCCACCAATGCCTTTGCTTACACATTTCAGGCGTGCCCACACCTGAAAAACAACATCCGGACACTTATCATCTGTGTGTGACTATGCCACAGCAAATACGTAGGTTTAGTATTATAGAGAAACATGCAGTATGCAGAGATTGATTCTGTGTTTTGAATGTATATTTCATCGTCAGTTTAGGATAACTGTCCATTATCCATAATCCAAAGCGCATGCATGCATTTAAATACACCGCCATGAGTGATGTATAATTAGTCTCTATGTATACTACATTCCAAAATCATTTGTAAATCTTACCCACTTCATTAAAGCCTTATATAATTTTATGAATCCACTCCATCGACTAAAATGAATGTGAAAATAAATCTCAAGTTCGGACGGTATCGTGAAACCGTCTGAATTCTCAAGTTCTTCAGTAATGGTCACAAGAAAATGAACAAGTGTAAAGATTGGTCTTGACGATTACAAAGTTATCGATTAATTAACGCTAATCGAACCAAAAAATAAGTTCTGATAAAAAAAAAACTTGAGGTAGGTTCAACGTTTATAATATTAAACAGTTTTTTCGATCATGATTTATCGGTATTAAAACAGAAAATAGCGAGTCAATAATTTTATGTAAGGTAGTAAAAATATTAGCTGTAATTATGTTGTCAAACATTTTTTGCAATAAATTATCATTAACTACTCATGTTTGTAAAAATATTCCGAACCTTTGTGACACCGTAGGTACTGACACTATAACAGTTCCTCACTTTTTAAGCATACTGCGTGTGACTTAAAGAATCTTGTATTTAAAAAAAAATGCAAGAACACAATGTACAATTTTGTTTATCGTCTTTTTGGGAGTTGATTTTAATAAACTCTCCTATGCAGTTACTCTGGCAAACCGAAAGTGAAACAGTGTTTGGACCTAAGCACAAATCATCACCGCTGACAAGATTTAGTTCTTGAAAATAATTGATAAATTCGATGTAATGGTATCTTGAAGCATTGGTTATTAAGAAACTTATTTATGAATACTTGAATATAGTCAGATGTTAAATAGTACGAACAATTTAGATATTTTTTGCAGTCATATGTATTCATACGCCAGAGTTCAATAAAGTCTTTTTCAACCATCGGCTGTCTCCGTAAATCTCCGACAATCAGAGTCATTTTATATTTAGAAGTCACATCATCAAGCTATCATGTGACCTGGTCCATACAATTTTTTGAATATTTCGATTACTAACACATAGTTTGATGGAATCAATTCTATCTTTAATCATTACACAACACGATTCATACGGGGTTTTTCTAAAAATTCTTGTCGGAAAAGTCCGAGAATTCATATTATAAAAAATGTGGGTAATTCAAAGACAGATTATAAATTACTTGCCAAGCAAAGTAACATATCGTTGATTTTAAAACGAATAAAAATCGATGAAATCAACTCCCGTCAGTACTTCAGTACTTTGATTTTTGTTAGAAATCAGTTCAATGTATAAGTAGGTTTGAGTTAGCCTGTAATAGGAATCAATTTTTTTCTTTTATCTCCTTCGCATTATTCCATGACCATTTTGTTCATATGGCTCTTTGTTTAAATATATAACTTGAAATAGGAAGTTTTATTTAAAAAAAAAAGAAGATAAGATCGAGTATGATTACATCATTTCTGAATCATTCTCAGGAACCATATAAGATATTGACTTTCTGCATATAATTAAATTCACTCGTGTTCATTACAAGGAATTGGACCACTAATCAAGAATTTGACTGTGTATCACCTTTAAAAAATGCAACAGTATTAAAAACAAAATCGACATCATAAGGAAAGAATTAAAAAATCAAAATATAAATATTAACATAGCAATTTTCAATACAAAACAAAAGAAAAATTGAAGAAAAAAGAAGAATTTTTTTAAAAAATCACAGCCGATAGGAACATGAAATAATGTTTAGATTAAGTTGTACATTGAGTTAACTTCTTTGTTTATATTCATATCAACCAAGTATGATTCCCTTTATTTTCAAAGAAAATAATTCATAGCTCTGTAGAAACTGACAGGACTGAAATTTACACGCTTTGTTTATCGATTGGTCGAAACATTAATCGACCTAGCTAAGAAAACTTATCCTCGACTGCACGAAAGAAACATGATGATGTCAGACTCAACCTCCCATTTAAGACGACCTAGCTTTTCCGTTTAACATTTTAATGTACATTAAGAATGTTTTAATTAATTTTACCTACTCTTTACGACCAATTCATTAATTTGTTAAAATAAGGATGTTAATAGATTATTTGAAATTAGATACGTTCATTGATAATTCATGTGGGCTATGACGGTATCGATCATCGCAGAAAAAAAATTACATAACCCGCTAGGATGTGTTTTGTTAATTTTTCAAGGTTGCCACCTTCATATCGTGCATAAATCAGAGAAAGCATTTAATAGTTTGAGTTGCGCTTATTATACACACCCATTTCTGCCCCTCTAATTCATAAAAAATTAGATGTAAATCATACACATGTAGCTCTATATATACTGACAGAGCTGAAACCCTCACAATCCAGTTCTAAACATTAAATTGATCGGTCGAAAAAAGATACAAAAAATATGCAAAAAAAGTGAGATTTAGCGCATTTTCAACAAATTCCCATAAGGCCTTCTAAAAAAAATTGATAACATTCAAGACTACATAGGAAATCTGGGTCACTAATTTTTTTTTTCTAAAAAAAAGATGATATATCAGTAAAACTTCATGCCAAAAATTTCATAGAAATATATAAGGTAGAAATAATAAGACTCAGCCTCGTTGAGAATAAAAACAAGGAATTGGGGTTTTTTTTCGGGCATATTACATTCATTTTGTACATGTAAATGCACTGTTAAGATTTACTCAACATTAAGATTGTGTGAGGAAACACAAGCACTTGTTATCTAAACTTAAGAGATATTAAACAATACAAGTATTTACCGGATCAGTGAGAAGTGTGCAGTACTGCAGACTTTCATCTGTCTAATTTTTAAATAGATGTTTTACTGTGTTCTTTTAGCTTGTTCAACCAGAAATGTTTCTAGTTAGGGTGATTTAACCATGCATCGGACACATACCTTGGATCCGACAACTTTGTTTATAAATATACAAATAAATGTGCATGCGGTCATATGTTGTTTCGTATATTCCTGAATTAGAACAAATGAACTTTCTCATTATTTAGAATTTGACAGTCACATTGTCAAAGAAATAGCAATATAGACATCGTAAAATGACATCAAATACGCCATTATTGAAAATTTAGTTACGAAGATTTTAAACTAAAGCATTATTTGAATGTTGTGCGTTTGATTGTGAATTAGTGAAAATGCACTCACTGCGTAAAAAAATTAGAAAGAAGTAAGTTTTGAAACAAAATTTGATTAAAATAAGTCCAAGAAATTTGAACAATTAATGTCAAGGTCATTATTGCACCATATGTTCATTTCACCATGGATCGGACACAAATTAACCATGCATCGGACAGTTTTCACTGCATGATTTCTTCTAATAATATGGAGATTATGTGTCCATTCTTGTGATATACTTTAAATGTGAAGTAAAATAAAAATTTAAAAAATAATTGATACAAACATTTTCCTCAAACCACTTAAAAATCGAGTTTTACGGACACACCCTTTTTCGTCCAAAGTTCCTGTAGGAGCTGGCACGATAAAGAACCCCTTATGATAAATATTCCTTTAAACAGAAGCACTAGTCTAAATTCCTATATGTAGTTTTGAGGATTTACATTAAAAGATATATGAATAGCAATTGAATAAATTAATATTTCCGAACCTATGTATTTTTGCATTAAAACCAGAAAATGTTGTTATTTTTAATCTCTACTACACTGCTATAGCTGTCCGATGCTTAGTAAATATTGTCCGATCCATGGTGAAATAGTTCAACACTTCATTAATTTGCTTTATTTTCTACATTTTAAACAATTTCACAATTTTTTCTCCAATAATTAAACAAGGGGAAAACCTGTAACTTTTAAAAGAAGTTTAATTTATATTTGGACGATATTTGATGCGTGAACAAAGGGAAAAATCCAAAGGTGTCGGATGCATGGTGAAATCAACCTACTGCATTTTAAGTAATTTAACTGAAAATGATTTAAAAAAAGATGTTTAAAGATAAAAAATACCGGCAATGGTAATTGCTGAATAAAGACGATACAAGTACATGTATTTGTTAGGTTCTTTTTTTGCTTTCTTAATCCAAGCACTATTAGCGTAGATTCCTATTTCAACACGAGGAATTATTATCCGCGTAAAATGGTGAGAAGCGCATCTCGCGAATTTTCAAATCTCACTTTTATTTCTTGACATATGTTACCTACATTAAACTATGTTAAAAATTCGGCATTCGCAATTTTATGTTCTCGCGATTTGATGGAAAATCGCCGAGTCGTGATATTAAGTACTGGCGTAAAATAAGGAATCTACAGTATATGGTCTGAATAATGATATACTAACTTTGAAATAAGATTTTTTTTTTTTATTTGTGATGTAAAAATGTTAATATCAATGCTTTGGTAAATAAAAAAAAAATAAGATGAAGCAGACACCTAAAATTAATAGCAAAATTTTTCTATAAAACTTCACCAAATCATAGCCAATTTTGAGCATTAAGCTAATATCAAGAAAAACAGAAATACATGTAGATAATCAAATATGTGTGCAAATAAAGTATAATAAGAGATTATTTAAAATAATGTGAAAATTAGATTTAAAAGAAAGGTATAAAAACTATACGCAACGAAAATGACACGTATATTTTACGCTTTTCAGACGACGTTATGATGTAGCGTCATGTTTGTGACGTTATTTCTCTGTTTTGTCAAAGTTGTCATAAGCACCCTTTTTTCATGGGCGCAATCATATCTCAAAAACCATAAGGCCAAATAAGCTGCTACTTGTGTGAAAGCATCCTCAGATGGTGTGGTGTAGATTTAAGTTTGTTCAAATCATGGTCCCTGGGGGTAAGGTGGGGCCACAATGGTGGGTCAAATTTTTACATAGGAATATAAAGAGAAATTTTATTTTTAAATCTTCTACACAGATCAAGACTGGCCAGAAAAGCTGTTACTTGTGTGAAGTATCATCAGGTAGCAAAACCATATTTTATTTAGGAGTAGGATGGAGCCACATGGGGTGGAGGGTCCAACTTTACAAAAGAGAACAGTTTAAATTCACCAAAGTTCAAATGTTATAATATATGGTTTAACTTATATACAAGCATTTTGACATATTTTTGATTCTTTAAAATTGTTTAGACTTTGGCCTCTGGACAATTCTTGGGCTGACACAAGTTTGATGCAGGTTTATATCCCAGCTGAATTTGATCTTCTTGAGAACTGTAATGCTCAATATGTGAAATGTCTATACTGTGACAAAAAGGGATCAATGATAAACAGAATATCCTGGGAAAAAATTGAATTTTGATATACAGAATCTGTTAGACTACATTGTCAATATTTTTTTTGGTATATTATTCTGTAAAGCTGATTTTATAATGTCTATTGTTGCTCAGGTGAGCAATGTGGCCCATGGGCCTCTTGTTTTTGGAAACCGGGGGGGGGGGGGGGATTGAAATGTTTTACTAATCCTTGGAAAAACTGATGAAAAAATAGATAATCAACAATCTGGGAAAATCCCAAACCATAGAATATAGAAATTTTGTAAGGTTTTTACACTTTGTGCACATTGAGGCTTATAATTAGTGCAATAATTTGGCAGGATCAAAGTTAATATTAATTGTCAAGAAAAATTCTGATTTACAATCTCTTAGTCTAGATTAAATCATAATGATATAGATATACAAATTTTTATGGTTGTTTATACTATTTGTGCAAAGTGGATATTGTTCTAATGAATATTCTTATCAAAAAGTTGATAATATTCAAATGCACATAGGGAAAACATGATCTTTGTTGGGGAAAATATAAAAAAAAAAATTAATTTTAACCTTGATTTTTTTCTTACTCATGATAAAGTGATACACGCACTTACTTTAGCACTCAGAACAATAAAAAAACAAATCATTTTAAGTCCAAGAATATTTAATTATAATACATAAATTCAATGGTTCTGTAGATGATTGTGGATTAAATAGAGATGGTTGTCTATATAATGGAGAATGTCAGGATGGAGTTGACTCCTACACATGTAAGTGTGTGTCAGGCTTCTATGGAAGACACTGTCAGACTACCAGTGATCTCTGTAGTGGAACACCATGCTCAAACGGAGGCTGTGTTAACAACTATGCTAATGCTACATACAAATGTTTCTGTGATTACCCATACCAATTAGGTAAGTAATGTTGTTCAGAAAATGATAATTCAGTTAAAAGTTTGCAGATTATCAAGGATGAGATCAGTAATCTGTCTGGTTTTGACAATTAAGGTATTCGATGTATAACGGCCACATTTTGTACCAAATAAATGAATGGTCCGTTAATCTTAATCATGATATCATTATGAAGGTGTTATCAAAATAAAATACTCCACCGAAGGAATTTTCAAAATGTTGATTATGGTCCAACTAATTACACCTTGAATTTTGCATTGAAGTCAATGGGCAACATATGTTTCATTAAGATATTGTAAAAAGTAACTTATGATTAGTAAAACTCTTTTGGTTAATACCTGCATAAACTGTCTCTTTATAAACATATAAAATAAAATTAATCATTTACCGGAGATATTTTGACGAAATTAAAATTTTCTTTTTTTATCAAGGGGAGATAACTCTTTAAAAAAATTTAAGGTGCAAAATGACCAGCTCCTTATATGTTGTCTGTCATGTGAATTTGGTTCATTTCACTTTCATAGTTATCTAGTAATACATATTTAACTACTTTAAAATGATTCAAAATTGTTCAATATCCCTTCGTTATACATTGAATACCTTAAATGGATATTTTCAAAAATAAATTAATGTGCTCTTATCAATGTCATAATTATGGTATGATATGCGAAGACAACCACTTGACACTTTGAATATCCCTCCAATATGAGATAAAACTCAAAGGTGTTCCATTTAGAAACCTTGAAGGATATAATGCCATAGTTGCTCCAGAAGTTTAAAGTTATCAGTTGATATAGCTTGTAGTTGTTGAAACTGATTTTCATCAAAATTTCACAGTTGTGCTAAGCTTGATTTTTTTGTGTACCCTGATGATAATAGATCAAATCTTTGAAGATTTTACCATTTATAAATTAGTATATGTACAGTATTCACAATGTAAGCAGTTGGCTATTACATACAATTTTTAACTAAAAGAAATATAAAGGTCATACTGCTAGCTTATCATAATCATAATTGCTTTTAAATTATATTCCAACTTGTTTTATTATAATCAGGAAGCAATGGTCAGTGCAAGATGATGGATTTATGCAACACTACCAACTGTAACAATGGAACATGTCTGAATGGGAAGTGTAGTTGTTTGGATGGATATGAAGGGTCACTTTGTCAACACAGTGTGGATGAGTGCAAGACCAGCCCCTGTAAAAATGGAGGAACATGTGTGGATGGACATAACGACTACAGTTGTGAATGTCTCTCTGGATTCACTGGTATGTATTGTTTTACATGGATCTGATTTTTATCTCACTAAGACGAAGTCAGAGGGAGCTTATGCTATAACCCCAACGTTTGCATCTGGTACTGGTTAAAGTTTTTGTGCAGGTCCTGTTTCTAAGTTTACCTATTACTTGTCCTATCTTCACCAAACTTGCATGGATTGCATCTGGGCATACTACTGGACTAAACATACTTAGGTTTTGAATCTAAGCTATAAATTTCAAATACTAGGCCAAAATAAAATTATTGTTTGTTTAGAATTACCTCCCGCATCATTGATATACCCCCCGCTGATTAAATTTTATAAGCTATATAAATTAAACTAATTAAAGAACTTTTTTGGAATTATTTTTTTTTTACCTATTTTTAAAAATTAGTTAAACTTCAAGGTTGGAAAATAAAAAAAAGATCACATCTATAATTGGTTCTAGAAACCTCCAAGCGATAATTCCAAACAAACATTTTTTTAAGGATGGCCCTGGAGGAAGTTAAGGATTTTTGAGCAGCTTAAAGTTTTTGGAGCAGGTGCAATTTCATTATCATATCTAAGTTATTACTAGTTCTATTTTCACCAAATTTGCATGGATAGTGAATCTTATGACACTCAGCAAACTTGGACGCTGAACCTGAGCCATTGGTTTTTGATGCTGGAGGAGGTTAAGTTCTGAAGCAGGCCAAAGTTTTTGGAGCAGTTGTCTCTTAGTTATTACTGGTCATAACTTCACCAAACTTTTATGATGCATTTAATGATAAATAAACACTTGAAAGGCTTAAATGCTAATTCTGAGCCATTTGTTTCAAATGCTGGATGAGGTTAGCTTTTAGAGCAGATGCTTTTTGATAACCATTTCCAAGTTACTAATGGTTCTAACTTTACCAAATTGAATGTATGATGCATCTTGTGATACCAATTTGCCCGACAAGCTTTAATCCAAGATCTGAGACAAGGGTTTCGGATGCTGGAGGAGGTTAAGGTTTTTGAACTAGTTGAGGTTTAGAAGCTGGCACTGATACTCCAATAATTATGTCACAATGTTCAAGGGGAAGAATATTTTGTACTGTGTATAGAATAGACATGGTCTCCTCAAGACTACTGTTACTGAATAATTCCTTACAAATTAGTATGAGGTAAGATATCATATGATACAATATATATTTGGTTTAATATTATAAAAGTGCGCCATGGTCTCTTTAAGTTTATGTCTCATGTATGTTAATATTAGCTCTGTAATCTTTGATTTGGCAAATTCTTTTGATTAATAACATCATTTTAGCAACATTTGGAAAATATCACTTTTTGTTTCATTAAAAAAATACTCTTAAGCCAGGATAGTCCTTATATATATATATATATATATATATATATATATATATATATATATATATATTAGCAGCTTGTATGTTTTTTAGAGTGGAGATGTAAACAATTAAAGGAGCAGTTTTATATATTACCTTTGTGTTTTAGGAAAAGATTGTGAGGAGAATCGTAATGATTGTCCAGGATCCTGTAATATGACGTACACTGAAAGGACTGTTGATAAGATTGATGAATGTGAATGTATATGTATGGCTGGATATACAGGCACTAACTGCATGGTAAATACTTTTGAAAAGGACCTTTGATATCTCAAATACTGATATTTCCAAGACAATGGATAGGTCAAATTACTTTGTAAGTCCAAACCACTTCTTTTTTAAGTATTTTTCCCTTGATATCTCGAATACTTACATATATTGAAGTTTTTAAACAATCCCATCTAGTTCGAGATAACAAAATTTGACAGTATTTAAGGTTCAGAAGAATCTAGAATAGATCATTTTTGATATTTGAAAATGCACTGATTGTATTTTCTCCTACGCATATTTAACATTTTTTTATTTCATATAAAAACTTTATATGATTTTTTACTGATATAGGAGGAGATTGATGAATGTGCCAGTTATCCTTGTAAGCATGGAGCCACTTGTACAGACCGTGTCAATGACTACCACTGTAACTGTACAGAGGGATGGACAGGCAAGAACTGTGACCAGCAAATCGACTATTGTACAACTACCTCTAACAAGTGTCAGAGTGGGAAATGTTTCAACTTGATTGATGATAAATACTGCAGGTTCGTCACAGGTTAATCCATTACTGAGATTAAAAAATTGAAAAACAAAATTAAACTATTGTGAACTTCCAAGCCAAATGCTTAAACAACACTTGTTATACTTTTGTTCTGTTATGTTTTGTTAAAAGATTTTCTCACTTTAAAAAATGGAAATAGAATAGTATTGAATATTGTACACAATAACCGATTTCCAAAAAATATTCACTTGTCATGCCCATCTAATCAAATTAGAAATAGACCATCGCTTGTGTGCTAGGTTTTGTTAGTTTTAAATGAAATATTCAGCACTTATTTAAACGGTTGATAGGGGGATGATTTACAATATATTACTGTATACAGGGTTATTTTTACCCTTCTACTCTTGTAAAGAGTTTTGCCCCATCTTGAATTCGCCCAGACACAGTTGTGTTTAAAGGGAGATCATTTGAGACATTGGAATTCGCCCAGTCTTAAATTCGCCCGCTGACAACAAGGGTGAGAAGGGGTAATAAAAGGAGGCTGATAGACATTGGAATTCGCCAAGTCTTAAATTCGCCCAGTGACAACAAGGGTGAGAAGGGGAAATAAAAGGGGGCTAATACTTTCCTGTGTAGTATACTGTATTTTATCCTGGTTTACAGATGTAGTGCTGGGACAAGAGGTGATACATGTGAAGACATACCAGATGTGTGCAATGTTGTCAACCCATGTACAACAATGGGTTTATGTAGAAATTTAAATGGAACATCAGACTGTTCCTGCCAGATTAGTAAGTTACATGACTGTACACATGTACAACATTTAAATAATGTTTTGAAAAAACATCTATTTGGTGGTTTTTTTCATTAGACAAAACATTTTCAGAAATTTATTGTATATTTATACAAGGTAAACAAATCTAATTAAATTTAAGTCACATTAGAAGATAGGGAAACTGCATCAATATATGCACTTATTGTGCAGAAGGAATAACAAAAAGAACAATTATAGTATATGGCTAAATAAGGAATTAAATTTAAAACTTGAATTTTTGTTAGACTACTCTGGAAACTCTTGTCAGTTACTGAAAGACTTCTGCACTGGATCTACCGCATGTCTATATATGGGCATGCCTGGTACTGGAGGGGCGTGTACTAATCTGGAGAGTGGAGGGTACAACTGCCAGTGTCAGACAGGTAAGGTGCTGAACTGTTGGTATCTGATATTATCACAAGGAATTTGGTTTTGCAAGATGTAAAATGATCAGGCACGGTTCATTAATTTCAGTTAGGAAATAGATATGTGAGATGATACATTTAATGTAGTTGTTTAAGACATTGTAAGTCTCATAAGAAGAAAGCAAGGCAGAGAATTTGAGATAAAATAATTAACAACAAAGAGTTTGAAATCAAATACATTTAGTACAGATATTTGTGAGTTATTAAATGATTTTGATTTAAAGAAATGTCTAAATTTTGTAGAAAAAAGGATGTTTCATATAAATTGAGAAGTTATAGACAATTGCTGGATGAAAGCCCCTGATAATTTGACCAACCTATCACTGTAAATTGACATTCATGGGAAAATAATTAGGCAGTATTACTGCATGTCATTTTTAGCTGGGCTTTGCTGAAAGCAGTCCTGGCTGAAGGCATGCAAATTGCCACTGTTTCTATATAATAGCACAACTGCAAAAGTAAACAAAATATAAAACAGTGTGAAAGAAGAAGCGTCTGCAATACCAAATAGCTTAACAGAAAGCCATGTGTTTTTTTCAATTAAAATAATTACATGATTTAAAAACAAGACCATGCAATTTGGACATATTTACAATGCGCACGAAATTCTGTGAACTACTTTACAAGGCATTGGTATTCGGCTAAGAAATGGAGGTTTGATTTATAATGCTTGTTTCAAAATCTAATGCACTGTCAATTTTTTTTCTGCTAGACAAACATATTTTTGTTAATAACCACTTACAAAATTTAGTTGCTTCTGACACTTAGTCAACATTAAAATCATTAGAGAGAGATAGAGACAGAGAGATTGCCAGTCTTCACTACACAATATGCAAAAGACACATCAAAAAAGCTTGGCTTTCAGTACTTCAGTAAAATGTACTTTGATTTCTCCATAGGTTATTCAGGAGCCACATGCCAAACTAAGACAACCCTTTGCTCAACCCTGAATTGTGGAAGTAGTGCTCAGTGCAATGAGGAGATTGGTTGTTACTGTCCAGAAGGGAACATCCTGACTGACAACAAAGTATGCAAAGGTATGTAATTAACCCACAGCTTCAGTGATATTGTTCACAGCATTATATGTTTGGATATTATTACTTATTAGGTTTGTTACCTACAGGATACAGAAATATATAGGGTTGATTAATATCATAGATGTTGAGGCGAAGCCAAACCGTCTATAAGTTTGACTAACCCAATATATTTTTGTAGTCAGTCAGTAACAAACCTGGTAAGCGTTTTATTTTCCCGTGACATATTTATTTACAAAAATCAATGATCTGAGCAAACCATGTAAAAACTGCCTATAACATTTCATCCAATTTAACTCATTAAAACTCCTCATAATTATCAATCTCACCTTTCAAATACCGGTAATACTCTTTGGAAATCTTTGCTTCACCCGTGTTTACTTACAGTGTTTTGTTGCTCTTCAATTTTAAACGTTTCCTCCCTTTCCTCTGCAGAGATTTGAGCAAATCTTGACACTGCCTTTTTTCATCTGATCCATACACAACAATATGATGTCAATATTCAAAGGGCATTTAAAGAATTTCAAAGGGCAACTACTCCAATAATTTTGAGAACTTATGGCTTGCGTTTTCTGTATTAAATAATATAAAATGTCGAAATGAGCAGACGAGGCGTCGACCAATGACAGCCATATTGCCGAAAATTAATTCTCACCAAACAGACAGAGATATATGAGGCAGTCACATGCTATGTTTAAACCAATGAAAATGAAAAAATCTATGAAAACCAATAAAAATAAACCAATAAAAGCCAATGAAAAAGTCTAAAGGAAACAAATAAACATATTGTCTTTGCAGTTACTGCAACTGATTGTTTGTACTATCTGATACAATAGTATAACATATAATAAACATATCCTGACTAAAATAAACATATTGTCTTTGCAGTTACTGCAACTGATTGTTTGTACTATCTGACGAATAAACATTCAAGGTTGAGAAATAATTTAAATCTAGTTTTCTTTAAATTTCAGAACCTTCCAATGACTTTGATATGTTGTTTGACCCTCAGATAGGCGATGAGGGAGCCTATACCACCGCAGTTCTGAATGATTCCGATAACAGTGATCTGTCATTCATGTTATGGGTCAGGTTTAATAAGGATCAGAAGGATATTGATAACACTGTGATCTTGAAGTTGGGGTATGGTTAACAATTATATACAGTGTACATGTATATACAGTTAAAATATTATGACTTTCTAAGAAAATTACTTTCAATGTTTTCAATTTTTCCCAGATCTTGATTAAATTGGTATAATTTATCAATGCATAAAATTTGTGATAAACCAACCGACCCAGAAAGCAATTGAGAATTGCATTCATTTTTTAGCTCACCTGAGCTATTCTGATCACATTTTGTCCGTCGTCCGTCCGTCCGTCTGTCTGTCCGTCCGTCCGTCCGTCCGTCTGTAAACTTTTTACATTTTGAACTTCTTCTCTAAAACTGCTTATCCAATTTCAACCAAATTTGGCACAAAGCATCCTTATGGGATGGCGAATATAAATTGCAGAAATAAAAGTCCGATCTGTATTCAAAGCGGAGAGAACCTTGAAACTGTAGAAAAAAGGGGGTGCATTTTTAAAAATCTTCTTTCCAAGAACTACCGAGGCAAATTCAACGTAGTTTAGCATAAATTATCCTTATGGGAAGGAAAATATAAATTGCAAAAATTAAGGTCTAATTCAGTTTCAAATCTGAGTTATTACGAAAATAATGATAAAGGAAAGGCGTGTTCAGCTTCGGTTCGGTTCGGCATCCGGTAAAATGGGTAGGCAAGACTTGGCCTGGTCAAAACAAAAGATTGGCAGTTATTAATCTGCCAATCTCATTAAAATTTCAGGATATTTGATGGACCAGTTATATTTGTATTCGCTGTAAATATTGCCGCAAAATAATGCGTATTTGGAATTGACGATTGCCGATCTGCCCCGGCTTTTATTTTGCCACGGCCCGGGTTTGCATACCCATTTTACCAAGACTCGTATTCCATACTTCTAAAACGAGGTTCTTTGTTTAAAACAGCCATGACATTATACGAAAAAGGGTCGATCTGACTATGATGAATTTGCTTGTTATGCAACAGTTCGTGTATGAAGGGAAATTTTTGAAACATGCAAAATATATTGGTGCCGGTTTTGTGAAGTAAATTGAGGCTAAATATTTCAATGCGTTGACAGATTTCACACATGACGTTGGTGTTAGCTTGTTCTGATTTTCGTTTCGTTTTCATTATTTATGCTTTGTAATTTAACCTGGGAACTCTTGTATTTCGTGATTTTTACGTATCAATTCAAACAGAGACTTCGGTAAATCAAACAGTTAACTGTTTACCTGCGCAAATTAAGCAAAATCTGATGTATCAAAAAAGTACTGAAATACAATTCATTCTATCGGTAATTCGGCTTTATCTTTTGCGTAATGGTAGATTAATGCAATAGGTTTTGTTGAGATCGATGCTCGGCATTTTCTCGAGTTTATTCAGTTTAAATAGAGTTTGATATCGCTGAAGGAAATATGTAGGTATATATACATGTATATATATGATTCATTTCGAAAAAATAGTGTTCTTTATTTGTTATAGTGCATGCATGTTTCTTGTGTTTAATTGTTTACAATTTCTATTTACTAACCATATTTGAGTGTTAAGCTTCGAATTATAAGCAAGATACAGAGATTTGCTTACAATTCTATGTTTGTACACAGATCTTAAAAACTAAAGATTGAAAAGGTAAAAAATTTGTCAATATTTATTAATATATCAATATTTATTAAGAAGTCTGTTCTGCCAGAAACCAATTTTAACAACTTATTGTATTGTAAACTTAACCTTTTTTCGTCATTATTACTCCTACTGTACATGTGATCCTTGACTGTGTTTGTGTACATTTGTATAAACTGATTTTGAACCTTAAATACCAATGAACTGGTCTTGAGTGAATAAAAGAATTGAAAATCTTAGGCCATTCTTTTTTTCCATTTTAAATGCTGAATAGGAAATACCAAGTTAAAAATCTTAAGCTGAATGTAATAAAGTCATATCAACAAAATATGACTGAAACCTAGGGAAACTGTGAGCTCTGTATCTTGCTTATAATTCTACGATTGACGCTGAAATTTTGGTTGAACATTAGAAATTCTATATGAATTAGAGTATGTTAAATACTTGTACAAACAAAATAAAAGAATGATATTCTGTATATACCTACTCTCTGGGGTCCCCTCATTATACAATAAATAATGTGAAATCTACATCAATTTTGATAGTTTTTCAGACACGAGTAAATAAAAACGACTTCTTTAAAACAGTTTCCATAGTTCTGACACATTTCTGTTATGGGGATAAAATAATTATCGCTATTCCTAAGAAAATATCACAGCGGAAAATTATCCTGGTTTGTACGCGAGGTAAATAACAGTCATTTAATTATAATGGAGAAGACAAATTAAATTTTTGAATGTTTTAATTTGAGGAATTGAGCACATTGAGGTACAATTTTCTTCTTCACATCTGTACATGTAGGATTTTTAAAATAAAATACAATAACTATTATATATTTTTTTTAAATACAATAACAAGTAAGTAGTTGATGAAACAAATGTACCTATATGCTCTCATATATTTTGATCGCTTTACAAAGTGGGGGGGGGGGGGGGGGGGAGGGGCAGAACGAAAATATAGGGAATTGGAAGTTTTATACAACTTAACAGTGTACCCCTACCAAATGTTTAGTTTTATATCTTGCGTAGGATTTTCTTATTCTGGTAAAAAATAGTATTTCATAAAGGTACAATGTCAAATATTACGTGTATGCAAAAATAAGTGTAAAATTCGAATACTTGACAATATTTATTTTTTGTTATTCTACCGAGGGACCATATGGCACAATATCTTTTGAACGCCAATTGTTGCTCAGGTGAGCGATGTGGCCCCATGGGCCTCTTGTTCTTTGTGTTTATAAACCTTCATGACAAACACAATTATTAATTTTTGTGTAAACTGACCAAATTATGTTTATATGCGCCCCCCCCCCCCCCCCTTTGAAGAAGGGAGGGCATATTGCTTTGCTGCTGTCCGTTTGTCGGTCGGTCGGTTCACCAATAGTTTCTGTTTATTTTCTTTGCAGAGTTGTGCATATTGAGATAAAATTTGTTATATAGATTTATTAGGATAATATCTAGGTCAAGTTCGTTTTTGAATATGATTGAGCAATTTCGACAGAGTTTTGCCCCTTGGACTTAGTAAAATTCCACTTATTTGCAGTTTCAGTTCATTTTCTTCGCAGAGGTTGCATGTATTGAAATAAAAATTAATATACAGATTTATCTTGGGTACGATAGAGCAATTTTCGACAGAGTTATGCCCCTCAGACTAAAAAAATTTCCACATTTATTTTCAGTTTCTGTTCATTTTCTTCTCAGAGGTTGCACATATTGAGATGAAATTTAGTACACATGTATACTGATTAATCATTTTATCTAGGTCAAGTTTGATTTTGGGTACGATCGAGCAATTTTTAGCTCACCTGAGCTTAAAGCTCAAGTGAGCTATTCTGATCACATTTTGTCCGTCGTCCGTCTGTCCGTCTGTAAACTTTTTACATTTTGAACTTCTTCTCTAAAACTGCTTATCCAATTTCAACCAAATTTGGCACAAAGCATCTTTATGGGAGGGCGAATATAAATTGCAAAAATTAAAGTCCGATCTGTATTCAAAGCGGAGAAAACCTTGAAACTGTAGAAAAAGGGGGGTGCATTTTTAAAAATCTTCTTCTCAAGAACTACCGAGGCAAATTCAACGTAGTTTAGCATAAATTATCCTTATGGGAAGGAAAATATAAATTGCAAAAATTAAGGGGTAATTTTGTTTCAAATCGAAGTTATTACGAAAATAATAATAAAGGAAAGGCGTGTTTCAATCGGGCTCGGCATCCGGTAAAATGGGTAGGCAAGACATGGCCTGGGCAAAACAAAAGATTGGCAGTTATTAATCTGCCAATCTCATTAAAATTTCAGGATATTTGATGGACTAGTATATTTGTATTCGCTGTAGATATTGCTGCAAAATAATGCGTATTTGGAATTGACGATTGCTGATCTGCCCCGACATTTATTTTGCCACGGCCCGGGTTTGCATACTCATTTTACCAAGACTCGTATTCCATACTTCTAAAACGAGGTTCTTTGTTTAAAGCAGCCATGATATTAAACGAAAAAGGGTCGATCTGACTATGATGAATTTGCTTGTTGTGCAACAGTTCGCGTATGAAGGGAAGTTTTTAAACATGAAAAATATATTGGTGCCGATTTTGTGAAGTAAATTGAGGCTAAATATTTCAGTGCGTTGACAGTTTTCACACATGACGTTGGTGTTAGCTTGTTCTGATTTTCGTTTCGTTTTCATTATTCATGCTTTGTAACCTGGAAACTATCGTCTGTATTTCGTGATTTTTACGTATCAAATCAATCAGAGACTTCGGTAAATCAAACAGTTACGTTAACTTTTTACCTGCGCAAATTAAGCAAAATCTGACGTAGGGGTACTGAAATACAATTAATTCATTCTATCGGTAATTCGGCATTATCTTTTGCGTAATGGTAGATTAATGCAATAGGTTTTGTTGAGATGCTTGGCATTTTCTTTAGTTTATTCAGTTTAAATAGAGTTTGATATCGCTTACGGAAATATGTAGGTATATCCATGTATATATATATGATTCATTTCGAAAAAATAAATTGTGTTCTTTATTTGTTATACATGTAGTGCATGTTGTTTACAATTTCTATTTACTAACCATATTTGAGTGTTAAGCTTCGAATTATAAGCAAGATACAGAGATTTGCTCACAATTCTATGTTTGTACACAGATCTTAAAAGCTTAAGATTAAAAAAGTATAAAAAATTGTCAATATTTATTACGAAAATTTTCAAAATCTGTTCTTCCAGAAACCCACTTATTGAATTGTAAACTTAACCTTTTTAGCTCACCTGAGGATGGGGCCACAAGGGGGGGGGGGGGGTTGAAGTTTAACATTAATATATAGAGTAACTCTTTAGAAATCTTCTTCTCAGAAACTAATCGGCCAGGAAAGCTGAAACTTGTGTGGAAGCATCCTCAGGTAGTGTAGATTCAAAGATGTGAAAATCATGACCCCTGGGGGTAGGGTGGGGCCACAATGGAGGGTCGAAGTTTAACATATGAATATAAAAAGTAATTCTTTAAAAATCTTCTTCTCAGAATTAATCGGCCAGGAAAGCTGACACTTGTGTGGATGCATCCTTAGGTAGTGAAGATTCAAATTTGTGAAAATCATGACCCCCGAGGGTAGGGTGGGGCCACAATAGGGGATCGACGTTTTACATAGGAATATATACAGTAAATCTTTAAAAATCTTCTTCTCAGAAACTAATCAGACAGGAAAGCTGACACTTGTATGGATGCATCCTCAGGTAGTGTAAATTTTAAAGTTGTGAAAATCATGACCCCCGGGGTTAGGGCGGGGCCACAATGGGGGATCGAAGTTTAACATAGGAATATATACAGTAAATCTTTAAAAATCTTTTTCTCAGAAACTAATTCGCCGGCAAAGCTGGAACTTGTGTGGAAGCATCCTCAGGTAGTGTAGATTCAAAGTTGTGAAAATCATGACCCCCGGGGGTAGGTTGGGGCCACAATGGGGGATCGAAGTTTAACATATGATTATATACAGTAAATCTTTAAAAATCTTCTTCTCAGAAACTAATGAGCCAGGAAAGCTAAAACTTGTGTGGAAGCATACTCAGGTAGTGTAGATTCAAATTTGTGAAAATCATGACCCCTAGGGGTAGGTTTGGGCCACAATGGAGGGTTTAAGTTTAACATATGAATATAAAAAGTAATTCTTTAAAAATCTTCTTCTCAGAAACTAATCAGCCAGGAAAGCTGAAACTTGTGTGAAAGCATCCTCAGGTAGTGTAGATTCAAAGTTGTGAAAATAATGATCCCCAGGGGTAGGGTGGGGCCACAATGGGGGGGGGGGGGCAAAGTTTAACAAAGGAATATATATAGGGTAAATCTTTAAAAATCTTCTCAGAAACTAATCAGCCAGATGATTCTTTATAATTGTTAAGACTTTGGCCCCAGGACAATTCTTTGGCCTCACGAGAAGGTTCAGAGTTTGATGTACGTTAATATCCCAAATATAAACTATTGTTAAAGATCTTTTTTAGATCTGCAATACTCAACATATGATATGACTATAAAATCATCCTGTTAGAAAAGGGACTAATGATTATAAACATAAGAATATCCAGGGGAAAATGGATTTTATTTATACAGGATTTACATGAATTATTGTACATTGTCCAGATAGTTTGTATTATGACTCCATTGAGCTTATTTTATCATACCGCTTGTTCCTCAGGTGAGCGATGTGGCCCATGGGCCTCTTGTTAGACAGAGTTATGCCCCTTGGACATAGAAAAATTTTACTTATTTGCAGTTTCCTTTAATTTTTTTTTTTGAAGTGGTTGCCTATATCATGATGAAATTTGGTATGCAGATTTATCATAATAATATCTAGATCAGGTTAGATTTTGGTTACAAACGAGCAATTTTCGACAGAGTTATGCCCCTTTGACTTACAAAAATTCCAATTATTTGCAGTTTCCATTCATTTTCTTTATGGATGTTTCCAAGGGAGGGGGCATAAGTGTTTCACAAGCATCTCTTGTTTTATTTGATTTGAAAATTTCTATCTCTTGAAATAGACTGATTCTAGGAATATAGCTTGATTAAAGTTTGTAACTTTTTAGACTAATTGAATTGTATAAAAATTATCATCAGTGAGGAAGAGAGGGTGTTTAATGAACCTGAATAAATTGTTATCATTTGATAACCTTTTTCACAAAATTATAAGAGATTTGTCAATATTTAATGTAGTATTATCATGGACCTGTGTATCCTATACGGATCATTATTTGTCTTCCTTGGATAGCAAATAAAGTTATGGAAGAACCTATATTTCCTTAATGACTGTCTTTAAAATAATTTTTAGGATTATGAAAAGTAGTTTTTGAAAAATGAAGCCAAAGTGACCACATGTGAAAATACTGTATTTAAATACTTTGGCATGCATATGTATCTGCAGTTTAAAAAGTGCATATAATATAAACATGTATTAATGATATTTTAAGATACATTAACTGAGTGACATTCTTATTTACAGAGATTTTGCAGAAGTAAAAAATGATTCAATCACTGTGTGGAATACTACAAACAACTTTGTGGTAAACTTTACAATCTTTGGAAAACCAATTGAAATGGATGATGGCAAGTGGCATGTTATTGTGTGTTCTTGGAAACGAAATGGAGAATCATTAGTTGCTGTGGATGGTGTCAAAGTCTTTGAAGAAACATCTCTTCCAGGAATATTGCCCAAAGTGTAAGTTGTAAATAATTATAAGTGAGTGTTGAAATGTTGAAATGTAGCAAATCGGATTATTTTCAAATTGACACATTACATTGGTATGTTACATACAAGGGTTGGGTACTAAAAGGAAATTCAACTTTTAAACAGAAACCATTTAGAAAAAAATGATTTTTTTAAAAAGAGAATTGTAAGACATTACCCCCAGGGGTAGGGCATAGATACAATATGAGATCAAGCTTTTGTGTAAAAATATGTAAGATATTTTTTTTTAATATTCTACTGAAAAACAGCATTGCCATGAATATAGTTGCATGTACATGTATTTACCATTAAGCAAGTTTTATTTATGAAAATTAACTTTATTTTGCAATCCACTAGTATTTCATATTTTTGCAATATTACTGGTTTTGCTTAAAATTGGTGACATATTTGTTAATTGTAGACTGGTTAATTGCTGAAAATATTCTTGAATACTAAGTTGTCATGAACCTTGCCAAATTTTGTTACTGACAAAAAAAAGTTGGTTTACAGTTTATGGAAGCATTCTCAGGTCTTGTTGATTGAAGTTTCAGAAATTGTGTTGTATTTTGCTAACATTATAAACTAAAGAAAAATTTTTTTTGCATCTACCAGGACTTGCTTAGCCAGTGCCTTTTAGGAATGTGTTGATCTGTCTACTAGAATATGTCTGTTTGTTTGATTTTCAACATCCCATTTTCACGCAGATTGTATTTAGTAGAACTTGTTTTTTAACAGTTGATGAATAAATTAAGTTCAGTTTAAGTATCCAAAAATGCTATTCAGATCTGCATATTTATGATATATCGTATATTTATGCATTATTATCAGTTAAATATTTGCAGTGAACTTTATTGTAATTATTGCATTTTAATGAATCCTTTGAAAGGTAGTACGTATTATACCTGTCCTATGGATTATTTAGCCATAGGGACTCTTGTTAATAAAGTCATAAAGTTTGTTTTTTCTCTTTTAAATAGTAATTTTTATTTATATTTATAGGTTCAAAGTTGAAATTGGTAAGAAATTTGGAGGTCGTATCTCACAAGTAAAACTATGGGCAAATAGTTTAACAATCAGTGATGTTTACCAGCTTGATGAGGATAAGAATTATGTGCCACCTGGATCAACTGTTGTTCATGGTTGGTACAACTATAGAATGAACAAAGGAGTTGTTAAAAAGAGCCCTACACAGATTGAGAAGGAGGTGTGTGATGTCCCTGCCTGTTCAACATCAGGTATTGTAACATTGTAACATCATATATAATATAACTGATATGATGAATATGAAGTGAAAAAAAAATTAAATTATGCATTGTATTTTTCAATTGTTTCCTTGCTATTGCAAATACAGATGTTATATTCCTCAAATAATAATCAAACTGCACCTGTTTATACAGATCGATAGACATTGAAGAACATGGTTGGATTTTTAAGCTTTTACCAATGATTAAGCTAATTTCTTGTGAAGTTTTCCTTAAAACATGCAATGATTTCTTTTTTAATGAGATTTATGAAGTTTATCATGCATTGTATTCAATTTTTTAGATAAGATTAAACCAAAAATAAAGGAGTGTTCAAAAGATGTTTCAATATACTCTGCTGCCAGAATCTTCTCACATTCACTTCCAAAGTTTACTGACATGTTTGATGATTTCAATGAAAGTTTGTCTTTGTCTTCACATAAAGGTTTGTGTGTTTTGTTTCTTTTATTCAATCCTTTTAAAGAATTGTACGACTTTTTAAATAATGTAAGCATTTTAAATTTCAAATCTAATATTTGTTTTCACTGTATCATGATTTTATTTTCACTGACACTTTGAAATGTATTGAAAAAGTATAACTTTAATTTGTTTATCAGGCAGTACCTTCACACGGGGTGATTACAGTTTACTGTTCATGGCCTCTGATGATAATGGCAATACAGCTATGTGCCACAGCAAGTTGTATGTTAGATGTAAGTTCGTTTTAACTCATTACAGCTGAAAGTGTTCATGATGTAAACTAAAATAAATTTTAAACTATCTTGGAAATAAATATACATATTATTATAATTTATATAATAAATCCTGATTTTTTCACAAATGATGTTATTTCAAATATTTTTTTAAATACTGTACAAATTACATCTTAGTAATTTCACCTTTGGATTGTAAGGTTCATTTTATATTAGACAATTCTTGTTTAGTGGTGTTGTTTGTAAAATTAACAATACTTATTTGTAATCATTTCAGATAATGATGAATGTCCTGCTCCAAGAACATCTTCAACAGTTAAATACTGTTCTGGTTCCAGTGGAGATATTTGTAAACTGGAATGTCCTAGTAATCAACGGTTATCTCTACCTGCTCCAAAATATATACGTTGTTCAGAGCTTGGTGTGTACAATCCACTTAAACCTCAAGAGAAAACTGTTTTGCCTTCATGTGGAGGTAAGTCAACAGATTACTTCTACAAATCTTTTCACTAAAACCAGGCAATTTTTAGTCATTAACTATAAGGTATTTTATGGGACATATTTCTGCCATGGTGGAAAATTCAAGAAATATGTCAATTTACAAGAAAAATACATTAACATGTAGTATGATTTGCTTGCAGGGTGCAGTAAAATTATGTTACCAAAAGGGACTCTCTTAATGGAACAAATCATCACTTTCTTGATAATTTATTATTGGTTTACCAATTTCAGTTCATTTTAAAATGAACAGACATAAATATGTCAAATAGCCCCTCAAGGGGGCCTCACAAAAGTGAATTTAGGTTGTAGCAACTCCTATGATAAACATGCAAAATACATGCTGACAAAATGTGTATGATGGTTATTTTAAAAACTTTGAACAATTATTGCCTGTGAGAAGTAGAAAAGACATATTTCTATCAACAAACATGTCCAGGAGAATCTTCACAAGTCCTGCATGTGTTTTGTTAACAGTAAATATGCAAGCATAATAGTATAGAAGGCTGAACCCCGTAACACGTTGCGATGTAAATATCTCATAATTATTAATTTAAGTGAAATAATTTAATTTCTTTTATGGAGAAATTGCTTTTTAAAGACTATTTGGCCAGAAAAGCTTAAACTTGTGTAGAGTCATCCTCGGGTAGTGTAAATTGAAGTTTGCAAAATCACAGTCCCTAGTGGTAGGGCGGGACCGTGATGGTGGTTTGAATTTTTACATAGGAATATATAGAGAAAATCTTTAAAAATATTCTGGGAAAGTTTTTGGTCCAAAACTCAGTACTTAGTGTGAAAGCACAGGTTATGAGATTAAAGGTAGATTTAAGTTTGATGAAACCATGATTCCTTAGAGAATAGTGGGGCCACGAAATGGGGGGGGGGGGTATATAGGAATAGAGAAAAATCTTAGAGGTACAACAACAAAAGGGGCTTGGTATTTACCAAAAAATAAGAGGTGGATAAAAATTGTCAGATTTTCAATTTTTTTTAGCAAGATCTACTGTACTCAGTTGTCAAGATATTTTGATACTGTAATGCTAATTTGATCAGAATTAAGGCAATTGTTGCTCAGGTGAGCGATGTTGCCCCTGGGCCTCTTGTTAGAAAACTAATTTCAAAACTTGCAATCTTTTCTAAATTTAATAATTATATCTTCAATATGAAATAAGTTAATATAAATGACCTATTTAAAGATTTTAACCTCTAGCTAGGTACTGTTTTCTCTTAAAGAATATATTATATGGAATTAATATTTCATTTTCCATAAATCTAATATATGTATCGATCATCATAAACAATCTATTATTTACATATATATGTATATTCATGGAATATATATAACTTTTCCCTATAAAGTGGGAACATTGTATGACATTAATTTTTTGTGTATTAACAATTTATGACAAGATATGAAATCTAATATTAAGTTCTTTTTAATGTCATTTTTTGGTCGTCAATATATCTATATTCATGTAATCACAATAAGACCAACAATTAATTGGGAACTGTAAAAAGGACTATTTTTGCCCCATGTTATTTTCTTAGACTGTAAACAGTTTTGTCCCAATTAAAACTTGCCCAGACAAAGCTTTGTTTATAGAGAGACATTATGTAGGGCATTGTAATTCGCCTAGTCTTCATTAATTCACCCACTGGCAAAGAGACAAAAAGTAAAACAGGAATAAATGTGTTCCCTATAATCTTTCTTGGAATTTATGAATCAGATATGTTATATCCAGGGTAACATTTTTTACATATATACCAGCAGCTAAATAATGAGTAAACATTTCTTCAATAGTAAATATTGTAATATAATATCTTTGTCCTTTGAGTGATACACAATCACTATCTTGAAATAACTTATTATAATCAAATTTCATAATATGAAGTAAGCGAAAATATAAATTAACATTTTTACCCCTCTTAATTCATGTATTCAATCAATATGACACAATTAGAAAATACAGAAAGAGAACTTTCTCAATCTTTTGCAAAAGAAATTCAATCATCTTTAATATTTAAAAGTTTTTCCCATCATTTTAATTTTCTGTTGCAGCTACTACATCACACAATGTCTTAACACATATATCTGTAAAGTTAATATTTTCTATTCTAGCTGATTCAAATTCTGAATATTACCATAAACGTTCTAAAATCTGTTTTAAATTTGTAGTATCATATATACTAAACACCATTAACGAGTAAATACATGCAACATTTGTCTTTTCATGAAGACTTCAGTTCTGATAATAAGTTCTGAAGAGATAATCAATAATTATTCACATATACTGGGAACCATTCCAATGCATCAACTAATACATATATGGTAAGTAAATAATAAATGTATGAAAATCAGTTTGTTCTTTGCTTTTTCTCAATATGAACATTGTAAACATGGTGCTAGTGTATCGTAATTCCAAATTAAAGTTACTCATGTAACCCATCTTCTATAAAGAGAGTCTCAAAAAATCAAATGTCAGTGTCTCTAAATATATAATCAAACATAATCTCATGTTCCATATCGTATATTCAATACTCTATTCAATAATTTAACTGTATATTGCCAATGTACCATTCAATTATATCTCTTCCATTGCAATATTCTATTACAAATGTATTTTTACATTTATAATCCTTATCACCGGATTTTTCCCTAAAGAGGAAGGTTGTAAAACAACTGATCTCCATTGACAATTTGTCTTGGTAGGAAATTGCTTGCATTGCATGATCTAGACAGGCTAGTATATATAGCTTTTATATTTGATCTAATTCTACATGACATATGGTAAAAGTTTAATTCACCAAATTCTTAGGATAGAAATAAAGGACGGTCACCTATCGTCTCTTTCTTTAATATATACCGTACTCTTTTATTTCAATCTAATTGAACATGTACCATACTTTGGTAATAAGTTTTAATGTTATAAACAAATAGGTTTATAGTGAACATTGTATTATTTCTGGATTTTCATTCTGAACACATTGATCCTCTTTCACTCTGAACCTTTCCTTTTGGTATTATATCTCAGGGTTTCAGCAATGTATCAAACAACTTCATTTTTTTATATCATACAGTGTCATAACAATACTTGTCAAGCCTTAGTTTCCATGAAGTCTTCATTTAAATTACATGTAGCTTAAAATAAATTCATGTATGGAATCAAATCATCTAAGTCAATAAATGTTTGGTTCTTTGTTCCTCAAATCATCCTCATGAATCATATAATGATGTGCAGGGTTATGACTTTTGTAATAATTACCGGTATGGATGCAAAAAACAATTAAATAGTAAAACCATATTAATTATTTGACTGAATACATGTATATTACTGGTGCATGTACTTATTCTAAAAGTACTTTTCAAGTCCAGTATCCTAATGTTTGTTTGATTCCTCTCTATTACTAACTTAGACTTATATATGTCTTTCATTCGAATGTTGTAATCTGTTTTCAACATTCACTGTCACTTCAGTCAAACTTTATAACTCTTAACTCAAACTTTATATCTGAATAAAACTGCACATACAATTGATACGATTCAAAACACTGCATGAATTGTCTTTTGCACCCATTCCAAACAGTGATCAATTTAATTCTCTAATATTTTATGAATCGGTTCGTCTTTCAAAAAATTCATGATTCTCCAAGATTTTTAAGCTTCTTTCTTCCAAACTTCACAACTTCGACTGTACAATGTAAAATAAATAAATGTAATGTAGACAATCATCTTTTCTGTGACAATAACTTGAAAACACCATATATTATGTGGTATAGAAAACATATGTATACATAAGCTTCTCATCCCAGAATTAAAACATTTCACAGCCAATGTATTGCTCTGAGAAACAAAATTAATTCCTCTTCATTTGTGCAATTTCTTGTTTGGTCTTCAATGACACCAAATAATATTACTGATATCATCAGCTGTACTTATTTCCAACCATGTGCAAACTGATGCCTTAATGAATACTTCTTTTTTATCATGATCAATAAACCAACATTACTTTCATGTTAAATATTGCATCAGCCTGTTCAGATGTTCTAAATTGACATCTTCTTTCACCTACATGATTTAGTACAGTTGTATTATTACCCTGACTGTTATTTTGTTCAAACTTCAGACCTTTGGTCATTTTACTATGAGCACTACATTTTGTAAATTGCATGTCGTAAACCAATTGTTATCTCCAGTATCAGTCAGCAACTAAGAGAAATTCCTTCTCTTGTCTCATTTATATCCCTGATATTGAGATCAATAAAACTAAAAGAAAAATCTGAACACAGCGTGTTCTAATTGTACTGTACTATTTAATATATACACAGTGTGTATATTATTCAACTTGCGGTGTAAAATATAGTCCAAATTCTGAACACAACCTGTTTTTAGCTCACCTGAGCTGAAAGCTCAAGTGAGCTTTTCTGATCACCTTTTGTCCGTCGTCCGTCTGTCCGTCTGTCCGTCCGTCCGTCTGTCCGTCTGTAAACTTTTTACATTTTAAACTTCTTCTCTAAAACCACTTATCCAATTTCAACCAAATTTGGCACAAAGCATCCTTATGGGAGGGCGAATATAAATTGCAGAAATAAAAGTCCGATCTGTATTCAAAGCGGAGAAAACCTTGAAATTGTAGAAAAAGGGGGGTGCATTTTTAAAAATCTTCTTCTCAAGAACTACCGAGGCAAATTCAACGTAGTTCAGCATAAATTATCCTTATGGGAAGGAAAATATAAATTGCAAAAATTAAGTGGTAATTCTGTTTCAAATCTGAGTTATTACGAAAATAATAATAAAGGAAAGGCGTGTTTCAATCAGTTTAATAGGTTCGGGTTCGGCATACAATAAAATGGGTAGACAAGACTTGGCCTGGGTAAAACAAAATATTAGCAGTTATTAATCTGCCAATCTCATTAAAATTTCAGGATATTTGATGGACTAGTATATTTGTATTCGCTGTAAATATTGCTGCAAAATAATGCGTATTTGGAATTGACGATTGCCGATCTGCCCCGGCTTTTATTTTGCCACGGCCCGGGTTTGCATACCCATTTTACCAAGACTCGTATTCCATACTTCTAAAACGAGGTTCTTTGTTTAAAGCAGCCATGACATTATACGAAAAAGGTTCGATCTGACTATGATGAATTTGCTTGTTGTGCAACAGTTCGCGTATGAAGGGAAATTTTGAAACATGCAAAATATATTGGTGCCGATTTTGTGAAATAAATTGAGGCTAGATATTTCAATGCGTTGACAGTTTTCACACATGACGTTGGTGCTAGCTTGTTCTAATTTTCGTTTCGTTTTCATTATTTATGCTTTGTTACCTGGAAACTATCGTCTGTATTTCGTGATTTTTACGTATTAAATCAAACAGAGAATTCGTTAAATCAAACAGTTAACTGTTTACCTGCGCAAATTAAGCAAAATCTGATGTAGGGGTAGGTGCCTACTGAAATACAATTTATTCTATCGGTAATTCGGCATTATCTTTTGCGTAATGGCAGATTAATGCAATAGGTTTTGTTGAGATGCTCGGCATTTTCTCGAGTTTATTCAGTTTAAATAGAGTTTGATATCGCTGACGGAAATATGTAGGTATATACATGTAATATATATATGAATAATTTCGAAAAAATAAATTGTGTTCTTTATTTGTTATACATGTAGTGCATGTTTCTTGTGTTTAATTGTTTACAGTTTCTATTTACTAACCATATTTGAGTGTTAAGCTTCGAATTATAAGCAAGATACAAAGATTTGCTCACAATTCTATGTTTGTACACATATCTTAAAAACTAAAGATTAAAAAAGTAAAAAATTTGTCAATATTTATTAAGAAAATTTTCAAAGTCTGTTCTTCCAGAAACCAACGTATTGTAAACTTAACCTTTTTAGCTCACCTGAGGGTGGGGCCACAATGGGGGGTCGAAGTTTAACAAATGAATATATAGAGTAAATCTTTAAAAATCTTCTTCTCAGAAACTAATCAGCCAGGAAAGCTAAAACTTGTGTGAAAGCATCATCAGGTAATGTAGATTCAAATTTGTAAAAAATCATGACCCCCGGGGGTAGGGTGGGGCCACAATGGGAGATTGAAGTTTAACATAGGAATATATAGAGTAAATCTTTAAAAATCTTCTTCTCAGAAACTAATCGGCCATGAAAGCTGAAACTTGTGTGGAAGCATCCTCAGGTAGTGTAGATTCAAAGTTGTGAAAATAATAACCCCTGGGGGTAGGGTGGGGTCACAATGGGGGTCGAATTTTAACATATGATTATATAGAGTAAATCTTTAAAAATCTTCTTCTCAGAAACTAATTAGCCAGGAAAGCTGAAACTTGTGTAGAAGCATCCTCAGGTAGTGTAAATTCAAATTTGTGAAAATCATAACCCTGGGGGTAGGTTTGGGCCACAATGGGAGGTCGATGTTTTACATAGGAATAAACAGAGTTAATCTTTAAAAATCTTCCTCTCAGAAACTAATCAGTCAGGAAAGCTGAAACTTGTGTGAAAGCATCCTCAGGTAGTGTAGATTCAAAGTTGTGAAAATCATGATCCCCAGGGGTAGGGTGGGGCCACAATGGGGGTCAAAGTTTAACAAAGGAATATATAGGGTAAATCTTTAAAAATCTTCTCAGAAACTAATCAGCCAGATGATTCTTTATAATTGTTAAGACTTTGGCCCCAGGACAATTCTTTGGCCTCACGAGAAGGTTCAGAGGTTGATGTACGTTTATATCCCATTTATAAACTATTGTTAAGGATCTTTTTGAGAACTGCAATACTCAACATATGATATGACTATAAAATCATCCTGTTAGAAAAGGGACCAATGATTATAAACATAAGAATATCCAGGGGAAAATGGATTTTATTTATACAGGATCTACATGTATTATTGTACATTGTCCAGATAGTTTGTATTATGACTCCATTAAGCTGATTTTACCATACCTATTGTTCCTCAGGTGAGCGATGTGGCCCATGGGCCTCTTGTATAAACGTACTATCAACCAATACACAACGTGTACTGTAAAACTTGCTGTATAAAATATATTCACGACGAAATTCTGAGCACAGCGTGTTCTAATCGTGCATTCAACAAATACACAACGTGTATTGTACAACTTGAGTTGTAAAACCACATGAACCATAAGAACGAAATGCACAGATTATCAATCCTCTCAAACCAAGACTTCATCATTGGTAGATTGAATTCGTTTTCAAAGGCTTTACAAACCTTGCAACTAAGACCACGTCCTAGAAAATTTATTAACTCCGCAATAACCATAAAACCGACAAGGGCTCATGTCCCAATGTCGCCAGAAAAAATATGAGTGTTTATCACAATGGACGCACTATTTATACGGTACTTCCAGGTAGGTTTTTAGCTTTTTTTGAAGGGCGAACACAAGCATAATAGCCAGGAAATAATGCTACTCGATACTCCGATATGCTGAAGGCTGGATGAAAAGAATGTTAATTATGGTGCGAATCTGACAAAAGTACCATGAACAGTATATGAGAACCAGTGAAGAAGATCGCATATTTGGTCTAAGTGAAAAATATATGTTGATTTCATTTGTCACATGAAAATATTGTGAGAATAAATTGAATTATATTTGTTAATTTCACAGATATCATGTCAACAACAATTCAGTTAGATGTGTCAATGGTGTATTCCTTACAAACTACCTGTAATGATATTTTTGAGGGATCAATTGAAACCAAGCTTATGGCAGATTTTAAGGATAAGATCTACCAAACTTGGAATACTTTATGTTCTTCAAGTGACTGTTCTGATGTTTCCATCAAACCTTCTTGTGGACCTGGTAGTAAACAAATGATGATGGCAATACAAATAAAAAGACTGAGGTTTGGAATGTACATTCTTATATTCTTTTTTACATGTATTGATAAGCTCTTTTTTAATCTATTAAATTTTTTTTTATTGTTTGCCTGTTTTCAGTAATGAGATCACAAGGAGATCTGGTGGATCAGAAAAGTATACACCTAAAGAGGTCGTAAGAGTTTTGATATTTGAAGAGGATGCATTTGATGCTAAGGTAAAACAAAAACGTAGTGTGCATGGGAAATGATGCTGAATTAGCATGGAAGTTTGAATTGATATGAATAATTCATGAATCAGAGCCATACAATACATTATACCTGAAATAAGCCCACACATTTGATATAAAACATTTAGATTGATTCATCACTCTTTTGAAACAAATATTTTAACTATTATATTAAGTCTGGGGAATATATCAGACTTTCATCAAAACACTTATTTAGTGTATTACAAAATTAGTTCACTTTAATTAGGGCCCTGTTGTGAAGGCACCCAATAGTGATAATTTTGTCAATTAATCCATCAGTCTGTCCTTTGAGATCATTTTTCCAAAGCATATCTTCTCTCCCCTTGGCCTAATCTAACTCATACTTCACCTAAAATGAGCATTTGGGTAAAGGGTGTGCAATGACCTTGAACCAAGTTCTAGGTCTAAGATTAAAGACATAGCAAAATTATCTGAAAAAAACCATGTATGGATCATATATTCTATATCCTAGGTCCAATCTGGCTCATACTTCACCCCCAGAGTTTCTTTGGTCAGAGTATGCATGACTATCAATGAACTTTCTAGGTCAAGGTCATATCAGACCATGAAAAAAAATCAGTGCATATCTTATTTCCCCCTAGCCCTAACTGGCTCATCCTTCACACAAACGGAGTAATGGTTGTGCAGCAACCTTAATTAAACTACTAGTAACTTTCACGGTCAAAGTAAACAACGTCCTTAAAGCCTGTTGGTAAGGGTTAATGAGCTAATAACTAAGTCATAGGTCAATGTCAAAGCAAAATCCTCTGATACTAGTATTCTTTTATTCTTATTTCTATTATTTAAGTAGGCCCTTTGAGTTGGTCACCATATCAATGATGTGTAGTTTAATTCAGTTGTGAACAATACTGTTCTTACAGGACATTGGTGGAGCAATGGTACTGAATGATCAAGTAGTCATAACTGACACAGTCTCCTGTCCTGCTGGTTACATGGTGATTGGAGACAACTGTGGTAATTTTCATTTCTATTCAATTTTTTTTTTTAATGGTTGTTTTTCTTTACTTGAATACTCTATATGATTCTGATAACTAAAACTTGATAGATCACAATTATTCCTTTGAACTTTTCAGGTCGACAATCAATATAATGTTAAATTTTACTTAAGCTTCATGCAATACATGTCATAGAAATGCATCATCAATGTTTTGTCAAATCTAGATAAATCTGTGTCTACCAATACTCTGCTTTTAGTTGCATGCAGCATGGGAACATTCTACAACAGGACCAGTCAGAACTGTGAATTCTGTCCTGTTGGAACTTACGGAAGTTCTACTGGATTAACAAATTGTACAGTCTGTGGATCAGGCCAAACTACACTCGGCGTTGGTTATACACTCAGTAGTGACTGTGTTGGTAAGTCCTGATAAAATGCTGTTTGTTTATCTATTAATTATGGGTATTTAGCACACCCATGTTTAGAAAGTGCAGATGTTTAATACCAGAGGTTTTAAAAACCATTCTGTGTGAAATGAAGTAATTAATTCTTCATTCTTTACATTGCTGTTTATAAATGCTATGTTTCCTGTGAGTTGGAATTACTCTGTGATGTGTGTATACAGAGGTATGAAATTCGTGATTTTGACTAATTTTGTTGTTATTTATGAACAAGTTATATCAATATTTATTATGCCTTCTGTCAGTTTGTCACTATATATTCAACACTCATCTATTTTCGCATAGTATTAAAGGATTTATATAGCGTAGGCATACTATGCCGAAATAGAGCACGGCAAATGTTTTTAACGAAAACCTTTCAAGCGCCGACAGCGGGAGTCGAACTCACGACGCTAAAATCATTCCAGCTTGAAGCCCAACGCGTTACCGCTACGCTAAATTAGCCGTAATTACAATTTACAGTATTTATATATATAAAACGTAGATATGTACAACTGACATCAAGCAATTAAAATTATTTAATTTTCCAAAAACACTTCATTATTGACGGTAATTTTGAAGTTAAAGTTTCTTATAAACTTTTTAACAAATTGATTGAACATTTTTCAAAGAAATTCTACATGAAAATCACAAAAACGCTTTTTTAAATGACGCTTGCATTGATAAAGAATGTACAAGAAAAAAAAAAAGAGATTTCGTCTGCTTAACATTTCGAGTTTTCTCGGTAAGGCCAAATGTCTCTCATTTCTTGAAAAGAACATAAACCTTTGTTGACTTTTTATTGCACAACAACTTGTTGATTAAATAAACAATCAAATCAGTTGATTAATTTGAAGAAAAAACAAACGCTTGCTTTTCCGGTAATTATTTTTAAGGACTTGTCAACACTCGAACGTCACAGCTACTTATAGCAAAGCACGTCAGTATATTCAACAGTCGGCATAATAATAACAATAGTGTTGTGTTGTGCGTGTACTATGCCTAAATAGTAGTCAGGGTTTGATGCATAGTGCACGAGCCGGAGGCTCGTGCACTATGTATCAAACCCTGACTACTATTTAGGCATAGTATTTAGGCATAGTACATGCACAACACAACACTATTATATAAATGGTGACTTCCCTATTAAAGCATCTTCGCTAGCCAAGGGTTTTTGCTCCACTACGCTCCCCATAAACCCTTGGCAGATCTTATTACGAAAACTCGGTCACAAGATCTGTTTAATGATTGGCTGCAGGTGCATGTAGCTTATCCAATCGCATCGTCGTAAACAAGTGCTTATAAATAAACTTTCAAAGAAACACTCTTGTGATCTTTGGTAAAACATTCAGTGCTTTTCACAAGTTGAGGCACAAATTCTCGAGTACAGTTTCTCCACAACGATTGTCTAGCCAGATCACTTTTAAAAAAACGATGTATTTTACTGGATTTAACAGAGATTAACAAACTTGTCAAGGCTCGATTAATTGTAGCATGGGAAGTAAACATGGCAGATGTAGAAGTTGCCTATCCCGTTAATATACATGTACCTAACATTGAAAACACGATGGAAGAACAATTTGTTTACAAATTTGAATTGTTTTTTCAGGTCTTAAATTAGCTGATAATGCTTATATCAAATGATACTCGAAGCATTATTATTCCCATATTTAATGTTTTTAATGTACAACAATATAGATTGTTAATAATGTGTTATAAAGACAAAACATGATTGTAGCATCATTGACACTGTAAACGGAGTAAATACTAGGGATGGGACGATGCACCAGTGCATCACAGTATTTATTTTGACGATATTTGGATCGATACATTTACCATTAATACAACGATACCTAAGCGAACTTTTTTTTATTTTCCAAAAATATCCGAGCTTCATATATCGGCTATTTTTAGTCTGCGCGCCTAATATGAAAGTATAAAGATGTCAGAAAACCTCGTAAAGTTCTCAAAACTGTTAGGAAGCTAAATCTGGAGTGTGGACAACTTTTGGATTACTTGTTTATGAAAAAGTAGTGTATATGAGACTAAAGTACACTCATTTTAAATATATCAAAATAACTTTGGACATGCGGTAATACATCGACAGATTGAATAAATTTTAACCCTTATTCATGTTTTCATTTAGTTGCAATGAATCGTGATATGTATCGTATCGCATCTCATGTATCGTGATATGTACCGAATCGGCTAAGTACAGAATCGTCCCAGTCCTAGTAAATACCCCTCTCCCTGAGCCCTGGATGCATGTACTGAGAGTGTTTATTTATTCTGTATTTGAAAATTCCTCTATACGAATATCCACTTGTGGTATAACTTATAAAGTAAAAACAAAGAACACATGGAGCAGGAACCTGACTAGTGACTAGCAAAACCCCGTACAACTTCATGATGGAAACTTAAGTTTAATTTGGCTTTAATTCCTATTCCATCAATCTACATGGTCTACAATGACAATCTTCCCTTTTTTTGTATCCTTGTCAGTCTGTCTCTTTTTTCTGTCATTGCCAAATCTGTCAAACTTAATGATATACCTATCTATCTCGTCGTCGCCTTTGTTGTTGATAGACCGAGATTGATGTCAAGTGACCCATTCAAGGTGTGGTTATTCAGATCTTTTGAATTTTTTTAACGTGTCGGTAAAAAATATAAAAAAAAATTCTGATTTCTTGTATCATTGTTATGTGATTAACTTAAAAAGCGTAATTTCTGTGAAAGTCCTATCTTTAAGTAAATTAAGAAATGAAGCAAATAATCAGATCTTATTATTGTTATTCATTAAAAATATTTCACATATACCTTTAATTAAAATTTAGAAAAAAATGTTTCTGCATACTTCAAAATACATGTATAAAGGTCTTGAACTTTAAATCCCACCTATTTTAATTGTTTTATGTAAATCCTTAATGTGTCATAGTCTATTTTGATTTTTAAAGAATGAAAAACAGACCCACATAGATCTTTTAGATAAAATAGTACATTTATACATATAATCATCCGCAATTTTGTTTGTCTACAGTACATAGTCTTGTTTCTTGAAAACTGAGTTTACTTATTGAACAAATCTAAATTATGATATATTGTTTTAGATGGTTGTCCTGTTGGGAAGTTTTGGGATGGTTCAAAATGTTCTCTCTGTACAAAGCACTACTATCAGAACATGACCGGCAAAGATTACTGCTCTCCTTGTCCACTTGGTAAAAAAACAAGTGGTATGGGCTCCAACAGCTCTTCACAATGTTTTGGTAAGCATTTGAATTAAAGATGTTGTTTACTGTCTATATTAATGAACTAATTGATTATATGATATTGTATGTTATCTTTTTTGGGGGGAGGGGGGGGGGAGGAAATTTTCAACGCAATTTGTACTGAAGTTTTAGGATAAAATCTCTGAAACCATATACCTCAGTCAAGAAACATGTATATTACTAGGTAGACTTTAATTGGCTGTCAGCTTCATTGTCATCATAGCATATTCAAGTGTAAAATTTTGGGTATTATCAAATCTTTGCCTTAAAGTGGTAGTTTATAGCTATAGAAACATAATCTGTGTTCTTGCTGCTTATAAGTAGAAAAAATGTTATCAAATAGGGTTAAGAAGAAATCATAATGAACTATTGATAGTGCCAGCATTTGATTGCGTGTATAATGTATGATTTTTTAAAAAGTTTCTTCAAGCCTTTTTTTATTTATTTGTATAAAAACTAAATCACTTAATGTTTTATTTTTTCTAAATTAGACGATTGTCCTGAAGGAACAGAGCTAAAACCGGACGGAAAATGTGTTGAATGTCCTCGTGGATATTATCGCAGCTTTCTGGAGGATGTCTGCACGGAATGTCCGGCAGGAAACACAACAGCAGGGAATGGTAGCACTAGTAAAGACAGCTGTTACATGAGTAGGTGTCAGATAATATATGTGCAACATATTTCTGTGTCTGGGAATTATTTTTTTTATTTTATTTTTTCAGTAGGAACTTGGGGATGGGGTAGGAGGGGTATTTATTATATATATTAAGGTCCATGATATACATTTGTTTTTCCTAATTTACCGTGGTAACCGTACGTTTCATTATTATTTATTGGGCACCAGTTTAATTGCAATCCATTGCTGAGTCCATTAATGTTTAGCAAAGTAAGGAATGGAACAAAAATTGTTATTCATAAAACTTTAAGTTCAGACATTATTGTTTGCATCTTCAAAACTGTGAAATGTAAATTGAGCCACAATATATTTAATGATTCAGTTTATGTTATACACTTGCTGTGTATGTCTGTTGCAATTAAGTCTTGTGTTTATGTGTGAATGTTTTAACGCTTTAAGTGTTTTCTCTTTTATATTACCTATAATCTACAGGTACCGGTATTTTGCTTTTGTGTAATTATGAATTAAAAAGCTAATTAAGATTTATGATCGTATTGCTTTCAAGAGGAAAGATTTATCAGAAAAGAGACTGCCAGAATAAGAATTAAGTTTGAATGTTATGAAATAAGTATTGGTATGATACATATTAAATCATCAAGGTTCTTAAAGCAATAAAAAAAATTATGAAAAACTTGTAACTGATCTAAATTAAGATTGATCTGCGATCTGAATTCAATGTAGTTTTAAAAATGTCTGCAATGAATATATTTTTTTTTAATTTCATACGTAAACTGATCATAATTTTTTTTTTTTGAAAATCAATGAAGTTATGTGTTAAGAGCTTCTTTTCCTAGAAACATCATGTATGCTGTTTTAATATCAAGGAAGCTTTACCTGACTTGTCAGTGTTATAAAACAAACACCTTACATCATTTGTTTGCATGCAATACATGTATCTATCATGTACTGGTATATTTGCATTTTTGATTATAAATAGATCATTATATTGGATTAATATAAAAACAATTATTTTGGGGGTGTGATTGGTTATAACAGAAAAGCAGAATGCATTCACAATTATTTGATTAGATGTCAGAAGGATTGTAATGGTGAAATATCTAAAATTGTTCAGAAACTAATTAAGTCAGAGTGCAAAGTGATACCGGTATTTCAATTGGAAGATATTGCAATGTTGCACCTTTTTAAAGCAAGATCTAGCTTGCAAATGATGTCCTTTACTTTTGATGTAAGCATGTTGAAGGCTTAACATGAAATATAATTATACTGTTTGATTTCAGCTATATGTTATAATGGAACATATCGCAACAAAACAACAAATATCTGTGAGTCATGTCCAGTTGGAGAATATCAACCGGAAGACCTGCAAGAGGAATGTATCAAATGTCCAACAAAATATTCTACAGAATCAGCTGGAAAGAATAACATAACAGATTGTAAATGTATGTCAAGTATTCTGCATCTGAATAACTGCGTAACTATATTTCTGGATGACAGAAATTCTGTTATTGTTAGTAAGAAGATATTAACCTCAACCAAATAATAAAGCTCATTATTAAATTAAGAATTATAATTGTAGAAAAAATGAGATGTTAAAAGATCTTACGCAGAGTAAATTATTATAATTCTGCTATTCAAATGATATTTTTGTTTGCTTCAGTTTACTGTCCGAAGGGATATGAAATCCTGTCAGCGGCCAATGAGACCTGTCTGCCTTGTTCAAGAGGTTTCTACAAGGACAATTCCGATTTGTTCGGTAGTTGTGTGTCCTGTCCAACTGGTAACACAACAGAGAAAATGAACTCCACCAGCATTGAAAGCTGTTCTATAAGTAAGTATTTTGTTAAAGGGGGAGAGAGTTAAAAATAAATACCAGGCATAGGCTCAACCAAGTTAATGGTATTTCACTTATGATAAAAAAAAAATCAATAAAAATGAATGTTGAATTTAATGCACTTTCAGCTAAATTAAGAACTAAACAGCGGACAAATCTTGTTTTCTACGTCTTTATGTAATATATGACATGATAATGAAGACTGGGCTTGTGATCTTATATATGTTAACATGATTAAATAAATCCATCAATCCAACTGTGCCAGTTTGCAAATAAAGCTTGTTCTCTGATGGTTTAATTACCAATAAGAATAAAAGAGTGTTTAGTGTCCCATAAATGTATCTTGTATGCTGAGTCTGCAGTGCTTGGCCACAGAATGGTCACACTGTTTATGTATTTAATACTACATTCACATCATGATTTTTTAAACTGAAAAGAAATATGTGTCAATAATTAAGATACTTAAAACAGCCTTTTTTGAAATGATGAAAGGCTGTTGATAGAAAGTCATTTTATTTATAAAATGTTTTCCATTCTTTCAAAATTCTGTAAATTCATAGTTGCCAATTATTTTTAGGTGAATGTAGCAGTGGACAAGAGATAGATTCCATAGGCGAGTGTTCTGATTGTGACCTGAATACGTATCAGCTTGTAAATATACCGACATCCACCGACAAATGTTTATCATGCAAGGACAACTATGGCACAAAACAGAAAATGTCTAACAGTTCTTCAGATTGTCTACGTGAGTTTCAGCTGTTTGGTTATTCTAGCATCTTTGTTTTGCGTTGAAGTCAATGAAGGTGTTGAATATTATAGTAACAAATTCATTATTTATTGGGATGTTTTGTAGCCATGTGTCTTGGAGGACACTTCTTTAATCAAACATCAATGATGTGTGAAAAATGTCCCAAAGGAAGCTGGAACAATGGAAACTTTACTATGAAGTTTGAGGGCTGTGTGGCCTGTCCTGTCAATTTAACCACAACGGGACCAGGAATGACGTCAGAGGATAATTGTACTCTGTGTATGTATTTCATAAAAACATTTGAAAATCTGTCAACATAATTAAGGGATGCTTTGCATGAATACATTGAAGTTCGCAAACAGTTATAGGTGTTATGATATATTTATGCCCCTCTTTAAAGAAGGGAGGGAAGATTGCTTTGCTGCTGTCAGTCTATCTCTTTGTCGGTCGCAAAGGCTGCACATGCTAAAATGAAATTTCTTATACAAATATATCTTAGAAATATATAGGTCAAGTCCGATTTTGAGTACAATTTAGCAATTTCAGAAAAGGTTATGCCCCTTGGACTTGGAAAAATTTAAATTTTTTGCAATTTTCATTCATTTTCATTGCAGAGGATGCCCATACTGAAATGAAATTAGTAATACAGATTTATCATAACAATATCTAGGCCAGCTCTGGTTTTTGGTACGATCAAGCAATATTTGACAGAGTTATGTCCCTTGGACTTTGAAAAATTCTAATTATTTGCAGTTTGCGTTGATTTTCTTCACAGAGGTCTCCGCTAGGTTCTACTTTTTCTTTTTTTAATTAATTAAAGTTTCCATAGAATTAACAGTTTTCTTAAATGTTGCATCTTTGATGATGTTAAGGGTACAATCCTGAAAGCCATTATGCTATATTTGACTTGTATTTTCATGTTTACATATCTGCTTCATAGGTCCTATGAGAACATGCTAAAACAAACAGAACTATTCATATTGCACCAAACATAGATTCATGAGATTTTGTACCAATGTTTGCTTGAAAATTTGTGCTAGTAAAATATTATGTTATTGGAGCCTAGGGGTTAGGTAAGTAACCCAAAGGTTGCTGGTTCAATCTCCGCTGTGGTCACTGGATGCTGTAAGTTGTGCTGTTAGAAGGGAAAGGGCCTGAATTGTCTGAGTCCACCCAGCTGAAATGGTTACCAGCATATGCTAAAAGTTAACATGTGATGGACTGGGAAGTCAGTGATTAGCACTGCAGAAACTAGTGATAGGCACCAGCCTCATGTGCTGTCATGATTCTGAGAAGGATTCAACCTTAATTTATTTTAAAATAACTATTTTTTTAACATTATCTAATGATTAAAATTGTAAGGTATTATGACAGACATATACATTGTACCTGATATATTGTAACACAGTTATCTTTTCTTTTTTAACTATGATAGATGTAATTTTAAATTGTTGGGTTTTTTGCTGTTTCAGTGGACTGTGATCCTGGATCCTACATAAGTGGTACAGATTGTCTGTTGTGTGACTTTGGATATTACCAGCCAGCCCGTCACCAGGAGTCTTGCATACAATGTGGAACCAATCTTAATACCAGCACAGAGGGTGCTTCCAAAAAAGAAGAATGTCAACGTAGGTTAATTTGTTAGATTTTGAGAGAAATAGGTGACCCTGTATGAGAATGTATATGTACATGTATATACTGTAATTAACTTGGTTATTGTTGATGCTTGTTTTCTGCTGTGCTACAGTATACTGTGGGGCTGGATTAGAAGGACAAGATAGCTGTACTCCCTGCAAGGAAGGGTTTGTCAAAGGTGGCTCAGGAACTTTTATGTGTCAGGAATGTACAGGCAACTTAACATCCAATGACGCTCGCACTGAATGTACTGAATGTAAGTGGTTATAATTTCCTCCTCCTGAATTCCTACCTTGCGCAGTTTTGGGGATTTTTTTTGGGGGGGAGGGGGTTATGTTATTATGTTTTGAATTCATATAAGGAGGAAAAATTATAGATTGCATAAACTTTATGCACTTATTTTACTTCAGTCAGTGATAGAAATTAGTATAATTTGATTTAAATTATGATTCACAAGCTTTCTAATATGCTATTGTGGAATTCAATATCAAATTTTATTATAAAAGCAACTTAATGCTAAGTTTTGACTCAAAAAAAAAATGATAAAAAGTGATAAGTATTATAAAATTTGTGACCTTAAAAATCATTTGTTTACAGTGTTCTGTGACAAGGGATTTTACAGTAATGCTCATCAAAACAGCTGCATGCCTTGTGATACTGGATATTTTAAAAAGGACAGAGGAAATGCTCTAAAATGTTCTAGATGTCCAGATGGATTTTTAACTCCAAACATTGCTTCAACTTCCTTAGAAAATTGCAATGAACGTATGTCATTTGATTTTATACAAAACTATTTTTTTTCAAAATTTATTTAATACTTGGTACCGGTAATCATATCTAAACTGAATATTAGGATTAAGTACATGTAATCAATTGAATAGATAGAACTTAATCTTCTTTTCAGCTTTTTGCATTCCTGGCCACTACCTGAACTCCAGCGGTGTTTGTGTACCATGTATGAAAGGTTTCTATAAAGATGTGACGGGAAATGGGAACTGTACAGCCTGTCCAGCAAACCTTACCACATCACTGATGGGTTCTACTGAAATCTCCAACTGTTCCATTGGTATATTTAAATACAATGCAATTTCATTTTTAAATGTAGTTTTGTTTTTTGCAACCGAGGATAAAGATTGCAATATTTCATTTTAAATGAATAATTCTAAGATCACTGAGAGTGTTAAAATTGTTCAGAAATAACATTCAATTTGATGTTTTGTGAATCATGTGTATAAGCATACTTATATGATATGTGTTACTTTGCAGTTGTTTGTGATGCTGGTGAAAAGAGGATTAGCAGTAATAACACTTGTATGAAATGTCCTATGGGATATTACCAGCCAAAGAGAGGAGAAAATGACTGTACCAAATGTGATAATGGCCAGACCACGGAACAAGAGGGGACTGATACAAAGGCAGACTGTATCCGTGAGTTAAAAATTCTTTTATCAAATGGTTCTTTTTTATATTTGAAGAAAAAATATCTAAAGCATTATTTAGAAGTTGTTGATTCAGATAATAGGTGAAATTTTATGATTTGCATTCAAGAACATAGAAGTTGGGTCCTTAAATACTACCGTATTTTTCGGGGCATATGCCGATGTGGGGCATAGGCCGAATTGCTCATTTTTAGACAAAATTCAAGAAAATTCCTTAGACTAGCCGAATTGGGGGATAGGCCGATTTTCAATCGATGATTACTATAGTGAAAGTATGACCGCTGTTTAAGGAAGTCATCGTATGAAGTATACTTTCAGAATATCGATGTAGAAAGTCAAAAGAGTAATTAAAGTTATTAAATTTGCTTAACATATATATTTTAAGCAATTTTTAGAAATACATCTGTGTTTTGTAGCTGTTTGGTCTCCCGTATTCGTCGGTGTATCGTTGCGTATCGTAATTTTACATAGTGTAAATTTAATTGCAACACCAACCTCCGTGGTTCTGTCTGGTAGAACTAAGTATAATACTTTACCAAACCTTTTATATTTTATTAATACCTTATTGCTAAATTTCATTTAATCAAGTTATACTTTGAAAGCTACTTGTAAATACGGGGTATGGCGTCCATTAGCTCAACACGTGGTTTCATATTCAAATAGAGTTATCCCCCGTAATCGCTATGAATGAGAAAACGAAATACCAAACATAAAATATTTAATTTGTGTTCTTTCCATTAATTAATTAAATAGTGACTTGCCGTTATGCAGAGAAGTTGTAATGTTAAAAACACAGTTAATGCAATGAAGTGTAACGGTGTACACTACGTGTATCCAGGCTGTGTTTGAGCCACGGGTTTCACACCTTTGTATATACACACGACTCCAGAATACCGTTATTTTATCCAACAGAAAATTAATTGTAAAAACACAAAGCATTTGATTTATTCTACACCCTTGACCAGTGATTCCCACGAACGCAGACATGAAGAATTCACAAAATTTCCGTCATATTACATTCTACCCGGTTTCGTTTTCTTTTTTTACTACGCAATAATAGTTTCCAGGGTTCATACACGAACGTGGGAAAAAATTCTTTTGATTGGGGTTGTAAAGAAATACCTCGTACAGTACTGTACATTTTATAACTCACGATGTCCTTACAAAAATTATCAACGGGACAACTATCGATCAATAGTTCAAACGGATGGAAAAAAAACAACCCTCATAATAAACTGCTACAACAGTACAATGGATAAAAACAGTGGATTTTATATTTTACTGTTAAATTTTTTCAACTTTGAGTCTACAATTGGCCGATCCCGGGGGATAGGCCGGGGCTCGCTCATCGGAGAAAAAAAATACCGGCCTATGCCCCGAAAAATACGGTAGATTAAATCAATGCTTGCAATTTAAAAATATTGTGAGCAAAGGTTATGTTATCTCTACAAATCTTCAAAATAGCATATTTTGACTAATATCGCAGTTCCTTTATAAAGACCAATATACACTGTTACAATTTGTAAGACTACGTACTACTGTAAATTCCTTATATTATGCGAGTACTTAATTCAGCAATCCTGCTGTTTTTTATCAAATCGCAAGAATATAAAATTGCAAAAGCGGAACTTTTATCCTTATTTCTCATGGTTCTCAACTCTCAAAGAATAATGGTAAGATTTTAAAATTCGCGAAGGGTGCTCCCCGCGATTTTACGCTGATATTAATTCCTTGTGTTTAATTAGGAATCTACAGTATACAAATATCCTGATGGATGCTCTGTTGTTTAAAATGGGTTAGAACTACTGGCATGTGATCCCTGGACTATTAATGGGTTCCCATGAGGCTTTCCAAATTCAGCCCAGTAATATGTCATGAAACATCTACCGGCAAGGCATGTGTGAATAGAAAATTCGGACTAGTTGCACATTCATTCAATGGATTTTTTTGGCGTCAGTAAATCGGACCAGTAATGAATTGTTTTAGTCGTCCAAGTAGTTCCCTGTAATCATGGCAAAATTTTATCACTTCACACTCTCACGGGAATCAGCAAGACAATAAAAACAATAATGATGTATACGACATACAGTCAATGGTACCTCTAAAGTTCATCTGAGTACACTCTCAATCAAAGATAATTGAGTGACGTCACAAAGGTTTACACATTGATCTGATATATATTTTTTTTGCGTCAGTAAATTTTGACCTACAATTCATAGTACCAATGGTTTCCAACCTCACGCTCTTGCGAGAATCAAAAGTACATATAAATGTGTAATTTTAAGAATATCATGCTTTTTAAGTAAATAAAACAGTATACTTCGCGTTCTTTTATTTCTCAGGGGAGTTTTAATTTACAAAGTCAGACGACACATAACCAACGTGAACTTTGACGTCACAATAAGGGGAAATAACTCTAACTAAGGTTATTGTAAATCTGCTGAAATTCCTCTTAAAATCTTGCAAAGCTAAAGAATGAGGACATTTCTTCAGATGTAGGAAACAGTTGTATCTTGCACTCATTTGGATGAATGCTAACATAATTATATTTTATTCACTATAATTACAGTAACGTTAATTTCCAGGAACTTAAAGAGGGGGGGGGGGCTCCATTTTCTTTTTATAATATGATGAGCAAATTTTTTTAAGCGTAAATTAAAAAAAAAATTAAAATTAATTTTTTTTAAAAGTGGAGAGGGCAACTCCATTATAAGTCGATTTTCTATGTGCAAATTGCAAAAAAAAATAAATTAACATGGGGGGCTCTATGATAAGTCAATTTTTGTGTGTAACTTTAAGAAAAAATGTCTACTACAAAAAAAAAGGGTTGAACTGACGTACGTTACAATCACTTTAAAAGAGGAGATAGAGTGCAATGAACATTTACATTAAAATCTTTTTTATTCAAAAACATTGTATCTGAGATTGAACTATTGTTCTACTTATAACAAATCTTATAAACTATGATTAATGTAAATTTCCTGAAAAATAAATATGTTTTATTTTAGTTTGCAATAAAATTAATTTACTTTGTTAATTTTAATTGTATTGATTTATCATAATACACTGTTTGAGCACATGCTGTGCTCGCCCCAACGGTCGCACCGTAAAACATATTACATGTTGTATCAGAGAGGATTTCATTTGATAGGAGAGTAACACTTTTTGGGAGTTATTGTGAACTATATGATTTTTTGCAGCCATTTGTCCTGCTGGAATGGAATATGTGTCTAAGAATAGAACATGCACAGAATGTCCCCTGGGAAGTTACAAATCAGAAATAGGCAACGACAAAGCCTGTACCAGATGTCCAAGTCGAAAAACAACAGAATTCACTGGTTCAATATCTGTCAGTAACTGCTCTCTTCGTAAGTTGTTTAATTGTGTTAATGAATTTTAATGCACTTTTTGATAAATGAATTTCTTTATGGTCACATTTTACACCTGGGCTCACAAATCATTCAATGAATTCAATTCTTTCATCCCTAGACTTGAAACTAAAATGGTGTATATATTACATGAAGTATCATAGGACTATTATAAATGAGTAAATTTGATAATAGCAGCATAAGCAGTAAGCTGCAGCACTCAGTTTATGGAGATCTCAAAATGGTTTAAACCATCCTAATGCAGTTAATAGTCATTTTAGAAAATCTGTATGTCTTCACACTTTCGTCAAAGATTTTCCAGCACCAATTTATTGCAGATGCTTGAAATTTTAACAGCTATTTGTTAAGGCATACCATATTGTGGGATATATTTTTATACCAATCGGATGCCAACTTCCTGTTAAATGTCAACTTTGCTTATTTTGAATATTTACATCAGAGCGGGGATATTACTAGTGAGCATTGGCTCACAGATGTCTTATTATTTCTTCAGAAATAATAATACAGATTGTACTTTGCAAGTTCAATATACTCTTACATCATAGGCATAAGTCAAATTGTTTAATGTATGCAAGCTAGCTTTTTTCTGCAATCACAGGGTAAACTTTTACATTTTCACATTTTATTTTTTTTAAATATTTTATTATTCAATATCTGTAAATTCATAGAATATATTTTGTAGCTGACTGTTTGCCAGGGACCTATCGCTCAGCAGGTGGTTGCCAAAATTGTACAGTAGGAACGTATCAGGATCTTACTTCTCAGGAAAACTGCAAACCCTGTCCATCAGTAAAAAATACTACAGAAACAACAGGAGCAAAATCTGAGAGTTATTGCATAAGTAAGTGATTTGGCAATTTTAATGGTACATGGGGCACATATTTTATATCTCTAATACATTATGTTTTTAGCTCACCTGAGCTGAAAACTCAAGTGGGATTTTCTGATCACTTTTTGTCCAGCATCTGTGTGTCTGTCTGTCTGTAAACTTTTTACATTTTCAACTTTTTTCTCCACTGGACCAATTTCAAACAAACTTGGCCATCTGAATTTTTTTCAGGAGTTACAGACCTGCAGTTAGAAAAGCTAAGACTTGTGTGAAAGCTACCTCAAGTGGTGTAGATTCAAATTTCTTCAAATCATGATTCCTGGGGGTTGGGTTGGGCCACAATGGTGGATCGAATTTTTAAATAGGAATTTATAGAGCAAAATTTTAAAAACTTCATAATAGCCATTTGGCCAGAAAAGCCAAATTTGTGTAGAAGCATCCTTAAGTTGTGTAGATTCTAGTTTTCAAAAATCATAATTCCCAGAGGTAGAGTGGGGCCACAATGGGGGATCAAATTTGTACATAGAAATATATACTCATAAATTATATTAAGGCATTTTGCAAATAAACTACAAAACGCCTGCACCAGAGTACTTGCTTACACCTTTGGTATTTCAGCCTATGCGTGATGATGTCCGTAAGGTATAATTGAATTTTAACTGATAAGTAATTATTGTGAAATTAATCAAAAACCTACTTTCATTTTCGTTAAACAAGCCCAAAATAGCAAAAATGAGAGTAAGGTGGTGGACACGCTTTGGCGGATCCAAGTCAGGGATAGTTTGCATCAAAATATATGCTTGATATGAAATAATATTGAATGATTATGTAAAGAGTGAATATATTTACTGTGAGCCTATTTAGAGAATACATAGAAGTTAAGATTTGACAAATGTTGAATAAATAAAATGAGTCAAACCGTTTCTTTAGTGGGCAATTTTAGTTTTGATACACATTTGCTTGAGAACTTTCCAGAACGGGGTAATCAAGAAAGCGGATTAACTAATTAACGAAAAGTGTAGGAGGAGTTCATCATGCATCGTGGACAGATACCTTGGATCGGACTTCTATAAATACAAAAGTTAATAAATAAAATGGAACAATTAATGCGATTTTAGTATTAATGGAAAGAACTTTCCAGAACGGGGTGCCCAGAAACGGGTTGACTAATTGACATCATGGCGGAAAGTGTAGGGCGAGTTAATCAATGGCCACATACTTTGAATCTGACAGCTTTGGTTTAAAATATGCTGTAAATAGATAATAATGCATAACCTAGCATGTTTTAATTTCATGCTTTTTTAACAGATTATTGTATTCTACGTCTTTAATTTCAATGGGTTAACCTTCAGATTGTTTTTCAAAACAGTCTTTTATCTGAAATTATTTTTGGGGAGAGTAATACAAATTATATTGAAAATTGACCAAAAGAATGAAATTTAGATAGAGATACACTAAATACCCATTCACTGATGTAAAATAAATACAATAAAAAAGGGTTTTTTTCAGTCAGCTGCAACAAACAGGATTAAGGGCACGTTCATGAATATATTACCATTATCCATTTCAGTTTAGCCTGATTTTTCATCCCTGCCCGCTTCTCCAAATATCCAACAATGCAGTTTGTTTTTAGCTCACCTGAGCTGAAAGCTCAAGTGAACTATTCTGATCACATTTTGTCTGTCGTCCATCTGTCCGTCCGTCTGTCTGTCCATCATCCGTCTGTAAACTTTTCACATTTTCAACATCTTCTCAAGAACCACTGGGCCAATTTCAACCAAACTTGGCACAAAGCATCCTTAGCCTAAGGGGATTCAAATTGTGAAAATTAAAGACCACGCCCTTTTGCAAAGGGAGATAATTAGGAATTTATGAAAATTTTCGAGAAATTTTCAAAAATCTTCTTCTCATGAACCATAAAACCAGGGAAGCTGAAACTTGTGTGAAAGCATCCTCAGGTAGTGTAGATTCAAAATTGTGAAAATCATGACCCCCAGGGGTAGGGTGGGGCCACAATGGGGGGTCGAAGTTTTACATAGGAATATATAGAGTAAATCTTTAAAAATCTTCCTCTCAGAAACTAATCGGCCAGGAAAGCTGAAACTTGTGTGGAAGCATCCTCAGGTAGTGTAGATTTAAAGTTGTGAAAATCATGACCCCCGGGGGTAGGGTGGGGCCACAATGGGGGGGGGGGCGAAGTTTTACATAGGAATATATAGAGTAAATCTTTAAAAATCTTCTTCTCAGAAACTAATCAGCCAGATGATTCTTTATAATTGTCAAGACTTTGGCCCAAGGACAATTCTTTGTCCTCACAAGAAGGTTTAGAGTTTGATGTAGGTTTTTATCCCATATATAAACTGTTGTAAAGGATCTTTTTGAGAACTGCAATACTCAACATATGATATGACTATAAAATCATCCTGTTAGAAATGGGACTAATGATTATAAACATAAGAATATCCAGGGGGGAAATGGATTTTATTTATACAGGATCTACATGTATTATTGTACATTGTCCAGATAGTTTGTATTATGACTCCATTAAGCTGATATTATCATACCTATTGTTCCTCAGGTGAGCGATGTGGCCCATGGGCCTCTTGTTTATTTCAATTTTAAAGAATAACTAAGATAAGGAAAAATCGGATAAAGTACATACAAAACTATGGTTCAACATAATAAGCATTATATGATAATAATGTGTAAACTGTTAATTCCAGTGCTTGCACGGGGTATCATATAGTATATATAGAAAAAAATCTTCTTCTCAAACATCATTTTGCCAGAAAAGCTTTAACTTGTGTGGAAACATCCTCAGGTAGTGTAAATTTAAGTTTGTTCAAATCATGACCCCCAGGGTTTGGGCCTCAATAGAGAGTCCAATTTTTATAAGAGTATTTAGAAAAATATAATAAAAATCTTCTTCCCAAAAATTATTTGGCCAGAAAATCTGAAACCTGTGTGGAAGCATTCTCAGGTAGTGTAGATTCAAGTTTATTCAAATCATGATCTCAGGGGGTAAGTTGGGGCCACAATGGGAGCCTCAGGTCAAATTTTACATAGGAAAGTATAGAGAAAAATCTTTTCCCCAAAATCAATCGCCAATAAAACTGTAAATTTAGTAAAAACAACCTCATTAGTGGTGTAGATTCAAGTTTGTCAAAATCACGATCTTTGTTGGGGGGGGGGGGGGGGGGGGGTTACATAGGTTTATACAGAGAGAAAAAATTCAAATCTTAAAAAACAATTTGCCTAGAAAAGCTGTTACTTTAATGAAAGCAACCTTAGGAAGTGTAGATTCAAGTTTGTCAATATCATGAATTTCGGGGTATAGGGTTGTGCCACATTAAGGTTGAATAACACACCTGGAAAAATTCACTCAAATTAACTGTAAATTATTTGATTATGAAAGATATAATGGTAAATAAACTATACATATGTCAAATAAGCGAAAAATTTGCAAATTGGGGATAAAAAATGAATATCTTAAAAAATCTGTTCAGTAAGTAACAACAAAAGCCCCAGGGGGATTCGAACTCGGTATGTATGGATCACAAGCCCAACACTTTTAATATCCACTCAGCTATGCAGTAAGTTATATGTTGCCGTTGATAAAATCTTTTTAATAAAACAAAATGTCATTTCGATCAGAGGTCAACCATTTTATGACGATGTGTTATTCCACCTTAAGGTATCCAATTTTACATAGGAAAAAAATTGAATTATTTTCAAAACTCAAATGTTATGATATATATGCCAGCATGTTGACATATTGTTGATTCTTAATTGTAGAGACTGTGGCCCCTTGACAATTCTTGGGGCCCCACAAGGGGTTGATGTTCAAAGTTTGATAAAAGTTTATATGTTTGAGATCTTCTTGAGAACTGGAATGCTCAATATGTGATATGATATCATCCTATTACAAAGGGGCTTAAAATGAGAATATCCAGAGAAAATTTGAAAATCTTTTTATACAGGGTCTCTTCTATTACATTTTCCAGATATTTTGTATATGACTCCATAAAGCTGATTTTATTTTGCTATTGTTGTTTAGGTGAGCAATGTGGCTTATGGGCCTCTTGTTATATAATTGAATATGTAAGAACTTGTCTTTGATTTGTAATTAAGGTAAAAATAAAAAAAAATTGTTTATTTTATTGCCTTTTTCCATTCTAGTTGATGCATACTCTTATATCAAGAATATTGGTTTAAAACTTTCATTACAAATGTTTGTCTTCATATTTATCATAACAAGTAATTTGTATTCTTTAAGAACTCAATATTTTGGTTTAAAAAATGAATATGGTGAGTATATTCGTAAATATTTTGATTTTAATTGAGATAAATCTTTTTTAAGAAGTTGTTTTTTTTACTATTTTGGTTGATATAGACTCATATATCAAGACTATTGGTTCAAAAACTATTTCTACAAATTTATCTTGCCAATTAATTTGTATTCAATCTGTAGAAACTTAAAATTTTGTTTTAAAAAATGAATATGGTGAATATATTCTTAAATATTTACACCATTGACCAAATTAGGTTGCAACGTGAGAGAGATTTTAAAAAAAATATTATGTACGGTAATTTATGTATTTATGACACTTATGCTGTTTCTTTTAATATGAAAATATTATAATCCTGCAGTAAATAATTATCAAGCAGAATACATGAACATGTAGTAAAGATTGGTGTTGATCTAAATTTGATTTCCTCTTCAAATGAAAGATACCAGTAATTAAGTAGTAGTGTATGATGGATGGTAACTGTTTTAAAGTGGAAGGAAACTAAAAATATGTTGTACAATAAATCAATTAATAATCATCTACTTTAATGGTAAATCGTATTTATTTTCATTAAAAACTCCGGAACAATGAATAAATCAATAAAATTGATTGATTAAATTTCCAGCCGCTATGGGAGCTGCCATTGAACTTTAATCTATGACGTCACACCATCTATTCTGGTTTGTTTTATCAACATAGCATCATTCGTCAGTATAGCAAATCATGATATTCGCTAATGAGAAGTTCTGAAAATTTTGAAACAATATCGATTTGAGACCGTTCTTTTACCTTTGTCTTTCCACTAAATTACAAACCAATGTTAAACGGAGCATGTATGTTTGTTGAAATCTCAAAGTGGAGGTTAGTGTCGCAGGAATCTCCGCGTAGTTATGGAAATTTTCCACAGATGCAAAGTATCGTAGAAAATGTCTGACAACGTTATTTCGACATGGTAATTCCAAATTTAGAGAATAAATTTCAAACATCCCGATTACAATTATAACATACTTATTTAGGTACAAAGAACTTGACTTAGAATAAAAATTGTTTTTAATACAAAAAGAGTTCTTCATCATGTCACCCTCCAGTAAATACAATTTCTTTAACTTCAAACATTCATTAAAAGGTGAATTAAGTGGTTTGTTTTCAAAACAGCATTAAATGTGATAATTTAAACCACTTTATTGATTTAAATAAAATATGTTTTTGACTTTCCTTCCCCTTTAAAGAATATAAGCAATGTGGTGGGTAAAATTATCTCATAGAAAAATGACAGTCAATCACATGTTCCCAGGAATGACTGCTTATTGCAAGTTTGAGTGAAGAATATTACTTACTAGTTAAGCTTCTTTTCTTGGGAAAGTTAAGCACTGTAGAGGTTAGGTAAATCTCATTTGATTAAAATAAATATGTACAATTTACACTTCATAAACTTTGCATTCTCATAAAATTTGTTTTTATTCAGAATTATGTTCAGCTGGCCAACAGTATGATAGGACTACAGAAACTTGTCAAAACTGTCCCAAGGATTTCTACACCAACAAAACCATTTCCCAATACTGTATCAAGTGTCCCACCGGATACATCACATATGGAGAGGGATCTGATTCCTGTGTCAAGTTGTCAGTTCCAGGTACAGACATCAGTTATGTCCAAGACACGATGTAGTATCGATATCAATAATATCAATGATATTGTATCGATATCGATTCATTAATTTCAATATTATAGAACTTAAATGCATATGTACACAACTACAGCAGTCCATATTTAAGATCGATTTCATATCAATGTCGATTTTTCTTTGTTCACATTTTAAGTTGGCCAGATTAATGTCGATATTGTATTGATATCGAGTCTCATATGTACACAACTACAGCTGTCCATATTTAATGTTGATATCAATTTGATATCGACTTGCTTATGTACAGAACTAAATCTGTCCACATTTAACGTCAATATCGACAATATCATTTTCCTTTGTTTACACTTGAAGTTTTCCATATTTTATGTCGATATTTATACTACAACTCACCATATTTTAATGTCGATATCAAGGATATCGTAATGATATCAATTGGCATATGTACACAATAAAAGCTGTCCATATTTATTGTCGATATATCATATCGATAAATTGACTTGCATTTGTGCAGAATGTAATCGAGTACTTTTGAAAACTGTACCATGCTTATCTTAAGTTTTGATGATATAGACTATTGCAATTATATTATTTTACACTCCTTACATACCATCATATACACTTTCTTCTCATAATATTGATATTGATTAAATTTTATTACCGATGGATTCAAATGAATTCATAAGAGTCAATATCGAGGTTGACATTGTAATTTTTATTCATATCGTTGAATTTGTTTTAATGCAATTATAGAGATCCCTTTTGATTAGGATATCGTCATTTTGTGTACAATATCGCCTATACATAGTTAGTCGGTCTTGAAATTTATAACTGTAGATGTCAATAATCATCATTTTGTGTACAATATTGTTGATATCGACAATATAATTGATTTTGCAACTTCATCAGTTTGTGTCTATATCGATATCATTATTTTCAAGTTGTGTGCGATATCGTTGATATCAACATCATAATTGGTCTAGCATTTTTCAAAATTCATATCGATGTCGATATCATCTTTTTGTTGTGGATATCGTCAATATCAACAACAGAGTTGGTCTTGGACATGTGTGACAGACACTGCTACATTTTACAATATTTGTGAATTTGATCTATAAAATTCATTTATTACTTGTTTTTAGTTACCAATCTCAATGAGCTAAATAAAAGTCATTTACCATCACATATCATTCTTTTAATCATGTTCCTAATCCCTTGTGTATACCCAAATCCCTTTGAGATAGTCTTTTTGATGCAAACATTTCATGTCAACCCATTAAATTATATCCATTTGGTATAGTGGACAACACACTTCATTGCTTATTGCTGCTGTGATTTCAGTTCGATCCTTGTGATCGAAATCTGGTGTATCGTATGTAAAAGGGTATGGTCACTGGCTTGGACAAATGGGTTTTCTTGGACACTCCAGCTTCCCCTTGCCTTAACATTTATTGCAAACGTAACGATCGAGAGATACTGATATAAATTGAAGAACTTGTTTGTCAATTGTTGTAAAATAAATAAAGTTCAGTTCAGCATTGCTATTTAACATTTTTTTTAATGTACAATATACCAGATTTCATTTGGTATCATCATTGGAAATCAGCCATCTGTCTGGCTTCTTGACTGGGTTTCTGACAATGATTTGGTATTGTGGTTTCATTTCTATGTTAAACTATAAAATCAAGTAAAGATTTAATATATTAAAGATGTTCATGAAAGGTCAATTTGTTGTAGCTATCTATTTTTCTCTTTTAGACTCAGGTTCAACACAAGCCCCTGCAGTACCTGTACAGCAGACCTATACATTCAATCTAGAATACAGGGCTACAGTGGACTGTAGAAATCAAGATGTCAGAAATAACATCAAAGCAAACCTTTTAGATAAAATTAGAGAGCACCTCAGAGAATTGCTCACACGCTTTAAAAAACTCTGCATTTTACCAGAGATCAGTAGTTGCTTTGCATCTATAGAAGTAACGATCAAAGACTGCAAGACAGCAACTTCAAGGAAGAGAGCAACAGAACCTTCAACTATTGATATTGAATTGAACATACCTGATTTGGGGTATGTATATTAAAGAGCCTTTTTCTTTCAAAAACATCTTTACCAATTTTTTGTCAAAACCTATTTAGCACATAAAACAACATTTCTTTAAAAATTGGGTTTAAAGGGAAATGTATTGCTATTGCAACACTCTCAGAACATTTGTTTAATTGTGTAATCTTCACTTCAAGGTTATGGGAGTGAGATTAGTCCATGACAATATAAGTGCAAGTAGCTATATCCAATTCTGTTTTTAACTGATGGGAAAGGCTGTTTATTGAAATGGTGAAAATGTTGGGCACTTGCCAAAAGGGTAACTCCTACAGTTTTCAAGATAGGAGGTTTTTGTATTGCAGATCAATTCTTAATATATAAGAGATGTCCACATCATATTTTTAGGTCACATGAGTCACTCAGGTGACCTATTGCTATCTGTTTTTGTCCAGCAGCGTCCATCGTGCATTAACAATTTTACATTTTTGACTTCTTAAAAACTACAAGGCTAATTGTTACCATTTTTGGGGTGAGGCATCTCTACGGTAGGAGGAATCTTAATTGTGAAATTCATGGCTCTATGTTAAGGGGCTCAGGCTCTAGTGTGAGGCCAATATGGCCATATAGTAAAAGTGTATTAAATCTTAGAAAAAATCTTTTTCTTTACTCCCATATATATTTGTTAAAAACTAAATGTCTGGTTATAATGTCCATGAAGCCCTCTACCAAAATTGTGAAATTCATTACCCCTGTGTCAGGGGTTCAGGCTCTAGGGTGGCATATAATGTTTAAATATCTTCTTCTCTATTCTCACACATCAGTATGAAAAACTGACTTCATATTTATGTTTACCAGGAAGTCCTCTACTAAAATTTAATTTTATGTCCCCTGGAGTATGGGTTTTGACTAGGGCAGGGCCAAAATGGATGTAAAGATGTTAATGCATATAATGTTTAAAAATTATCTTCTTTACTCCCACACACCTGAAAGGAAAACTGAATTTGATTTTGTAGACCAGATCTTTTTTTAGTTTTTAGCTCACCTGAACCGAAGGTTCAAGGGAGCTTTTCTGATCACCTGTTGTCCGTCGTCCGTCCGTCTGTCCGTCCATCTGTAAACTTTTCACATTTTCGACTTCTTCTCAAAAACCACTGGGCCAAATTTAACCAAATTTGGTACAAAGCATCCTTATGGAAAGGGGATTATAAATTGTTAAAATAAAGGGCACAGCCCTTTTCAAAAGGGAGATCATTGCAAAACAGTGAGTATAGGGTGCGTGTCTTTAAAAATCTTCTTCTCAAGAACCACTGCACCAGAAATGCCAATTTTTACACAAAAGCTTGTATATATAGTGAAGATTTTAAATTGTAAAAATCGTGACTCTCGGACTAAAACTGGGGCCCCAGGCGGGGTTCAAAGTTTAACATAGAAATACATAGGAAAATGTTTTAAAAATCTTCTTCTCAAGAACCACTGCACCAGAAATGCCAATATTTACACAAAAGCTTGTATATATAGTGAAGATTCTAAATTGTAAAAATCATGACCCCCGGATCAAAACGGGGGCCTGAGGCGGGGTTCAAAGTTTAACATAGAAATACATAGGAAAAAAGTTTTCGTGACTTTTGTTCCATTTATTCAACTAAATTGTGCACCAAAAAACCCAACTGTGTCTCCCTGATTATTGACAACTCATTGCATAAGACAGTATACGAGGGTTGTCCCAAAATAATGTAGACAGGACACATAATTTAAAATCTGTTCACTGTAATTTCATTAGACTTCTATGTTTTTTTCAATGACTCTTTGGCAAACAATACTGAAAAATTCAAATCTGTACTTTATTTATCTCTTGAGAAAATGAATAATTTGTAACAACAAGTTCTGTCAGGCGGCGCAATGGGCGACGTCGAAAGTTTCCAATTTTACGTTGTTGCTAAACCGTCCACATCGTTTACGATAACATTAACGTTTTATTTCCGAAAATGTCTCAGAAAAAGATATTATACCCTGAGTGCACATTCAACATATATTTTAGTTTTTTTTAAAAATATTTTTTAATCCGTCTTGCCGAAATGTGTCGTTCAGCATTTTGACGTCCATTGATATCTTTCGGGTTTTTTTTTTTTCCACTTATTGTCATCATACTTGTTCAAATATTTTCAATGTTGTTTAACTACCTATTCACAAAACGCATTTCTAATCGATTTTGTTAATTTCATTTACTCCAAAGCCGCTTAGGATTTATTTCATGGTCTTTACAATATTGTATCAGTTACTGCTGCGCCGCCTTAAATGCTGACATCATCATTATATTACGAGTTAACTTTTCAACTTGTCACAATACGCGCTACAAAATATTTAAAAGTTTTGTTATTGCCAAAACATTTTCTAAGTAAATAATAGAATTGTTATTAAATATCAATGTATGTTTTATTTGAATTTATTCATTCAAAAAGTACTTTTCCTCGCAATTTTCATTTCATTGTCTTGATTTTACCTTTTTGTTTTTGACATTGCGCCGCATGTCGAAATTCTGATCTAATATGATTTCATTTCACTAATTTAATCTCAAACTATATTTGATTCTAAAACATTATTTGAATGCATATTTCTTGAACCCTTTGTGGTACAAATTTCAACTTCCTTTGTCTTCGATTAACTGAATAACGCCACTTGTCTACGCTATTTTGGGACAACCCTCGTATAAGGTTGTTTAATAAAGAAATGACAGATGAATACAATAAGGTGAAAAAATTCACTAAATATTATTTTAGTTTATCGCTTACATTTAATTTGGATACCGTGCCCGATAAAAATAAAAATTAATATGTAAATTGATTTGTTATCGGGCACGGTCTCCAAAATAAATGTAAGCGATATATTTATCTTGTGATTTTGTTGCAATATTGCAGCTAGTTTGGTTGAGCATTATAGATACAGCAGATCAACGCACGTGGTGTGGATTTATTTATAAACAACAATACCATAGATAATCTTGTTTCACACGGGAATTAAATTTTTAAAAAAGTATGTTTTATTATAATTAGGGAAACACTGTTAATGTGTTTCCCTCGTATACAAATGATGAAACCATAAAATTTGCTTAAAGAGTGTTTAAAGCAGATAGAAGATCATTTATTTTTGAACTTTGAAATTTCTTCGACTTTTGTAACCATGATGAGTTATGATTCATTGTATTACAAATGCATCACTAGGTATTTTATAAGGAAATATACTGAGTATACAATCACATGGTGATGTTAAAATTGCATATATAGATATAGTTGCATATTGTGGTATTAATGGGCTTATTGTACGTACGACCTAACTCAGACAGCGCGTGCACGGATCTCTATCTCACGGGATCCCTGGTCGAGGACGGATGTGTCCCGGTGCATGGTGAGGGCTAATGTGAAATCTTGTTGATGAACCCATGTTTTATGTGTATTTGTTTGTGTCTGCTTGGCAATAAATACTATAATATGTACGAATATAGTTACACAAAATATTTTTAGTCTGATATTATTTGATATATGACTATTGGTACAGAAATTTAAATTAATGATACCTATTTTTAAGAAAATGTCAGCTCGAGGCCTTTGTGGGCGTTCTGGCCTTTGATAGGTTCTAAATTCTAAATTAGATTCTAAATTGTAGGAATCGTGACCCTCGGACCAAAACTGCAGCCCCAGAGTTTAACATAGAACTACATATGAAAAATGTTTAAAAATTTTCTTCTCAAGAACTACTGCACCAAAAATGCCAATAATTACACAAAAGGTTGTATATAGAGTGAAGATTCTAAATTGTAAAAATCGTGACCCCCGAACAAAAAGTGGGGCCCCAGGAGGGGTCTAGATTTTAACATATATACGAAAATGTTTCAAAATCTTCTTCTTAAGAACTATAATGCAACTGTTTGGGATATAATAGATTCTACTTTGTAAAAATCGTAACTCCCAGACAATTGATGGGGCACCAAGAGGGGTTCAAAATTTAAACATTTTAAAAAACATAAAGGAAACGTTTAAAAATTTTCTTCTTAAGAACTACAATGTTATAGTTTGTGGAATTTCTATGCATGCATCCTTGGCTTATGCAGATTCCTAAATGGTAAAATCGTGACCCCCGGACCAATACTGGGGCCCCAAGAGGGGATCAAAGTTGATTATAGAAATATAAAGGTAACATGTTAAAAAATCTTCTTCTCGAGAACTACAATGCTTCAATTTGTGAGGTTACTATCATGCATATAACCTTGGATAATGAAGGTTCGACAGTTTTAAAATAGTAACCCTGGACTAATACTTGGGACCCAAGATGGGTTTAAAGTTAAATGTAGAAGTATATATGGAAAATGTTTAAAAATCTTCTTCTCAAGAACTACAATGCATCAATTTGTCAGATAACTACGTAAGCATCCTCAAATAGTGTAGATTCGAAATTATAAAAGCCGTGACCTCAACCTTATACTGGGGCCCCAAGAGGTGTTCAACGTTTAGCATAGAAATATAGAGGGAAAATGTTGAAAAATCTTTTTCTAGGGAACTATGATGCTTCAGCTTGTGAGATTACTATGCAAGCATCCTTAAATAATGTAGATTCCAAATAATTAAAGCTTTAGCACTGGACTAATACTGTGGCCCCAAGAGGGGTTCATTTAAGTTTAACATAGAAAGATATATTGAAAATATTTTTTAAAAGTTTTTCTCGAGAACTATAATGCTACAGTTTGTGAGATTACTATGCAAGGATCCTCAAATTGTGTAAACTCTAATGTAGTGGAACCAAGAGTTATCTTTCTTGATGTTCTGTACAGTCTGAGAGTTATTTCTCTTGAAGTGGAACTCTTCTACGTTCAGTTTTTCAGGCTGTGTACGTGTGGTCCCTCAGCAGTGCTACACATTTTCATTTCTATGTTACTATATATGTTGTTCAAGCCAACCATAAACCTCGGACCAATACTGGGTCCCCAGAAAGGGGTTCAATGTTTAAAAAAAAAAGCATATGCTACGAAATGTAATGTTACAAGGAACTGCTGTTCAGGTGAGCGATGTGGCCCATGGGCCTCTTGTTTGCCAAAATTATAGGTTTTATGGTTCTTTTGAAAGATTTTAGGCAGGGAGGTGGTCATTATTACAAATTTATAATTTTTCTACTCCAAAATGAAACCTAAGTAATTAAATGCATATATATTGGACTCCTCGACAAGTTTGTGTATGGGCTATGTGATACGCAGGTGACCGTTAAGGCCTATTGGCCTCTTGTTAATTTCTTATTTAAAACTCAAGGCCAGTTGTTACCATTTTTTAAAGCATTTCTATGGTAAGAGAAATAAAAATTGTAAAATTCATGGATCTACCACCCCTAGGATGCTATAGGTATGGCCAAATATACCAGAAAAATCCCAAATATTTAAAAATCTTATTCTCTTCTTCCGCTTATTTGAAAAAAAAACTAAATGATTGTAATGATGTCTATGAAGCCAGGTTTACAAAAATTGTGAATTTCAGGGCCCCAGGGTCAGGGGTTCAGGCCTTAGGGTGGGGCTAATATGACTATATAGTAAAAGTGTATTAAATCTTAAAAAATCTTCTTCTCTACTCCCATATACATTTGAGAAACACTAAATGCATGATTATGATGTCTATGAAGCTCTCTACTTAAATTATGAAATTCATGACCCCTCGAATGGGGTTCAGGCCCTAGGATGAGATCATTATGGCCATATAGTAAAAATATATTAAATCTGATTTAAAAAAATAAAAATCATCATCTTTAATCCCATATATATTTGAAAAAAAAACTAAATGCTATCCATGAATCCCTTACCAAAATAGTGAAATCCATGGTTCTTGGTCAGGGGTTCAGGCCCTAGGGCGGGGCCAATGTGGCCACATAGTGAATTTGTATTGATTATATTTTCTTCTGTACTATCACAGGCATGGGAGAATAAGTCATGCATTGCTATTACTGTATACAGGGTTATTTCGCCCTTTTACACCTGCAAATAGTTTCTCTCCGACTTAAATCCAGATCGACACACTTATTTACTAAAGAGATAACTTAGAACATTGGAATTCGCCCAGTCTTATCATAAATTTGCCCGCTGACAACGGGGCCAAAGGGGCGAAAATAAAACGGGGGTGAATATTTCCCTGTATACAGTATGTTCATAATGTCATGATGTTAAATGGTGATGTTCATATTGTCCTGATGTTAATTTATAATAATGTAGACCAGGAATCTTGCCTTGTTTGTTTTTATTTAATAATTAATCACTGTTAAATAATGTAACTAAGAAATTACAATATTTAAAGAGTCAAATAAGTTTTGTATTTAATTTATATTAATTTATATTAAATTACAGGTGACACTCGATGGCTCGAACTTCGATCTCTCGAAGTTCTTGATCTCTCAAAGTGAGATCACGGTCCCAATTTTTTTCTCTATATAACTAAGCAAATTTACACTTGATCTCTCAAATTTCCGATCTCTCGAAGTTCTTGATCTCTCAAAGTTAAATCTGGGTCCCGTTATATATGATTCATTGTTTTTTAACTCTTGATAACTTGAAGTGATGGCTGGGTATACCTGCGACTGATCAAGTGTATAATTAGCTCCGCGTGGACCTTACCTGGACAGCAGTAATTGCCCGCGGCTGTCGTGGCCGTGTGAATTGGTTGTTTACATAAGTGACACTACAACGATGCGTGGATATGAGTGTCAATAATGATTTAATTGAACAATTTAACACCTTCATGATTGCTGCACTCATTTACGGTATTTTAAATAATTTCAAGACAATAATTTAGAGAAAATAATTATGAGACGATAATATAGAAAAAATAATTTTAGACAATAATTTAGAGACATGTCTACTCAATAAATTCTTATAAATAATGTTTGTTAGCCGATATCTTTACAATTGCAGTATGGAAACTATTGCACATCAACTTCTTTCACAAGAGCTGAATAGCGATACTGAGCAATCTGGCAAAGGACCTGGCCAATCCGGGGGAATAACCAGATATGTCATCGCTACTCAGAAATCAATATTACGCCATGTTGACTCTCAGCGTTGTAACTCCGAGCAATCTGGTGAAGGACCCAGCCAATCCGGGGGGATAACCAGATCGGGGCTAACAACGCCTAATGCAAAATCTGCATTAGGAGGCAAGGGCGTTAAGCGTAAATTGTCCGTCAAAACGATAGAAACACTGCACAGGGCCATTATGGAGGTCGAACAAGGGGAGAAATCCAAGTCAACCATTGCTAAGGACCTAGGCGTTCCACTCAACATGCTTTCCACTTGGCTGAAGAAAAAAGAAAGCATTATTGATGCTTATCAACAATTCAACCCAAAGAGAAAAAACACAAGAACCTCCACGTTTAATGACGTAGAGACAGCCACTCTAAAGTATTTTAAATCAGCTAGAGACAAAAACATTCCTATATATGGCCCTATGTTAACAGCCAATGCCGAAGAATTTGCTGAAAAATTAGACATCACAAATTTCAAGGCATCTGTTGGCTGGCTCAAGAATTTCAAATCTCGGCAAGGGATTTCCTTTAAGGGAGTCTGCGGGTAAGAGAAATCAGTAAACACCCAGTCGGGTGATATGGTCCTTTGGAATGAAAAGCTGCCTAACATTCTGCAAGCCTATACTCCAGACAACATCTATAATGCAGACGAAACCGGGATATTCTACAAGATGCTACCAGACAAGACCATGGAGTTTAAAGATGTCAACTGCCATGGTGGAAAGAAGAATAAAGAAAGAATTACAGCTCCCCCTTCTGGTGATCGGCAGAGCATCAAACCCCTGCTGTTTCAAGCATGTCAAGTCCCTCCCCATCGAATATTACTCAAACAAGAAGGCATGAATGACTTCAGAGATCTTTACAGAATGGGTGAAGAAACCAGAGAAGAAGATGCTTAGGAAAAAAAGGAAAATTGCGCTGAATGTTGATAACTGTCCAGCTCATCCGAAGATAGTAGGCCTCAAAGCAGTTGAACTTGTATTCCTGCCTCCAAATTCCACCTCAAAAACACAGCCAATGGAACAAGGAATTATACTAAACCTGAAAGTACACTACAGAAAACCAGTCCTCCTAAAGTTCATTAAGTCAATCAACAGAGATGAGACCCCAAACATCAGCATACTTGACGCCCTCCATTTGCTGAGCCAAGCCTGGAACTGCGTGACATCTTTTACAGTCTCCAACTGCTTCAGACAAGCTGGATTTACACAGCCCAACCCTGCACCCCCAGCCCCAGAGGAAGACGACGATTTTGACATCAAAGACAGCATCCCCCTGGCTAGACTTAGAGAACATGGACTCAATCCAGACATCATTCAAAACTTCACAACAATTGATGATGATCTTGAGACCTGTGCCGAACTGACAGACGACATCATTGAAGAAATAAAGATGAAGAAATCTGCCGATGCCCTGGAAGACCAAGAAGAAAATGACAACACCATTGAGCCACCAAAGCCCCAGCCGTCTTCAAATGAAACTGACTCAGCATGTGAAGTATTGAGAATACACTTTGTAAGTCCGCAAAACAGCGAGGTGCATTTGTACCATCGTAACGTGCTCATCGACATTGTGCACAAGGACAATATCTTCAGGAAGTCAACAAAACAGACAAGAATCACAAGTTTCATGGATAAATAGTTAGTGTATTGTGACATGAAATCTTTGTGCACTGTGTAAAAAAAACTATTAATGTGAACGTTATTTATTCACGAATTCATGTAATATTATATGAATATTAATCTTTGTGATGTGTGTGAAAATCCGTGAAACTGAATGTTATATATATGACATTTCATGTTATCAAATGTGACTTTTATACTTTGTGAAATGTTTTTTAAAATGTGAAACTGAAGGTTATATATTGTACAAGTTGCATTACTATTTTCATACATATTTTCATGTATTTTGTGAGATGATGTGAAAATAAAGCAATAAAAATGTTTTAATGACAACAACATCATTTTATTTAATCAAATCAATTTCTTTGGTGTTGAAATTAAATCATAGACGTGTACCTGAAACGGAGGAATACAAATCTTGTTAATATACGATCCCAGAGAGTATGTACGGTAATTATAACTTCCGGTTACTATAATTACTAAACCCGATACGGACGGACTTTCAAATTCCGGAATTGGTTCAATATTCGATCTCTTGAACTCTCGATCTCTCGAACTTTTCTCCTGGTCCCGTGAAGTTCAAGTTATCGAGATTCACCTGTATATATATATTTATATCATAAATATAATCTTGTGTAGAATTTTCTAGCTATTCAATGTTTTTAAGCAAAACTGAATAAGTTTAGTAATGCATTAGGTTTTTGCATACTTGTAGTTAAATTTTGTAGTCTATAATCTTCATTATATTTATAGCATGTTTTTTAATTATCTTTTATTAGTGAAACTGTTACAGACAGCACTAAAAATGTAGAATTGCAAACAGAAAAAATGCTCCAGGAGGATTTAGATACACAAAAGGAAGAATATACACCAGTGGTAAATGTTTATTTGTTTATCATAAAATAAATAATATGTAAAACTATATTGAATATATGAAATCTGCTTAAAAAGTTTGATAGAGACATGATGACGCACAAACCCAGGATTTATCAGATAAGGAAATTTAACATGAATTCCTTATGATTATTTATATATCATAAAATGATGAACTTTAAAATAACTATGGTTCAGAAGTGAATGAGAATATTAAAAAAGATTTCATAGGAAACTGGGTTAAGCTATCTCCACATTATCACTGGCTTGATAATCTAAAGGGACAGGATGACTAAAAAAAGATTTACTTTCTGATTAAGATAACGGAAATAAGAAGAAATATACAAAATTTGATCATATTAGAGGTTTCATGCATTGTAAGTCAGTTTACAAATCAATATTTACATCTACCAAGTATTATTCCCCCTGTTTCTTACGGAAACTTATAGATAATTCATAGCTCTATAGAAACAGCCAGACTGATATCTACATGCCCCGTTTATCGATTGGTCGAAATCTACAGCGGCTGAAACTGACAAGAAAGTGACATGACTGAAATTGACATGCCCTGTTTATCGATTGGTCGAGACCGACAACTACCTAAGAAAAATCATGGACTGCACAAAATAATCATGATGATGTCAGACTCAAAGTCTCACAGGAGACAATTTGGCTGTTTCTTTTAGCTAACGTACTTAGGTACGTTAACACCAATTTGGTGAATTTAACTTACTTTTTTACTATCAATTTATTAATTAGTTAAAAGAAAGATGTTAATATAAATAATAAAATGCTTTCTTTAATGACTTATGCGGGTTATGAAGGTAGCGATCATTGCATAAAAAATTTACTTGCATAGATTTAATTGCATAATATAGAGTTTATCTTTCGAGTACATGGAAAACGTATGGGGGAAATTTTTATTAAAAATAATTTTGTGGGATTTAAAATAGAGGGAGGTACCGGTAACTCCATGAGTACCGGGTACCTGTATCCAGATTTTCAATGTGCAGAATTTCAGTAATAGGGGTATGGGGGTCCTCCCTAGGAAAATTTTTAATATTCACATTGCAGGAGGTGGCATCTGGGACCTCTAGACATATTTTGACCTGTTTTATTTGTTTCCTTTGACACTTTTTAAGAACCCATTTTACAAAAATTTCATAAGCGACATGTAGCACAGAGCCTATCTGACTTCTCTGATTTTTGTACTCAAATTAAGATTTTTCAGACAATTCTTTTCATTTTGTAGCAGTTTTTTAACTTGTTTGATTAAATGTTTTAATATCTAATATTAAATGTCTAAGGTGTAAGGCAGAGAGTAGATAAAATGTACATAATGTAGTCTCACAATTTTGATGAGTGTGCAAGTTTCATTTTAATCCATTTAAAAAGTAATAAGTACCCACTGGTTATTCTTTGTTGGAAAAAAGTTTGAAACGCACTTATAGAGTAAATAATGAATCTGACTTTATTTTGTACTTCAGTTCATTGTTAAACCTTTGTGTGCGGCATATTGGGTCTGGAATATGGTCAACATTCTCATGCGGCAACCCAACACGTTGGGTTTGTGAAAAAAACAGTACTTCGTCAATTTAACCTCAAATTACTAAAGAATAGCAGACCTTTTGTGTTTAAGTATAAAAAAGATATGCCCTTAGTATTGCAAAGAAATACCACATAAAAGACGAATGAGTTTAAATTCATCATCTAATTTTGAAAACGGAGAAATCTCGCACCATTTTTTATTTTTTGAACAATTGGTCCATCGATTCATTTATATTTTACTGAATTGGTTCACTATGCCTTATACAAACCCAGAAAAGAAAATCGCTAAGTAAAACATGAACTAGTTTAATCACGATTCCAGAATCATAACCGCGTTTTAAAGACGGGATCTTAATCTGATAAGGAAAAGTGTTTAAATACAGCGATTTTATATTTTTACATTCACTATTTTAAATAAAGCAAACTTGATAACCGAAGACCTCTACTGCAGTACTGAATTTTCTCTACATGATCATACTAATTTTTGAAAGTTAAGAAACTGACGCCATTCTTAAAAAAAGATGGCGAAATCACTGCTCGCCAGCACTTAATGAGAACCCTGTATATATGTGTATTATCCTTTAATATTTACAAAATTTATCATTTTATGTTTCTACTAATGTATAGATATACATGTGACACGTCTATACAGTATATCTTTATAGCTAGGAGTCATTTCATCTAAAATATCCCTTTAACGTTGAAAACTGTGTTTTGCACACAAAGGTGTTTTCCCTTTTATGAGTGTTTTTTTTTGAAAAATGTTGATCTGTCAGATTTTGAATTTTACTTCTGTATCATATCATTCTAGGGATTAACTCTGAAAAAATCTGCTTTTGTGGGGAAACATGTGACCTGTACAGAGGGATCTATTTCAACCAACAACAACCAGTCATGTGGTAATTAAAATTCTAAGGATCAACTACAAAGCTACAAGCACTGGCATGTTTTGATGTGAAAATTGTGTACTCTTGTTCTTTATAAAATATTAATATAATGTTGTAATTTACAGAAATATGTCCAGCTGGATCATACCATCATAGCACAAGCAACCAATGCATGAATTGTTCACAGAACACCTATCAGGACCAGCCTGGGAAAACAAGCTGTAAAAGTTGTACAGGGAGTATAAACAAGTACACCCAATCCACAGGCTCAAGTTCAGAAAACGACTGTGTGTGTGAGTGTTACAACCAAAATTTGGTTTTAATCACTTCTTTTTTCTTTATTTATAATAGTAATTGGGGTTTTTTTCTGAATTATAACTCAACATGTTTTGTGGTACATGTATAACTATGGGCGGCGGAAAGGGTAAAAAAGACCTTAATGCAAAACTGCTAAAATATTTGCAAAACATACCAGCTTTAAACAAGACCAGCAGTGTCCTTTGCAAAATCTAGACATCGATACAAAAGAAATGATCACAGATGCAAAATCAACAGTCATGCACCAAATAACGCTAGATGGCGTGAAAAGACGTTTCAGGAGAAATCGTCACCTGGAGAAAATGAATGCATTTACCTTAACTTCACTTAAACCTTAATTAATAGGTTACTTTAATTATTTTTTGCTTTCAGTTTTTACAAATAAAGTTGGGACCAACTCCTTGATAATTCGGGTTTTTAATGTATACTTACAAAAAAATGTTTGCTGCAAGAAAAAGGGGGAGGGGCTGGCCCTCCTGATGCTATGAGCCTGCAGTAATTGAGTTACACACGAACAAGTATTACCTGAGCAGTTAAGCCAGTCAGCAGTTAATTAATTGATACAGTATACATTTATCTGAAATTGTTTTTAAAATATCTAATAGTTTTGATTGCATTTTAATTGGAGATTTAAAAGATGAATAATTATGATGATAAGAATAAGGTGACGGTTTGTGTATATTTAATTATACATGTGTATTCATTTATTTATCCACTAGACTTTTACCCGTGCATGCACGGGTTGACATTGCATAAGATATCGGGTATTTACAAAATATATACATCGAAACACCGTATATTGTTGACATTTGCGTAACAAACTTCAAGCCTACCATAATGCTATTAATTTCACTACACTCTGCTGAGTTGGAATAATCTAACTGTGTCTCGGGAAATGCCTTCATCACAGTCAAAATGCCTCCATTGTGGGAACCCACGGGTTTTCTATCCGTTAAACTGCAGTGTAACGGATAGAAAACCCGAGGGTTCCGACGATGAAATGCCTCCCATATACCCGTAATGTAGCAGAAAATTGCCGAATCACTTCAAAACGATTTTGGAGAAAATTAAGTTGCATTGAATATAACAGTCAAATTGTTTACAAAAACCATTTTGAAGCTTTAAATACCTTTCCTCGAAAAGTTTAAATTTTTAATTGGAGAATCCAACATATTTCAACAACGTTTTTTACACATCTTCTTGACATTCAAAACTCTCAGGATTTTTTCTAGTATATGCACTGCCTTGGAGTTATCTCCCGTATTTTCTTTGATGAACATAAAAAATTCCCAATGAAAATTAACACACATTCATTTTATCGTTTCCAAGTTTATCCATGCAAATATGATATTGTGGAAACATAAAATAAAGAGCCTCTAGTGATTTAGCGTGAATGTAATGTGCATGCGCAAGATTATAAAATCCAAAAAATTCAGATGATTTCCGGAATTTTTTGAGGAATTTTTGTAGATTATTAATTAAAGAAGCCTGATTGAGAAAAAATAAAAACAAATTGGTACGGTAATCTTCAACTACCAATGATGTTTAAAATATATAAAACAAAAGACAGTACTCTTTCGATTTATCGGTATTAAAGCTAAAAAATTAATTAATTTGAGTCTATTATTATAATATAGTAGTATAGATATATGTTAGGTGCGCTTGCCCATGAAAACGTTCCCCATAATTCAAGGGTACATATTCTCTGGTTTAGGTATTCATTAGAGTACGATTTCTCCTGTTACCTCTTCGCAGGCCACCTAGAATTTATTCAGTGCATGACTGTTCAGGTTTTGCATCGATGATCATTTGTTTTGCTTTGGTGTCTGTCTATTCACTATTTAGAATATAAAGAATATGTCCCATGTCAAAGTGGAAGGCAGTTTTTCAGCAGTTCCTTAGCAGTACCAGTTTTGTTATCTAAGCAGATTTTAGCAGTTCCTTAGCCTTCCATACTTTTCTTAGCAGTTGGATTCCCCTATATGTCTCATAATGAATATAAGCAGTTCCAGGCAGTAATTTCAAGCCTTCCACCCATCTAGCAGTTTTAAGGCAGTTATTTTGGCCTAAAAATTTAAATGAGTTGATGTAAACTGGTAAAAACTGTTTGAAACTGCCAGAAACTGCTTGCTCATTTCCTAATATGGTTTTCATAAATGAATATACGTGAAGTATAATCAAGATGAAAACTGCTAGGAACTGCTGATATCATCTATAGGTTATATGAATAAGTTTTAACATTTTCAAGAATAAATTATTGCATAAAGACATACATGTACAATATTGTACCATTTAAGCCAACTTGTATCTACACTGCATGTGGATACTGCATTTAGCTATAGCTTTTAGCATAGTAATTATAAATATATATTATTGTAAGACTTCAAATTACAATCATGACCTTATAAGCTTCTTCCCATTAAGTTGTTCTTGAGAAGTTGTTATTTTAAGATGTTTTCATGTTAGATACTCTCATGCAGACCTTTGATTATCCATTGTAGTCTAGCTCACCCTTCCCTAAGGGTCAATTCCCATGCATACACTAGCTATATCTGATCTTATATATACCGGTAAATTAAGTGATCTAACCAGACCATTATTAAAAACTGTTCAATGAGAAAATTTATTTGAAATATTTTATTTACCTTAAGAGAAATATATGTAATGTCCTTAGAACATATTAAAATCCATAAATTTATTTGAGTTTGCCCATACACAACATTTTCTGTGGTGAATATCGCATGCACTCTTAACTGCCCCTCATGGCACTGATACATTCAAAATTTTCAACCAAACTTCCTGTTATCTCTGATCTTGATTCTGAGTGGTCAGCTTTATCTGGCAGCAGCTAGTGACCCAGATTTGTAACTGGTTGGAAATGAATTCTAGAATGATGCAAGTCCCCTGTGAGGTGTGTATTAAGCTATAACTGCTGATACTGAAAAAACTGGTAAGAAAACTGCTTAGAATAACTGCTTATACTTTTACCTAGACAGTTTTGACCTGCCACTAAAACCCTTACTGCTTGGAACTGCTTGAAAACTGCTAAAGAACTGTCTAACTACTCCTAAAATAGGCAGTTCATTTTGCCATGGGACTGGAATAAACTATACATCAGCTATTTGCAGAATCATTTGCAATATGGCATATGATATAGCAAGTGGTCATTGTGACAAACGTTTTACAACCATTCAGTGCAAGATGTTAATCCTAATCTGGCAAGTTCAACAAAGTTTTTCTGAACTCCAAGTTTATAAGATGACTTTTGCCCAGGCTATAATACTGCCTCATAAGACTGCATGATCCCAGTAGGCCTTAATTCAAATACATGTGCATGTCCAAGGCTGACCTTAACAGGCAGATAAACCAGTTAGAATGGAATTAAGTTGAATATAATTCTTTGTATTTTCCTATTCTGTACAGTAATTTTTTCTTTCTTTTTTTCAGCTGAATGCCAAACAAATCAAAACTACTGTAAAAATGGAGGAAGCTGTGGCTCAAACGAGGTGACAATTTGGTGCGCCTGTATGGAACGTTTCTCAGGACCAAAGTGTGAAGACCAAGCAGGTAATTTTAAGATGCATGCATGCATACATTTGTACATGCAGTTTGTATGGTGATTAAAAAACTGCCATTTTGAAGATGTACATACATATATTTCAACAGAAAAGATACAGAGTGAGATGACTATTAAAGATGTCAGATTAGTGCATAATTTTTTTTTTTTTGGGGGGGGGGGGGGGGGGGGCTGTTTCTTTGTAAAGTATTATGGACATAAGTTCCAGTAAGAAATAACACAAAACAGATTTAGCAAAAACATGTATTTTCCACTTGTTTGTGTCACGTGGTAGGTATATTCTATGTCAGACATGGAACTTAAAAAATCACACACATTTGTGTAAATTATTACACATCGTAACAAACCTGAAGTGTTTTCCAAAAAACTTAAAGGAAACCAACCTGTTCAATCTGTAGCTTGTATGTGAAAAATATCCCAATTAAGTGTTAATGGTCCTATGAAAGGTACCATAAAAACTGTTGAAAAAATAGATCTGATGCACATGTATTGTGAATGGTTCTAATATAGTACACTGTACTAGATTTTTGTATAATGACTTTAAAATATTAACAGTTAGATCAAACAATATTACTAGAAGCTAGATATTCAAAGCAAAATACTCATTTTACATGAGGCGATTTTTGTGTAATTGATTAATTTATTATAAACCCTTTTGAGCAGAATTGAAATATGGTACTAACAATTTTACATATGCGTGTTAAATCATTTTCAGAATTGACATCAAACACTCCATACATCATTGGAGGGGCTGTGGGTGGATTTGCTCTATTGATGATCATCGCTCTTGTTGTCATTAGTATAGTCCGATGTCTCAAAGGGTAAGATAACCCACATATTGTAAGGACAGTTCTTTAATGGCCCTTTAAAAACCCCTAGTCAAACACTGGGCAACCAGCATTTGGGAGACAGAGTTAATTTTTTTCAAATCATCTATATGCAGTCAGTCACCCTATGTAGTCAGTTGCCATGGATTTATTTTATATTCAGTGGTACACTAGACCTCTGCAGAACATTTTGATATAAAAAAGAAATGGGGCAGTTCTGTGTTAAGAGGGCTCATTGGTCATGGCCATTTTTAGAGACTGTATTGATCTCATTTAGAGGAAGAGCTCTTTATAAAAATATAGGAAAATACTGAAATTGAAAGATAAATGATGTGTATTTTTTCTTAATGAAATAATAGTTTACAGCTTAGCAAGTCATATCTTAAAATTTTAGATAAATTTAATGGGTAATTTGTTGACCACTGAGCCTCCTTAAAGTTAAATGTATTCTGGCTGTTCAATTCATTTACCAGACGGTATTCTTTTCCAGTTGATGTAATTGTTTTCCTTTAATAAATTATATAGTTTTATCCTAAAATACAGTACTTGTACATGTACCTCTTTTGAGAGTCTTTAGTGTGATTATAGCCACTTCATCTGATTAATCACGGTATTTACAAGTAATTTTTGTGGAAATTGCAGATCAAGAGACTCTTCTGCTTCCAAATATTCACAGAAGGATGATCTAGATTACAATGGCTATAATTACAATGTGCCTCTACAAATGTACGACAACAACTCCAAGAGAGGAAGGATGCCTGACTCGTACGCCCGCATGAATCCAGCCTTCGGCTACGATGATCAGTTTGGTGACACCTACCCGAGAGGCAACTATCCATACAGAGAGGACAACAATGCATATCGATGGCAGGAGGCCACTGGAGACTATGATCTCTGATCAAGTACAACTATCAATTCTAGGTGTTTACTTTATGGATCTAGGATTTTTGACATTTTAACAGGTTTTACTCTGTGCAAAATAACAGGAGAATTATTATATATTCTACATTTATACTTCATGTATAATTGATGTGTGTTCCTTGTAAAGTTTTTATATTAATCAAGTATATTTGCATAGTTATAAGTGTGATATATATTATTATCCTTTTATTGTTAATCACATTTACACAATGTTCAACAGATATGTTTTCCGATGTCATCATTAGATATTGTAGGTTTATTTTCAAAGAAATTTATAGAGTTGGTCTTTGGCATACTGCCACAAAAAATACATGTAATGTAAAATTTCTTGCATTATTTAGTTTTTTGGAGTGAAAGGTTGTACTGAATATGATGACTGTTTCTGAAGAGTGTGATCAGACATAAAATACCATGCTCTGTGGTGCTTTTCATCTACCAGTACACATATTTTTCTAAATCAAATACCGTAGTTTTCAAATTCTTGTTACTCCGTCTTTCACTGCCTTTGATATTATAGTTCTTGCAAGTAAATGTAAGATGTACCTTAATATTTAAAACATCATGGTATGTTTTTTAATAAATTACATGTATGACCAACATGATCTATTATTAAGAAGATTGAATTCATATACCGTAGTATTTCAACTAACACAAAACACCCCTTTATTAAAGTACCGAAACACTCATTTTGAACAGTGACATTTTCTGTTACTCTCTAGCACACGCACAGATCTAGCTTTATTTCTCTAGTTTCTCAATATTATCAGTTTTCATCTGTGTGGTGAACGATTTTCTGCAATCAACAAAATCAAAATGTATTAAATACAATCAAATTCATGAATAAATCAAAATCATTTAATATTTTTTTTAATAATTAAATTTATGTACACCAACTTCCTTTTTTAGAGTGCATGATTTAGAAATGTCTTATTTGTTAAAGCTTTTGTTTGTCCATGTCTTAATAGTTGTTATGCATCTTTTTTTCCTACATTATATGTGCTTTATGTTCAGTGTGATGATGGTTGTGTTTTTGTGTTGTATTTTCACCTCACTGTGATTATCAAGACCATCACGCAACATATATTCAGATTTATAATATCATACTAGCCTACAATTTTTCATGCCATTTGATTTTTATTATTATACATGTACAACATTTCTTTATATACAATTTTATGCAAATTAAATTTGTAAAAAAGAGCATGGTGTTTTGTTGGTTTTTAGCTCACCTGAGCTGAAAGCTCGAGGTGAGTTTTTCTGATCACAGGGGTACATCTGTCGTCTGTCTGTCAGAAAATTTTTGGTTAGACTTGATTTACTGTGGAATCATCATTGTTCGTGGGGACCAATGTTTGTGGCTTTAGTGGGGAACCCTTGCCCACAAATTTATGTCCCCACAAACTTATATACAATCATTTGTTTAATATGTATCGCAATTATCCCAAACTTGCTACCAATGAAATTACTTCCCCATGAATTACTTCCAACATTGACCCCCACAATTGAAAATTATTCCAAAGCAATGGCTTGAAGGTCTGGGACCATAGAATTTCAGACTTTGGATAGTTCTTTTGTTCAGATCACTTGTCCTTTCCATTGGTTTCTTTTTTACATCAATAATTAAAAATTCTAGTTGCAACACAAAGTAGTGCAAGGCAGGTAATATAAATAGGAGAGAGATTTTTCACTGTCTTCTGTGACCTTTAAATTAAATTCAATGTCATTACACACCCCTTACCTACAGGCAGTCTTTTGGTAAAGTCAGGGCAAGAGTGGGCCATTGGTCAAAAACTAGATTTCAAAGAGATCTGCTATGACCTACAAACGTGCGCCAAAGTCGGCACACTCTTGACCCACACGAATTCTATGAAGTATTAGCCACATACAGCTGAGGGGATGAATATATGGTCTCCCACAAGGATTTCAAAGGAGTCTGATATGACATTGAACTTTGGCCTAGAAAGATGGTTCAAGATCACTGCTCAACCTTCACCCAAATGCACTCGCTGGATGGAGCATTAAACAGAATTGATTTAAGGGAGAGAGTATATGGCTCAGACAAAGAATTGCACACAAGCTGTTATGATCCTTTAACATAGAAACTTTGTTCAGGATCACTGCACAATCTATCCCTTAAGTCAGTCTATGGATGAAGTATGAGCCAGATTAGACCAAGGAGAAAGAAAATATGCTCCGGACAAATGATGTCAGATTAATGTGGACAAACCGGCTGATCACTACAGGGCGCCTTAAAAAGAAAATTCTTAATATATACCGGTATTAAAGATACTGGTACAATATAAAATCAACTACAACCTAAACCATTCTCGCTCATGATCAGAAACAAAATACCGGTAATTGTTTAACAAAATCAATTGTTTATTCAAATATCATTTTAAAATTACATAGAATGGTAGAACATCATCGGCTTAATAAATATTGAACAGATTAAAACTTAGTTATAAATTTAATACGAATATATTATTCTAAATTCATATGAATACAGTGAGCATCTGAACACAATATGGAAGATGTACATGCATGAGCAAATTACACTAAATCCTTTTGCAGCACAGTTTTCAACTTGATTTAGCTACAGTCTGTTTTGGTCAAACTCCACTTTTCTCCTTGAGAGCATACAGAACATCGTCCTGACTCACATTCAGCCTCACTCTCATTTGAAGGTCATTGCGGCCATGTTCCACAAGCAGCAATCGTACACTTCCCAATCGGGCACATACTCTGGCCATTTCTGTGGTAGATGGAGGTTTCAGTCCTAAATAACAATGAAAAAATTGCTCACATATTTATTTCTGTATGATTTTTTTTTCTATGTGAATTAGCAAAAGCTGTCACATGAAAAAGTCCATGTTGGGTCAAAAAAAAAAAATCTTGTTGATCAAGTATTATATGCAACAGTTCTTTGATAAATATGTTGAAAAAATAATTATGATCAAAGAGTTGGCTAATTAATTTTCCTGAGTGTTTTAGATGCATATTTTCTGAGCAGAGGGTTACGTTCAAATTCTGAAGAATACTTATATTTGATGAGAGGATTTGACCTTTTATTGTATGATTTTAATTGGACTGTATATTAAACCAGTGCTTTAATTACCAACAACACACTTACCATCAATCCTACACAATGCTGTATGCTGAATGTAAATTTTGGCAAACTCGGCTTCCTCCAACCCACATCTCTGGAACTCTGCCACCACAGCTCGCAAAAATATCTTCTCCTGGTCGGAGGCAGTCCTGCAAGTAATTCATGCAGCGTGTATGTGCAATGGTAAGTAGACTGGTTTTGAATAGAAACTCTTTAGTAGTGAAAGACACAAAGTTAAATAAACATTTACACAAAGTTAGAGAATGAAAGAGATAGAATTTCAGTGTGCAAACAAGTAATACATGTATTTTCAAATAGGCAGAACTTGTTTTGAACATTGCATATAAAATGATATTATCAATAATTCCCCATAATCAGATAAGAAAGTTATAAATTTGCAGTCACATTCCTTATGCTTAATCAACTTTATTGTGTAATTTTTGTATATGTTTAATAGAAAAAAAAATAAACATCCTAAACTTTTCTTTAAAGAATAGGGTGCAGTTAGCATAACCTTTTATCAAACTTCATTTGAAAAATAACATCACATTGACTGTGATGATTCTTATCCAACAAGCAGTCTGAGAATAGTGAAAATCAAAACAATACAACTTAATTCTTGATTGTAAACAGGTACATGTAAATACAAGTAGTTATGTTTAGAACATTTAGACTGACAATATATTCAGAAATCTTAAAAATATGGGGAGGTGGGGGAAATCAAAAAACATGTATACCTCATGGCTACAACTTTAGGGGATGAGAACATTTCCTGTAGCGCAGCATTGACATGTGACATTCCTACCAAGGAGAGCTTGGTTTTGGAAGGAGAGAGATTTTCGGCGATTTCGGTGGCCCGTCTGCAGATGTCCAGAGCCCGCCTAGCATCCCCAGACACGGCTGCTACTTTCCTGGCAGCTAACTGAATGGCATCCTCCTCAAACGCCTTCAGTCCTTTCATTCTGGAGATCACTATTTCTTGGAGCTGCTTGAAAGTGTATGGCTGGAAGGTCATCCTTGTGAGACCCTGTAATTGTTTAATGATTCCTTCATTATTCAAATGATTAAAAATATTTTCTGTTTCTAAAATGGTGTATTGTACCGGTATAGTTTTAATTTCTAATGACCTACAAAACACCAGTACGAAAAACTGAACTAATAAATTTGAAACCTAATTGTAAAAGTTCATATCAATTTCTACTATGGAAATAACCAGACATTTTTTCTAATTTTATAAATGAAAAATCCAATTTAACAATGACATACTAATCTGCTGGAGACTCTCTTCATCATGATTCGCTCTGGTAGATCCATCGTGTTAGCCACGGCTAATACAACAAGTCGGGCGTGGCGATGTGATGGCCAATCAAAGATGTTGTACATCACGTCTTGTTTCCTTGTCCACAAAAGGTCCAACTGAAAGAAATTTGGCCTTCTCCATTAGTCTTTAAATTTCAAATCCACAATATAACACATGCTTTTGTTTAGCCCTAAGTATCGGCCTATAAACATTGGCATCATTATCAATGAAAGAACTCATTCACAAGAGAATGCCTCACCTCATCAGCCAGCATTACAATGGTTTCTTTGCGAGGTCCTGGAGTAGTGAATTTTTTATTCAGAAGGTCAGCAGCATGGTCAGGCGTGGCCTTCTGATTGGATAGTTGCTAAACAAAAGAATTTGAAATTCAAAAATATTATTCATAATGTAAAAATGAAAATTATTTATGTAATCTTTGAATACAGAAGCTGTATATCAATATTAGCTCTATCAAAACAGAAAAGTCCTTAATAACAGATGCCTTTCCCATTTTTTACAAAATTCTGACACTATCCTTTGCAACATTCAATTGTAAATTAACCTTCAAAACTGATTTAACAGCTTTGTGTCTTTCTTACATCAAGTATGCCATCATATGGGTAACACAAGAAACGTTAACATAAAATATTCAACTGATATAGTCTTAGAATGTTGATATAAACAGGGATTTACAAAATATTGACCCTGCAAGGGAAATAACTTCTGTTAAAGTGGTCTAAATTTTTGTACCTGCAACATTTGTACGTAGGCCTGGCGGGGCTCTGTTAACTTCATTCCGTTGATCTCTATGTACTTAAAGCCTGGCAGCTCTTCCTGCTCAGTGGCCCGATGAAGAGCTCGCACAACCTCATGTACAGTGGCTGTTTTACCTGTACCAGGTACACCAGATATGTACATACACCTGTGAAAGAACCAATACAAGCACCATCAAGATACACAGCACGATTCATGATTAGAGACACAAATTCAAGAAATTCCAATTTGGTTGACTTAATAAAATTACTACAAGCTTTGAACATTTTACTCTTAACATTTTCATGAAATTTTGAAAAATTTCAACATTTCGTTACCAACATTTATAAATAATCTTATAGGTAAATATACAAAAAACTGACCCTCCAGTGCCATCCAGGATTTTGCTCTCTACAAAGTTAAAAATGTCCTCAAATTCAGTCTCCCTGCAGGGGAGGCTGTCTGGAACAGCCGACACATGCAACCTATCAAAAGTAGCCACAGGAATTAGAGCTATAAAATCAACCACCTTTGTTAATGTTTACATACAGCAGTATCTGGTTTCAATACAGAAATGTTCATGTACCAGTAAAGTAAGAGATCTGTTCTATTGAATGATTTCTTAGACATACTAATGAAAAGTACATTTTAAGCATTTGTTTCCAATCTTTTATATACCCGGCTTGGTGGTTGTCATATAATCTTCATAGGATGAGAAGTTAATCATATTGCAGTTAAATTGATATCAAGAGGCATATAAAAGGAATCCTTCAAATTCTTCTTTTGATTTTTAAATCAAAATGGTAATCCACTTGGATTATACCGGTATATATAAAAAGAATGTACATGAGAATTACCTTGTCCTGGCCTCTTCTAGAACATTGGAAGGTGATGATAATGGCTCACATCTGTCCGGGATCTTGGGTGTGACACAAGTACTACTTTTCTAAGGACATCAAATAAACATTTTAAAATGTTTCATTTTTAATATCATGAGAAATTCAACAATTCAATTCCTTAAAAAAAAAATTATCTTTTAGAAAAGTAAAATTTTGCAATTTATTTTATTTTCAGAGTGAATAATCTGTTGTTCAGTATGAATTGCTAAGGATGTACCCTTGATTTTTTGGCCTTGGGTGTAGTTGTCCTTGAACTTTTCTTTTTGATTGGTTCACTGAAGTCTGACATATCGCTGTCAGCAGAGTCAGAGTCTGATGCAGGGTGAAAAACTTCATTCTTCCCAACAGGTGAAAAGTCCACGTTCTCATCATAAGATATGACCCTGAAAGTATGTTTATTACCATTTTTAAAAAAAAGATACGATGCTCTATTTTTTATGCAATTTTTTGCTTCTTTTACCTATGTTTATACATAAGATATATACTAGTATTTAACAAAGAGCTGAGTTAAGTGATTTCATCTTTTTATCCAAAGTTTATTTACTTGCTCCTTTTCCGCAGATTCCGAGAAGCAGGCGTATCAGGGAGAGCAGCATCAAACTGTCGAGTGAGTTTTTTGCGAGCCGGCCTTTCGCTGCTCTCAGGCGTTTTGTTTCTATGAGACTGATACTCATTTTCTGAGATTCTTTTAATCAAAACTTTCTGCACTTTTCTCTCTGCTTTGGTGGCAGACTTGGGGGCAGGTCTACTCTCCTGGGTGGAAAATGACACCCTTCTGTTCAATCTACGGGGCTCTGTGCGACTGAGATGGGCTAGCTCGGGTTTCTTCTGCGGTGTGAGAATGGACTTTAAAGGTGTGGATTTTTTGCTAATGACACTAGATACATCTGAAGACGTGGTTGATATTAAAGAAACTGCATCAGAATCATCATCGTTCATCAACATGGAAGCTACATCTTGTGCCTCTATCCGTCGACCTAAAAACTGCCCTGTTGACTTTCGTCTGTCTATAAGAAAATTAATAACATACCAGTATTTACAATGGATGATACCTTAAACTTGAGGTTTTACATTCTGTGCTACAGTTCATTTACCATATATATAGATTTTAAATTTCATAAGTGATTCTTGAGGGTATATGTTGCTCCGAAAATTAGAGTCTACTCAAGTTTTGAAACATACACTTTTCAAGTTTGAAAAGAATTTATGTCAAGAAAGTTGTATCCAATAAATTACATCTAAAAATAATATGTTCCTGAAAAATCCAAGAAAATCACCCCCCCCCCCCCATCTCCTTCTGTTCACCAATTTCAAAGTTATCACAGTAACTGTCTATCTAATGAATTCTAAATGCATGTATACAGAAACTGTTGGCAGTGTCTGTACTTTGGTATAAGATTTAATTAAGCCATTGATTATATATTAATTAGGAAGTACCGGTACAAGATAAAAGACTGGCAATCAAACACAGGTGAGTGAGGTCAAAGGTTACTGTATTACTCTTACCAGGAAGTTTCTTCACCAGAGGAACCAGTGACGTTAGGACGTCGGTTTCCACATTGTGATCATTTTCAATGGGTATAACATTCAATAAACTGTTTCTTTCCTGTAACTGTCGGGATGGCACTCCTCCAAACGACCTCCTGGTTCTAGACCCCAAGTTCTTGTTCTCCTTGAATTCCCTGTTATTCACTGGTTTTGTCTCCTTGGTTTGACTTTTTTCTTTGCTATTTTCTAGGTCTTGGAATTTTGTTCCATCAAATGTCTTTTTAACCACAAATGTTTTCAGCTTGTCTTTGGATTCATTTCCTTCAGAACCAAATTGGGTCACCTACATAAGAAATAAAACAGAATATATGTTAAAAATTATCCAAAAAAAATTTATGTTGATAATGGGTTTTCTAAATAAGTGTCAAGATCAGTCATGTTTCAGCATTGATTTTGATGGTAATATTAAACAAGAGGCCCAATGGCCACACCACTCACCCCAGCTCAGGTGAGCTAAAAAGTCTCATATAAACTGTAACGCTTCGTCTAGACAAGTCAGTTACATCAAAACAACAGGAAAATGGTAAACATTTTTTAATAGCTGAATCAGTTGAACTATATTTGCTTTTCATTAAAAATCCTTAAACTATTCTTTTATCTTTGATACACATGCATGCATTTACATGATGCAATTATCAATGGATTTTCAGGGGTTTTTCAGGTTTTTTTTACTAAATTCTTCAAAAGAAATTTATTAACATTATCAAAAATTACTTTCAGAATACATTTAAGTACACAACACCATTGTCAAAGTTCAAACTGAGTAAGTTTATAAATAAATGTACGTACATTACATCTACACAACACAGTCTCAGGGTCTATCTCTCTTTGAACATTTCTGCCCACATTCAGGAATACTTCATTTGACTCTACTGGACCAAATTTCTTTGAGCATCTCTTCAGAACCGAGTCTGGAATTTCTTCCTGAGTCCAGAACCACTGAACCTCTGCTACATCTCGTATTCCTGGAATGTTCACACAGCATCAAAATAGGTCACAAAATTTACCTGTTAATATTCATGTCATTTGTTTTTATAATGAAAGAGAATACCTTCTACATGTTTTACTTATAATCCAAGTGTTGGGGACTCAATTTCACAACAGACAAAATTCAGTACTGTGAATTTGGGAATTTACATGCTCTAGTTATTTACACTAGATATAAATGAAAAAAATATATTCCCACAAAAATTTGTCCACATCATAATCAGGTGTACAACCTCTGTAACAGTTTTGTTCCTTAAAGAAAAATTTTCAAATTGCTGAAGTATAGTCTACAGTCTTGAGTTTGAATATGCTTTGTTAAAATAAAGGAGAACTGCCCTTTTCCAACTTCATAGTATGCTATTGATTTAAATTTAAATCACCATCTGAATACAGGTCCTCCAGTTTGGCGACGTAGGCCGACTCCATGGGATCCTCCTGAAAGTCATCATTACTGCTCGCGATCAACACAAAGTCTCCAACCTTATACTGTTTATGGTTCAGCTGAAATTGTCTGTAAAGCAGACAGAGAAAGAAATATACATGATATGTTTTGGGGAGGTATAGTTAAGTTTCTAGTTCACTAATCATTTTTTAGGATGACTGATGAGAAAAATCGGACTACTGCATGCTCCCTTCGACATTCTGAAAATTCTGTCATGAGATTTGTACCCACAAACTGTGTATATTGCAAATGGCTACCAATTTAATGTCAGGTTTTCTGGAGAACAGGTAAAATGTATTTTAAGAATGCCATGCATTTAAAAGATGAATAAAACTTTCTTCTGATTCTGATGACTTGCAACTTATAGTTGTTTTACACTTTTTTCTTGGCAAATTGTTCGGAGCATTGTTACTTTGATGGAAATTGTCAAGCGATGTCTGCTGTATAACTAACATGACGTCAAAATGTCTAGACTGAGCACACAATCTTTAACGTAAATGAATTAAATAGATAGGCAGATCCATTTGTGCATGTTTCTAATGAATCTAATAGTGATTAAATTGTGATTGATGTTACTCAATAACTTACTGCCTTTAACCTCCACACCACAAAAATTTCATTTATGCTACACTCGCCCAAACAGCTGCACCTTCAAACTTATTATTATAATTTTCAGCAATTGTATGATAAAAAATCAAAATGAACATTGACAATTACTACAGATGAATTGTATAGGATTGTGTGTCAAAAAATTGATTCGAATAGTGTTATCAAAGACACTGGGAAATGTAAATGTAACTGTAACTATATCATAATCTGTAGAAAATTGGATCAAAATTAAAGATGAATATTGCAAACACATGAACACATTTTTTTTCCTTTGAAATCTATTCATTTTCTAATTGTGAACAGAGACATAAATAACATCAGCCTCTGTGTGAATAATATTTTTAAAAAAAACCTGTAATGTTTTTCATTTGGTCTTCTTCTATCCTTTACGGTACCATCGTCATGCCAGGAGAAGTTTTTGTTGTTTTTAACAGGAAAATAACGCCGTGAGGTCATCTTTTGTGTCTCCTCCACGCTCAGCTGTTGTTAAACTTCAGAAGCTATTTCCCGCTGTTTTTTTCTCGGAACTCCTCAGATAAATTTGGTGCATCCAATTTCAGAAATATGTACAGATGAACCGACATTTATTTAAATTTTATTTACATTAAAAGTGTTAATCAATATGATTAAAAAATTTAGTATTTAAATTAAATTGTCTGTATTTTATATATGATATCAATATTTAAATGTATTTGATATAAAAATATATAATATTGATTGACATATTAAGGTCTATTGCTAATTTGGGTAGCTATATTGAAAATTATCTCTGGACAAGTCGTTCGTGGAATTATTCGAAAGTACACCTGTCCTAATATTACTCAGCACTGTTATGTACTCAGGGGCTTTTAAAATATATTATAAAAAGATTTCCACGTTAAACACCAAGTTCACAATTTTTCTATATATATATGTTCCGATTGTAAAACAGAAACGGATCTTACTATAGTGAATCGATTAAACTCTTTTGGAACTCCTCGGATATTACTGAAAATTGAAAATGGCGAACCGGACAGTAAAAGACGCTCATTCCGTTAAAGGAACAAATCCACAGTATTTGGTGGAGAAGATCATAAGGACTCGAATATATGAATGCAGATATTGGAAGGAAGAATGTTTTGCATTGACTGGTAATCAATTTGAACACATGTGCTTTGAAACCGAAAACCTGTCCGAGATTATTCGGGATAATCAAAGATAATAAACTGATGAAAGCTATTAGCTAACAAGTTTGTCTATTCAAATTTTATTCAGGATATATGTTAAATGTGTTGATGATTTGAGCCTAAAACATACTTCTATTCAATATTTCATTTCAAGTTTTCTTGATTTATATGAATACAATTATATGAGAGATACAGATTTAACAATTCTTAGCTACATCAACAAATTTTTTGTTTACATTTTGAATGTTGGTAAGAAAATTCCAGGTTTAAACCTTTAGTAAATGTGTCAAACAGTTTATCGATAATACTAGGAACTGTTTATTTGTGTTCAAAACAAATACACTGAAAAAAAAATCAGCTTAAACAATATCTTTTACTGGTATATTGACCCAATGGCCAATGTAAACAAAAATATGGCACAAGCCTTGTTTACATAACAAAGCTCTTTATCTTGCTTATAACTCTATGACTAACACTCAAATTTTGATTGATCGTTTGAAATGCATTACTAAAGCATTGTAAACAATGAAAATAGAAAAATAAGATTCAACCAATTTTGTGACCCGTCTGTTATCTTTTTTACAAATACAATTATATCATACCTTTCTTTGGTCAGTTTGATATTACTTGTAAAGTTAATTATTATTGCTCATTTCACACATTTACACATGATAGTAATAAACAACTTACCAATTTTTAAATTTTGACATTTTTCATTATCAGCTGAATTGATGGTTGACAAGGCAATGGAATTGAAATATATTGGTGGAGTTTATGGTGGAAATGTCAAACCATCACCTTTCCTATGTTTGGTCTTAAAAATGCTCCAGATTCAGCCAGAGAAAGACATCGTTGTGGAGTTTATCAGAAATGAAAATTTTAAGTAAGGGAGATGGCAATTGCAATAATTTAAGGAAATTATGAGCATGAATAACTTTGACATCAACAAATATGTAGCGATTGTAGTTACAGAATAAAGTAATCTAAACATGTATTACTTTTACGTATGACAGAAGCTACTGTTTTCGTGACATTGTAAAAAAAAAAATATTAATAATTGAAACTATTTAAAAAATATAATCTGCTTACTAATTGATCAGGCAAAATGAGCAAAATATAAACTGTGGCCATCATTTTCCTGAGTTCAGTATTCATTTAATGTCATTCCTAGATCACTCTTCCTAATAGAGGCTCTGTGTATTTTAAATTTTTTCTCTAAAACTGTAGATATGTCAGGGCTTTGGGAGCATTTTACATGAGACTGACAGGAACTACCTTGGATTGCTTCAAGTACCTGGAGCCACTGTACTATGATTACAGAAAGTTGAAGATACAAAACAGAGAAGGAGGTACACATGTATTTATGAAAAATATTCAACAAACCAATAGTTGCTCTCATACTTAGGTTGTAAAAAAATTCCACATACAAAATGATACATTGTAATATGTTGATAATGTTTTGAAAATTTTCATATAATTTGCATATAATCTTACAGAATTCCATTTACTCCACATGGATGAGTTTGTTGACAGCTTACTAAGAGATGAACGAGTGTGTGACATCATTCTCCCTCGAATTCAGGTAAGAATTTTGTACAACTTTTACAAAATCAAATCACATGAAAACCCATCACATTTTATTATCAATATGATTTACTTCAACTGAATTGTTAAAAGATTAAATTCAGACACGGTGTTTTCTTAGCTTTTTGGCTCCATAAAATTTTTGGATGAAATATGGACGCAATAGCTTTAGAAGCTTGTTTTGTGAGGTGTCTGTACATTTATTGTAAGAAATAAATTTAGAGAGAAATTCAAACATAAAGCTCCATAACAAGAACTTCCACATGAGAATGACTCGCTCTCCAGGGTTAATTAAGTTCCGTTAACATCATAGAGGATAATGAACTTTTCAAAAACTTACTCCAATATTCTAGAAACGACACGTCCTAGAAGAGAACAATCAATTGGAAAGCAGAGTCAGTGCGTTAGATGAAGACTTGGAAGACATGGAATCAGATGAAGAGGAACCCATGGTAAACTAATAACTCTTTAATAAAAGCCCAAGTCATATCCTTTTAATAATGCTTTATTTTTATGGATAGGTGTTTGCAATTTTGAGATGTTTTTGTATTGAATGAGAGAGAGAAAGATAGGATAAAGAAACAATAATGAGGAATGTTCATTAATTGTATTATCTAGGAAAGAAGTCCCTCTCCTGTTGATAGACGGAAATCAGACAGGAGTTCTCCATCCAGACATCGCCGATCCCCCTCCCCACGCAGCAGGTATGGCTGTACTCAGTATCACAGAAATCAGACCGTAATAAAAGTTGTTTCCCTTTAACCAGCTTCGCTTATCATTTTCAGAGACAGAAGGAAACGGTCAAGGTCTCGAGACAGAGAGAAACGACATCGATCCAGATCTCCCACAGGTTGTATTTACCAAAGTTTACACAAACTGAATGCTTGTTTGTTTGTGGGGTTTTTTTTACAATCCAGTATTTAATATAAAATGTATGCAATGTATTCTGACTTTAGAATAGTATATTGTAACAATTATTTTTTTTTTTCTAATTTCAGATAAAAGACACAGAGATGATGAGTATGTTGCTATACTAGATTTACAGAAAATATTGAAAACTTTTCTAGATGTTTGTTATTGTTAGCAATTATTACCATAAAAGAAATTAAGACTTTTCTTTAAAAATATACTCTGTCAGGTTACCTTCATAAATCTTAACTACATTTATTCTTCAGTCGAAAGAAAAGTAAAAAGCATCGTCATGAACACAAGAGTCGTGAAAAGGACAGAGATCGGGAGAAGCGGAGTCATCGCAGTAGTCGGCACCACAAGGACGACAAAGACCGCAGCAGGGACAAGGACAGAGACAAGGGCGGATCAAGGTCAGACTCCAAGGGCGACCTCAGTGTAGCAGAGACCAACGAACTCCGGGCATCCCTCGGACTACCACCTTTAAAATAACCTTCGTCAGTAGTGCCACAGTTGTGAACTTATAATGCTGTTGTTTATGAAGAGTCCAAGGTTACTGTTCATTATGGAGAATTCGGACTTTGTTTTAAAAAAGGGAGACAAATTCAACTTTATAAGATAATATTTATTCAGGTATTGTCAATAACAAAAAACAATGAAATTTAAGCTTAGCTTGATTCATTTATAAAGTTTTAACAACCTGATACATTGAAAAGTCTGTACTTTGCCATACTTTGGGTGGAGTGCAATACATTGTAATAAATGTGCTTCATACGAAATGTATATTTTGTGTACAGTTATTTTTTCTATGTGGTGGATGTCCATATACAAATACATCATAGCAAGACAAACATTGTTTACTACACAGAAACACTATCTTTTATGATGTCCAAAGAGATGCATTTCAAAGACATCTTCCTGGAAGATCTGAGGATGAAATGATCACGCTTGGCATTTAGTAAATGGAGCCCACATGGTTCTTACTTCTTCAGAGTCTTTCTTTAATCACAGAAATATTAAATTGGCAACACGCTTTGGCACTAAATGCCCTCAATGGGAATTGCAGTTGATGATGCAGTTGAACTGAGACCGCTTGGGGAGCCAAATACCAGTCACTTCTCTGTTACGATGCAGTGCTTGGGGGTTGATGTAACTTCTTTAATTCTTGCTTCAGGTTTTGTGCCGCTCTCTCAAGCCTTTTGTTATTGTGCTTTTTCACCCAACTGTCTACCTCCTGAAATACATGTTTTTTTTATAAAATTGTTATACCGGGTACATATTAATTTGCCATATTGTATTGCATTGCACTTAAGGACACTAGAGAATTTAAACCAAATGTAAAAGATTATCACCTCAAGAATCCTTTGTTTCTTCCAGTAGAAATGACTTTTAATGACATCTGCAAATTCTGGTGGTGGGTTCTGAAGCTGGCTGATCATGGCATACTTCATATTGTTGTAGCACACATCTGGAGTGTAAAAGATTCCACAATTTTGGTACTTTGTACAAGAATCCCTCTATGCATTAATTCATGATAATGTGTTGCAACAGGTCAAATGAGCATCATTATTGAACTTGACAGTCTTTTTTATAACACACATTATGTATTGAGGACATTATGTATTCGGATACACAAAGAGGCTATTAAACAAGTATGTAAGTCATGCCACCTGGAAAATTCAAACTTAAGAAATTTACCATACATAGTTAAACAAAATTATCCTTGTTACTAAGTTGTTTAAAACCGACCTTCGTTATAATCATCACTGTGTTTCTTCCCAGAGTCTGTGCCAATTTCCTGTTCAAATCCAGGCTCATTGAAATATGGATCTGGGACTAGGATCAACGACTGGATCGATACAAGCACCTGCAAATAACAAGTAGTACAAACCGAGTCAGTACACACTTATCAGTACATGTACTTATATTCTCAAAAGTTGGGGTTCTATGTACCTGGTATACCTTAATGATGGTCAATGAACAGTTATTGATTGTATGTTTACCTGTAGCAAAGTAGAAGTTTTGACATTCCACTGCTCCCCTCTCTGTCCCTCCCATGTACCTAGCAAGGAGAGGCAAACCTTGCCACACCTGTATATGAGAAGAAATATATATAATATTTCATACCAAGTACATGTTCATTTACATATAAATTCACATCACAGTGCATTAATTACAGGGTATTGATTTTTGTCAGTTGATGCCAAATTGCGAAAACTAAAGTTGCCAAAAATAAGATACATAAATATGGTACTTTATATACATGTGTAATGAAAATTTGAAATCAATCAAAAATGTTTTAAATAAATGGCACATATTTATCTTATTGCAAGTACTGAACACTAGAAAGAGGGAAAAAGATCCATCCAATGTACTTGTGTAGAGTAATTGTAAAACCATTAAGTCAGAGACCAACTAAAGAGAAAGTGTAAATACTCCAATAAATAAAAGGACACATACGCATACAAGTTGGGATTAAATCGGACTTTGCCCCCTCCCGTGGTCTGAAGGTTGACGTGAGGTGGGGTTTGTGGGTACATCGGTGGGAAATAAATGTCAAATATAAAACAACCTCCGGAGTATGGGGTTCCTTCAGGACTGAAAGAACAATTTCAAATACTGTCAGCTGAAAGAATCATGCATAAAGGACAGATTTAGAGAACAGTGGAAACTCCAAACAGAAAATTTGTTTCATATGTACAGGTTAACTTACCCAGTGATTAAAGCTTTCATTAGAGTTAATTTGTCATCATCCTGAAAGAGAAAAAAGTTGTGGTATAAAAACTTTTTTGTCAGAATATAATCAAAATAAATAAATTGAGGTCCAAAATTTACTCACAGTTCTGACAAATATGCTAGAGGACAATTCAAGGGGAAGAGAGGTTGAAAGAGAAGATAACTCTTGTGCAATCCTTAAAACCTGAAAAAATAAAGCAGATGTCAAAGTTTGAATTATCAAAATAGGCAAATCCTCAACCATTTGAAAACATATTAAGATCAAGGTCATTTTAGTACATACATTTGTATCAATATGGATTAATTTTTTTTTGTTTTTTTAAAAACTATACATGTAAATCTTCTCTAACCTGCTTCTGTGTAACATTCTGTGAGTGTTTGAATTCTGATGCATAGTTGTGACAGTGTGTGCCATCCACTACAAACAGGAAATATACAGTAAGTAAAAACATATACATGTAAATGTATTTATTTACACATTCACATATCAATGAACTGTAAGATAAATCGAATAACTTACAGGAAAACGATGCAGCCATATATTGCAGGGGTTGTAATGCTTGCTTGTATTGAACATCACTTATTTGTGTCTGCTGGATATAAATACATGTATTAAGAATAAAGATTAAATGCAATTTGCACTAATTCAAAAGCATACATTTTCTCTTAAAAATCATTAAGAATACCATAAATTTTACTTCAAAAGAGATTATTACAGATCAATTATTAAAATTTTGATGTACCGGGTAGTATTCAACCTAAAAACTTCAAAAAATGGAAACAGGACGGAAATAATCTTTTGATAATGTACCGTAAGTCCTCATCTTACTTGTTCCGTTTTGGGCTCCTCTGATTTGGGTGAGTTTTTGTCGCTCTCCAGTGAGGACTGACTAGACATGGAGGTGCTGTTAGACAATAAACCGTCCAGTTCCAGCATACCTGTCCCACAGAGAGTAAAACATGTAAATACATATACAGCTAACTGATACATTCCACAGATTATAAAGTGACAGTTACAGTATTGTGACTGAATTTTTTACACATACCTTTCACAAGATTGAAAAGGACTGCAAATTCTCTGAAAATGAATGAATACAATCAAATAAGTTCTGAGCAGTTGAGAAAAATAAAATGAGATATAGATGTTAGTGCTTCATGTATAACACAATAACAATATCTATTGTTATACTTTCATGTTAAATACTGAAATCTGATTGGTTAAGACGCAGTTCATAATCCGTTCTATTACCCTCAGCGCTAGCAACGCACTTAGCAATGGGTAACATTACAAATTGTTACATGCGCGAAAATTATGCGCGTACGGTTCGCTGTATATATAAAAGCAGTAAAATTTTCTTAAAAATTTAGACATTCAGTATAACAAAATAAAAAGTGCCTGTTTGGGAAGGATAACAGTTGAAATTGACACCCCTCGAAAGCCATTGTCAACCTCCGCTTCGCGTCGGTTGACAATGGTTTTCTCGGTGTGTCAATTTCAACTGTTACCTTCCCAAACAGGCACTATTTATATACTGTCAAACCTTGATGTCACAAACTTAATGAGTCTGAGGAGAAATTTTGAGATAAGTGAAGATTGGAGATGAAGAAGGTAACATGCATAAAGAAACAGTGGCTGGCATTTACAAATCCCTTTGACAAAGAATCTAAGATACCAATTTTCAAGATATGAAAGTTCCACTGTAGTCAATATTGTTCATGTACAGTGTGATTATTTTATCTGTTTGATACCTGGCTAACTTCTCTTCTGCCATTTCTGACTCTGAGGAGGATGGAGAACTGAGCGTGCTCGGTGAACTCCGACATCTAGAGAAACATTTAGGAAAGAGATTGAAAGAACTGGAGGTTTCACTCTCGGAGGGTTTTGGGGGCGTGGCTTTAGGTACACTCCCATTACCGGCCTTGTTTAGGTGCCTTAACATGATGGAGGCTCGTTGTTCTAACTGTGATAACAGCTGATATATAGAAGTCTCCTGGTTTGGTAGTGCACAGAGTAAGGGGAGAAACTGCCTCTGGCGAGCTAAAGAAGTAGAAACATTACACATGCATTAATGTGAACCTTATTCTGATTCATGAAATACCGGTAAATTCAAATTCAGCTGGATGACAGAGAAATTTTATATAGATTTGTCCTTATTATGACTTACCCAGTTCTTTTACAATATCAACAATAACTTTATATACCTAAAAAATAGAAAATACTGTCATAGTCATATCAAGTTATAAATGTATAAAATGTAAATTTATTTCTCTTTTCTCACAAAATGGTTTGCGGAGGCTGAGTTGTCCACACTATTACCCACATTAACCAAGTAGATTTGGCATTTGTTTTCCAGCCATAAATTATCATTACATAGAGAAAAAAAATCACAAGTTCTAGCTTAAAAATTCAATCATTATCAAAAAATATTTTTTTAAAAACTCTTTTTTCAAGGAGGTCTAGAAATGGCCTTGACAAATCAGCCCTTTTAATTTTCGTCACTAACTGATCAATAAGTACTTACATCTGAATGTCTACAAATCTCCAGAAATGAATCCGCCATTAAATATTGCTGAATTAAAAAAAAAAAGGTCATTCAATAAAAAAATCACTCATACACAGTTTAACCCCTAATTCATAGAAAGAGAATTCCAACAAAATCTCTATGAATGACAATATGGTCCAGCAAATTACCTCAATAAATGGTATAAGAGCAGATCCTTCAAGAACGGTGTACATGTCATAGACTGGATCCACCCCCTGTCCTGTGTCTTGGATCTCAGGGTCGATCATGCTGTCGCGGGGTCGGGGCTTTAACTGTGGTGCATGCTGGGAGTACAACAACTTCAACTCTTCCAGAATTTGATGGAGAACGCTTTCAATCTGAAGTTTGAATAATATATGTACCGGTTAATGTATGTTTACAAGCAAATTTTTTTCTTTCCAGAATATAACAAAATACATTACAGTATTATACCGTATGTTGTTAAACAGCAATATAATTGTTTTGCACTTTAATGTAAAATTTTTGTACAATATTGGTATCTGTGTACCAGTATACAGTAAATCAACTCATATTTCATAAGTACCGGTATACACAATTTTACAAAGCATATTACCTTGTTGTCCTTCTCTTTCTGGGCAGCAAGATAGGCATTGATGTCCCACTCTAAGGGATAGATGTCAAATATTATCTGTTAAATTACACTGAACTGTTCAGTCAAATACATGTATCAATATCTTTCTTATGCATTCCATATCAAACAGTTCCCAAATAATCTTCATTTTGATATATACATGTATGCCCATTATGATGTTACTACAAGACTTCCCAGTATGAGTCTAGATTTTAAGGGATATCTACAAGTATCGGCACATACTTTAACTGGTCTGTAGTGTCTACCTGTATACTGAAAATTCCTCATTTTACGCTAGTTCTTAATTTCGCAATTCAGCCGTTTTGTGTCAAATCGCAGAAATATAATATTGCGACCACAATTTTTTTGTTATAATTCTTATACCGGTAGTTTAAAACTGTCTAAAAATTAAGGGCGAGATTTTAAAATCTGCGACGGTTGCCTCTCGCGATTTTATGCAGAAATTAATTCTTAACATGTAAAATTAGAAATCTACAGTACTAAAAAGGTGGTTATTTACGCGTGGGGGAAATTTACACTAGTTAAGCGGTAAGCTGAAAACCGCATACAATACCCCTGCACGCATCGTAAAAAATCAAAACTCTTAAATCACGCATCTGCATGTATAGTACCCACATTAAAAAACGCGTACTTAACCACCAGCGTAAATAATCGTTTTTACAGTACTTTCTAATCTTATGTTTATTGTATCTCATGTGTTGTGTCTACTTTGCTGAATTTGTCTGTTTTAACTTTTTCTGTTGTGCCCTTTTTACCTGGTCTGTTATGATGTCCATATCCTGTCCCTCTAGCCCAATATTCTTTGTGAAAATCTGGTCTTTTATTTTTCTGTAAGAATCCATAAATCAAATATGATAATAGAAAAAGAAACACATTTTTTCTATGAATACAAATTCTGCTGATAAACATTTTGTAAATATCACCCAATCAGTATTTGTAATGACTGCTCCTAAATCCATTTTAAATGGCAGTAAATTGCATCACTTGAAATATTTCTTACATTAGCTGGTAGAGATTTCATTTCAGCCATTTTGTCAACATCCATTTGGTATCTTAAATTAACACGTGGCACAACTTCGCTGACCTGAAATATAAACATTCTCAGCATTATCAAACTTTTATGCCCAATTAATACTTTCTAATAATATTATTAATGTTCAGCTAATTTATTTATATTTGCAATTGCAAACACTTTGCATTTTGTAATAACAAAGAGAGAGAAAAATAGAGAAGAAAGGGGGTTGCTGTCCTTTTGCCCCAAAACCAAAGCCCCCCTACATGAGCACCCCAAAATTTTTGTTGAGCACCCCAATTATATTTCACGAGCCACCCCCCCCCCCCCCCCATATCTTTCACGAGCCCGCCAAATATATTTCACGAGCGCCCCAAAAAAGAATTATCATTACATTAAATCTTGGATTGCCAAATATATTTCACGAGCACCCCCAAAAAAGAATTATCATTACATTAAATCTTGGATTATTTTCCCGAACACTTCAAAATTGGTAAGCTTGTGCATGGGGCATAATGGTTTGGGGCTAAGTGACCAGCACCCAAGAAAGGAACTGTAGTTAAGTAGAAGATGGATCATAACTATGACTGCTATAACTGTGTTTGACTGTAAATAATCATGTAGGAGGCTAATGGATTTTTAATTTAATTTTCTTCAGTGAGACTGTTATAGGATATACCAGAGCCAAGGTGAGTAGGTGATGCTCCATTTCTAAATAGGCTCCCCGAGGGTACTTCTGGACATCGTTTCTCTCACTCTCCACCTCTAACCTATCAAAACATTGTAACATACATTGAACAAATAGTCAGTTCTACTAAGAGTTATCCAATACACATACTCTCCTCAGGAACAGATTATTGCACATGTAGCAAAGAAAAAACTGTGTACTTTCCAATCAGGTCTTTAAAAAACTACCGGTATAGTAGAGACTGATCTAATCAGTTATACATGTACTAGTATATTGACCCACCTTGCCCACTGCTGTAGGAAAGCCTTGATCTCCTGTATGACACCCTGCATGTCTTTGGTGGGGGACCAGTAGGACAGCTTCAACATCTCCATGTTAGTCACTCTCTGCATCATGAAGCCCTGAAATAGACACTCAAAATAGTCAGTCTGTTACACTTAGTCCTAAAAAATAGTCAGTCTTTGTAGCAATGATGCTATAAATCAGCAAATCTCTCTAGTATAAAGTCTTTAAAACACCAGTCTCTGCTACAGGTTTATAAACCCAAATAAAGTCACTTTAAGGTCTAAGAATATAGTCAATCTTAGCAACATTAAGCTCTTAAATTTGCTACTTCTGTCACATAATGCAATTTTAAATAGTCATTCCAAGTCATGTGTCATATAACATTGAAAAAATAATAAGAGTCAACCCTTATAACATTCTATCAAAGTAAATTTAAGCCAAAAAAGATATATGAGGTTTTGAAATACAGGTAAACTAATAAACATGAATTGGAACAGGACTTTCATTTCAATACCGATGTCCAGAAATCGTCTACTGTCTTGTATATGTATACTGATAATTAGACATCATTGAGATGGTGACCATCTCAAAGGGCCTAGCTCAAATAATGGAACTACAAGATAGGATAAGAGCATTTCAGAGGATTTTGCTTTGACATTGACCTATGACTTACAAGTTTCCATTCTGTTTACATGAAGTATGAGCCAGATAGGGCTAAGGGAAGAGTAAATATGCACCGGAAAAAAATTTGTGTGGTCTGATATGACCTTGACCTTTGACCTAGAAATGTCATTCAAAGTCACTGCACACCCTTTGGCCAAAGGCACTCTGTGGGTGAAGTATGAGCCAAATTGGACCAAGGGGAAACAATATATGGTATGATCCAAACAAGAATTGTTCAAATAATTCTGCTATAACCTTAACCCTAAAAACTTGGTTAAAGATCACTGCACACCCTTTATCCAAAGGCACTCTACAGGTGAAGTATGAGCCAGATTGGGCCAAGGGGAGAAAAGATATGCACCAGACAAGTGATCTTGGATGGACTGATGGAAGGACAGATGGAAGGATGGGTTCTAATTATCAGCTGAAGAGTACATAACATCCAGTGTTTGGTAAGTGGTTAAGTGAAATTGCACTTTACCTGAAGTCTGGGCCTCATTACTTTGACTAACGGTGGATAAAAAGGGTAAAGATCAATCTGGAACATCTAAAATAAACCATACATTACATGTGAAAAATTCTATGAAGAGTCTCTGTATTTCAGATTTGTTCAATAGCATACATTCTGTGTCTACCCTGTGTTTTGTGATAGTATACTTGCCATTTCCAGCTCTATGTAGTTGTATCCAAAGTTTTTCTCAATAACACTCATATCCTGACATAATTCACTGTAAATAAAACAGTAGGGTTCTCATTACAATCATTTTAAATGATGACAATGAAACATAATTTCATCTATGTTAGGTTAGTGCCCTGGAACCTTAAATTTGCAAACAGAAGAAGATTATTTCATATCATTTACTCCATTCATGTGAGGGATTGAAAAGTTAACGCATTTAAAATCAATGGAACAAACTGCCATGGTTTTATAGTGTTTTCAGATTTTATCCAACTTTATCCTAAGATGATTAAAGTTATCCCAGTACTCTTTAAAAGTAAACTAAAGTCATTAGTGATAATATAGTATAATAGTAAAATACTGACCTTTGGGAGTCAAAGTCAAATATTTTGACTTGCCAGTGATAAATGTTGTCATCGATAGGCTCAGCTGTAAACCCAATTTGCTAAAAAAAAAAAAATAATAATAAAATTTGGATTTTTATAATAAATAAATCTTTACAATAGTTCACAGCTTATTTTATTCATGTAGTTAGTTTATATTAACTAAATTGATAATGGCATAATAGAGGATACATTGAGCTACATTGCATCAAGGTACCATTCAAGGCTTGCTCTTTTGATATCAAGAGACAAAGTTTACATGTAATTAATTATACTTCTACCGGGTAAACTAGAACAGTTACAGAGAAGTGATACTCCTGAATGATTTATGAACACTTGACTGACCCTCTCATTCTCCATGATCCGGACAAGGTCATTTGTAAGTATCCCTGCCGCTCCAGAACTGGTAAAGACAGATTTGACAGTAGCCATGGCTGGTGTGGCTGCAACTAGAAAAGTCAGAAATCCGTTCATGATAAGATACTATAGTAAATACCTGATGAGTATATAGAATATAATTATATGTATATACTAGTCTATTAACATTTGCTTTTGACAAATATTACCTGCTCCCATTGAGTTTGGGTCATTTGTTAGCCTCATGGACTCTCGCAATTCAGCTTCTTTTTGTGCCCATCGTTTCTGTAAATATTACATGCATATCACATATCATAATAAAGCAGGGTTAGGGTTAGGGTTAGTGCTAGCATAGCATACAAGTGATTGATACAGAAATATGTACATCTATCTTATTGGTAAGCTCAATTCTACTGAAAAGAAAATGAAAAGCAAGAAATGTTTTCAAGAGTACCTTTTTACGAGCAACTTTCAACTCCCATTCTGTTGTGAATGCATCGTCATCAGCCAAAATGATAGTCTACAAGAAAAAGCAAATCATATTAATTTGAATTTTTTTTAACAAGGATTTTTCCTGTTACCAGTGAATTGGTGACCTGCTGTTATCTTCATCTATCTTTATCAGTATTCCATATTGAGTAATACACAGGTATATCATGGATTTTTTTTCTTTTGAACATTCAGATACAGTACCGATCAGACCCAACCTAACAGAAAGTAAACCCCAACTAAACCCTGGGTTTACTTTCTGGGTTTACTCTGGGTTTACTAGAGTGGACCCAGAGTAAACCCCAAGTAAACCCAGAGTGGACACAGAGAGTAAACCCCGATCAGAAGAATACCCTGAAAGCAGACGCTACATGTGTATTCGGAATATACAAGGGGCAGGAATTACAGGCAGTAGTATGATAAGATAAAATACAGGTCTGCTTCACACTTCAGTGCGTATAGTTTACTCCAAAAGCAATTCTTGAGTAAACCCAAAGTAAACCCAAAGTAAACCCCAAGTGGACCCAAATTTTCAAAAAGTAAACCCAAAGTAAACCCAGAAAGTAAACCGGGGGTTTAGTTGGGGTTTACTCTGGTGTTAGGTTGGGTCTGATCGGTACTGTAAAGTAGTTAAGATGATCAGATCTGTTATATATTTACCTCTTGTTCCTCCTCGTCATCAGAAATGGCTTCCATCTCCTCATCACTCAGCTCCTCCTATAAAGAAATAAGGTGCTTAGTACTGTATACAGGGTTATTTTCACCCTTCTTCAGTTCAGAACTGTTTTTCCAAGACAAAGTTGTGTTTAAAGAGTGATGATTTGAGATAAAAGAATTTGCCCGGTCTTAAATTCACCCACTACATGATAAATTGAGGGCTTAAGAAGTATACAAAAGACAGTTTATTAATTTCATCATACATGTACAGCACACAAAATCAGTCAGAGGTTTGGTACTTACCTCAGACGTTGATGGACTTTTGGGGGCTTTTTGTTTACTGTACAAATCAACAGCACTGAAACAGAAAAGTCCAATTTACCTAAATACATACCAGTATATGATATTCAGTCCAGATCAAAAATTCACAGGTGACTTTTAAGAACTTGAAGTTTACCAGACTCAAAAAAGTTTTCAAGAATCCAGAAATTTGAAGGGATACAAAATCACAAAGTCTTTAAAAATAATTTATATACCATATTTCGTTTAAACTTTTTAACTTAAAGCTCTTAACAATGTTATTTATGAGATTTGATGAATCTAGGCCACACAGTGTGCAAGGCATGATCCAAGCACATTTTGAAGCTATGTATGCACATGATTGTAACGGTATTAGAACATGGTTTCCTGTGCACAGTATCGATTATATATAAACTAGAGCACCACCATAAAAAGCATCCCTTTTCAACTTCCAAACAAATAAATGCTCTTTTTTTTTTAAATTAACTCACCTTTCATCAAAATACTTTCCTTGAATAATGCACAGTTATCACAATGACTCAATCAATGTAGATAATTTGCCAATTGTACTGTATTATTAACAGTTACTCACAGACAGAATATGAGTAATATTTTTTCTTAATTATGCTGGGTATCTCCAGATTTAATTCACCAAAAACTTTGGAAATTAAGAGTTTGAATATCTTAGTCCAATGGTTTGATCTCGTTCAATCTTGCTCACAAGCTTTTATTCACCCACTCACAAATACATGAACAATATCAACAAACCCTATATTATACACAGTTTCTAAAAGGTGCTATAAATCCCCTCTACAACAAGTTGCATAAGAGAATTACAATGCTTTATTTCATAACATAATACAGTAGTCACCTTAAGGTACTGGCTCACTACACCTTGAAATATTTTCTCAAATCAGCAAAAAATTACTTGATTATGATAGATATCATAATGGATAAGAAGTACAGCCTACTCTGGATATATTGAAATTCAGGGGACCATGCAATTTTTTTCAATATATCCGTATTTCAATATACGCGAATTTGACTGACGTGAAGCTGCCATTCTTTAAAGTTCAATCCCGATGTAAGCATAGAAAACCAAACCGAACAAATTATTTTGTAATCATTTATCTATTACAGTGAACAGATTACATGGAATATCAGTCTTTGAAAGTTTGATTAAAATTATATCCTTAAGTTTTGTAAGTTTCATTTTGTTACTATCTTAAACCTCATCATAATCTCTGATCGCATTCTTTTATGTTTACGATAGAGAAAAATCACCAGACTCAAACGCTTCAAATACTGCTGAACGCTGCTTGTGTATCATCTGAATTGTACTCGCGATAATCTCAAAATCCTTAGCTATTACGAATTTAGGCTTTGTCCTTCTATCAATAGCCATAACTAGTTCATATTTAGTGTCCGAAGATAAAGTTTTTCATTTCTGTGGGGTTTTGATATTACGTCTAGCATCAATATATCCGTGTACGTAAAAACAAAAAAATTCAACAGTGAATAAATTTTACATTTTAAAAGAAGTATAAAAATACACATGATTAGAACTTATCAATTCACACCTTTGTATTATCAACCGGTCAGTCTGGCATAATTACTGTCACCAACCGTGACGACAGCCGCCAGGGAGTACTTCAATATACAGTGGGGCCTCAGATATCCGGATGCCAGATAACCGGACGCTTCAGTTTACGGACGGTTTTATTTGGGAACAGATTTTTTATACCTTATTTTGTCTCATTAATCCGGAATTCCGCGTTCCGGATCCGGACGGTCTGTTTTTACCACAAAACACTGATTTACTACTAATATTGCTTCATTTAACCGGACGGTAAAATTTGATGATACCCTACTCAGTACAAAAGATTACCCCTGTCAATTAAGTTTCACACCTTTTTTGTGCTAGACTCATGAGTAGCTTGTATAAACACACTGACTTCCCAAATCACTTTCAAAAATTGGAAAATTGCGAACAACAGTGTATCCCAAACAAATCACACTTGGACACAAAGAATTCACATGTAGCTAGATTCGGTTATCATTATTGTCCGGTTAATATTTCATGACAAAATAATAAAATAAAGCAGAGTTCTTTATATCTGAAAACGTTCATAACAACAGACAACTCTAGTATGTGTTGCTATATGGTATGAAAGGCAAAAAAACTTAGTATCAACACTGGGAGCCATTGTATACAAATACATTATCATTCATGACAACAATAGACATATTTCAGATATCCGGACGCTTCACCTATCCGGACGATTGGACTTGGGAACGAAAGCGTCCGGATAACTGAGGCTCCACTGTAACCGTTATAAAAACAACTTATTATTATTGGGGATCGATCAGTAGCTTCAATATAAGCGATAATTCAAAATAGCCGATTTCATTATATCCATTGAATCAATGCAAAGAAAATGAGAGGCAAAAACCGGTGATTTATTTCAATTTCAAAATAAGCGGAATTTCGAAATAAGCGATTTCAATATAAGTGGAGTAAGCTGTATTTAAGTCAAATGTGGAAAAAATGTGCAATTTTGGATGAAATTACTTTTTTGAAAATTTAAACATGAACAAAAGCTCCAGGCGGATTCAAACTCATGATCTGCGGTTCAGAAGCTCAATACTTTAACCACTTAGCTATGACAATATACAAATGAAATGAAAGATATAAACAATTTAACAAAACATTTAAATCGCCATCTTGTGACGTAGTGTCTTGAAAAGTATAAGTCTGGGTGTAGTGAAGTACCTTTAGTTAATAGATAAGTGGTTTACTTAAATATATGTATCATAGACTGAACAAACCACTGAATTTTACTTATCAATACATATACTTACTTGTTGAGAACTTCTTCGAGTGAAAAGGGTTGTGTGGCTTTTTTTAGAATCTTAAAAAAAATAAAAATTGAAGAACATTAAATCTACCAAACATCACTATTTTAAGAGCATGTATTTACAATGTAGTGTCATGCACTATACTCTGTCCCAAGTTTCTGCTTCCTCTACTTCTTGCTTAATATATTTTTATAATCATAAATACTTTTGTGCCCAAACTACATTCATCCAATAGAAAAAGTCAAAGATGTTTTTGTTTGAAATGCCTCCTTTCCTGATTCAGGTTTCAATACACAACAAATAGAAAGAATCATCTAGAGACCAAGAGTAATTTTGACTTTCTCATAACTTTACCTCATTAAGGCTATTACTCCATGCACTTATCAAGGAATCAGCTTCAACATAAAAAGGTGTGGCCCCATCTGGGTAATCTAAATAACGAAGAAGAAAATAATGTATATTCTAAAATGCTCATAAAAAAGGCAGGGATATGTGAGAAGTCTTCAATGCAATAGTAATACTGTAAATCTACCACATTTGGCTGTGTATTCTATTTAACGCTTTTGGCGGAATGTGGCTTCCGCTAAATCAAGTGCATTGCTAAATGCCATGCACATATGTACGGTATAAGAATAGTCACATTCAGTAACACGCTAATTCAAATCCATGCCAACTTGTTCAAAAACTAATTTCTGCCAAATATCTTACACGCCAAATATAATATGTTTACAGTATTTGATTGGATGTTTGTAAGATTCATTCAATGACAAGAGTTTGTACATGTAGTTATTGGAGAACATATGATATTCAATTCAAACACCTAAGGTGGCAGGGGATAGTTTTTTTTATTGAGGAAATGTTATAAGCAGATAGTGCTCATATATGTGAACCAATTTTTCAGTGGATTTTTAAATTTGCTAAAATTGGTTTGCATGCAGGGGACACATGGTGCAGACTCTTGAGAATTTTTAAACATTTCAGAATAAATTCAATACAATTTACACATAGCACTTTATAGAATAGCCAGGGACGCTCTCAAATTTTTCTGAAAAATTGCCCTTTTTTCACATTTTCACGGGTCCAGCACCACGCTCCTGTCCCGAGCAACTGCTATAAACTAACTTAGGATTTGTAGCTTAATGTCTACCCATGCAAATAATCACCAATTAATTGGGGGGGGGGGGGCAATCACCTTCTTTTCGAGTGACATTTCGTGTTCTGAACCCACCCCACTCTTCAAGCAAGAAACCGAAAGTAAAAATTTTGGCCACAGTTTCACATTTCCATTCCATATCTGATGAAAAGTGCTACCAGCATTAAAGTGTCATATTTCAATGAAATGGACATGAGCTTATTCTCTATATTCATATAATGAATGCATTAAATATTCTAGCAATTTACAACCCTCAAATAACCAGCCAAACTTTAGGTTCTCCCTTTATTTAAGCTAAGCTAGGTCTTCTGTTCTTAAAGCCCATGTGATATTTCTTTAACTCACAAGGGTAATTAAAGGAGGATTATTTTTTTCATACAACAATGCATGACATGAGTAACGGGATGGGAGAAATAAAGACAGACCAGACTGGGATTTGAACCTGGGAATCGTGAATTTCTAGTCAGGTGTTCTACCAACTGAGCTAACTGGTGCCGGTATTTGAACTGCCACACAATTAGCAGTTTCAGTTGATGCAAACTTGGAATACTAAGTCACAGTTAACTTGACAGAAAACTTATTGCAACCTTCTATAGATAAAACCAATTACTAACATAAATTATGTAAACAAACTAAACATGAATCTATTACACTCACTAATTGGTATATGGAGTTTGAATTCATGTTCACTTGCAAGCAGCAACACTAGCACAACATGACCATTTTCATCTGTATCGTTCTAGAAAAAAAGATAAAAATGCAATGGGAAATTAAACTATGTTAATGCAGTAATTGTATGCTATAACTCTTGGGTGTGTGTTTCTTCAACACTGTTACATTTTATAACTCAAAAGGATATACCGGGTAGTTAAATTTACATTACAAGTATCTGAAATCAGAGAGCATGACCTAATACAACATTACATAATGTCACATGAGTTAATGATAAAATGTAATATGCATAATATCTCTGTATACATTTACCATCACATTAAAATACCTTGTTTTGAAAGATTGTCAATACCAGTAACAGATTTATTCTAACAATTTACTGAAAATAATTCATAAACCATTTCACTAACATTAAGGCAAACATAATTTTAATGGAAAAATTAGTTTGAACAAAATCATGCAATCTAAGATATAAAATAATGTATGAATAATTTATCTATAGTGTAGTCTTATTACATCACACATACATATAACCCTTGCACGGTATAGTATACGCTAGAGAGATAAACACAAAAAAAAGGGAATGACAGCAATGACAATGAAAGTGTATAAATGTTTTTTTAAATATTGTTTTAATCACTCTAATAACATTTTGTTTGATCCGAACTGTAAATAATGTCATTAAAAAAGAATTCTTTATTTCGGATTATATTGTTGTAGTTTGACACCGTGTTTAAACAAAGCAAAAACAAAAAAGGGTGGTGATGTATTGGAGTAGCTTTGTGGGGAAAGATGGGAAAACGTAGGTCTTATTACCTCTAACAAGTAAATCAAGTCTGAGTTGTCTTTCTCTTGCCATTTTTCAAAATCTCTATTCAAATGCTCAATGATATTACAGTTGGAATCAGATGTCATGTCCAGAAAATTGCAGTATTTTTGTTTTTGCTTACTAGCTTTTTTTTAACCGGAAGTCGTAATATTTATTATGATGTTTAATTTACCTCAATCTTGCAAGATCAACAGCAAGGGGCGTAACTCTCTCTCTCTCTCTCTCTCTCTCTCTCTCTCTCTCTCTCTCTCACACACACACACACACACACACACACACACACACACACATAGATTGTTCAATACGTAGTTCTTTTTCTTTATTCTAGTAGGTACAATTTAGAAAATGTAATACTTTGGATCCTTTATATGTAATTTATAAATGACTTTTCATAATTAAGTAAGATTACAGTAGTCATGAAAGCATACCTAAGGGTGGTCTAAGTTATGGAACTTGTGCCCAATCCCAGTTGTATATATGTACAATAAAAATATGTTCAAATCATACCTTTAACTATTTTAAGAAATCCAGAGACATCCGTCAATATAACGTAGGTAAAGGTACATTATAATTAAAATACTTTCATCGGTTTGGAATTTACAAATTTTGAAGAAAAAAAATTAAACGTTAAACAGTAAAAATTTTAAAATTCATAACGGGTTTCAAACTCATTTCGCTACCATGTTAGGTAATAAATGGGAAAGAAAATCCTGCCGTTTTAACAAATTAATAATCTGTTATATAACAAATTACTAATCTGTTTTAACAAATTGATAATTTGTTGTAATTAACAAATTAATAATCTGTTATAACAAATTCATAATCTGTTATAACAAATTCATATATAATCTGTTATAACAAATTAATAAAAAAATACTGCGGCGGCCCTAATACGCTTCCGTACCGACGACATCCAAAAATAAGCATTCAATGTTTATATTTATATTTTCATAATGATGTCTATTTGCATGGAACAGCCAGATTAAAATGTTATTTACTTAGCTTCTGCGACAAAAATATACTGCCAGAAACTTTCTGGAGAACATTCTTTTTTATTATGGAGTAGATATATATATTAATGATTGTTTTTAAAAAGTACAAATTAAATTGGTTAAATTGGTTATGTAAGACTGAAAGTTTCATTAATCTTACAATGATAAATATATTCAAAACACGTGAAGACGTTTCTATCTAAGCTCATAGCGCATGATTTAGCAAAGTGTTTTCATAGAAAATTGAACGTCGCAGATTTCCAATGCAAACATAACTTGAGGGGAAATATACACTGAATGTAAGTATAGAAAATTGAACGTTGCCGATTTCCAGTGCAAAGACTAAGGGAAAATACACTGAATGTAAATATAACATAAAACTTAAATATCGGCCATAATAAGTAGCCATTGGTGATTGTAAACCATTTACGTGTTCGAAAAGAATCAACAAATAGATTAACCACTGTCCAATAACGCACAGGACTGATATCTCAGAGAAATGAAGGAACCATCACTCGACTGGAATGAATTGAATTTAACAAGTCAAAGTATACTGTTTACAATAGAGAACGCGAACGCAAGGAGAAACAGATTTTTGCAGTTGCAGTTAAGATATTGGTCATTCGTAAAGGAATATGCCCATTTTAAACATTTATTTTGTCGCAATTTTCAAATTTCCTTAAGTACAGTTATCCTTTCTACAAAATTTGACAAAAATTAACACCAGAAAACCTTTTAAAAATAAGTCTTGTTTTCAATGACATATAAAGGGAAGAAAAGTAGAAAGAAAAATGACATACTTTTGACTCCTTAGTGTAACTGAATCATTATAAAGTATATCGATCGCACATCCGTCCTACTCATCGATAAATTGTCGCTTTACGCTATCCTCTGAGTATGAGGATATAAATCTTCATCTACTTTTATATGTATTTATTTTTTTCTCAAATTATACCCTCCGTTTTCATCCTCATTTTTTTTTGTTCGTGGACCAGTTAACCCCATCTAAATTGTAGTCATAAGTTATGTCCATAGTGATTAAAGTTTAATGATATAAAAAAAATTTAAAAGTTCTTAAGGTTGGACGACACGTTCTTCTGTTTTATATAACTTTTTCTAGGAATTTCTTCTTGATTAACTGTAGTAGTTAATCAAGAAGAAATTCCTAGAAAAAGTTATATAAAATTTATATAAAAGTTATATAAAAGTTATATAAAATTTTTGACAAGCTTTCTTGCCAAATATTTTGGTACCTTACCAGGCATTTGCGCAATACACAAGAGCAATCAATTTCCGATATAATCTTATTGAAAATACATAAAATTTGAATTGCTGATATAAAATTTTTGGCAAAAACATACATTTTTACATTTAAAACATAATAATAAATAATTATAATTTGATTTGGTAAATTATCAGGCTGCTAAAAATTTGAAAATAATTATCATTTTTCGAGGAACGTTTTCAACTACGAGTGTGTCTCTGATAGCAAAAATGCTAACTTTTTAAAAAGATATACAATATAGGGTATATATACTGAACATATTTTAAAAAAGGAAAACTATTTTGATCGGGCTCGGAAAGCGGAAAGTCATAGCTGCGATGGCTGCAAGGCAAACAACGATGGCAGACGAAGGGACAGACGTTGGAGACGAGGTACAGTGTACATTATTTGTACGTGAAGAATGTGGTGTATTTCATGAGTTTTCTTAATTTTTCTTATGCAGTTGACTAATCACCACACCTTGCTTTTCGTAAAAACATTTGACGGTTGTTTCTCGATTGATATCACAATGCAAATAGTTTCAAATCAAGTGGACATCGCCATACAAAGTCAGTACAATACCCATGATATAACTCCTTAAACTCTACCAAGAATAGTAACACATGCGGTACAGTAAAAATAATTGGAAAATTTCAATGGAAATAATGTATGATTTTTACCTGGTCACTATGACTTAGTATGTAACTGGGGGATTATTAAGGTTACATAATAAGTTTCCACATGTTGAATTATAAATGTCCAAATGTTAAATATATAAACAATCTTTTTTCAACAAGTTGTAACATAACAGGAGGGTAGTTAGGCCTAAAAGGTATTTAAGTATTCTTGGAAAAAAATTTAATCCCTTTCATTTAAAAGGCCAATATTTGGAGTTTGAACCATATGTCAGAGTGCATACACCCGATCTCACTGACAGTGTGTCCCATTTTATCCTTGCATCAAATTATGCATTTTATTGTGTTAAATTCAAACTGAAAATATCATGAATTGCTTTGCAATATAAAATTGAGTCCAAAGAAAAAACAAAAACTAGGATGATTGACATGAATTGAAATAGGTGAAATTTCTCAGAACTGAAATCATATATGGTAGATATTGAATGCAGATCATAGTTCCTCTTTAGAAAGTGTCAATAGTTGATACTAATTACGATGGGTCATTGTAATCTTTCAATGTTACAATGACAAACTTTAAAACAAATGTCAATTAGACAGCATGAAATGTCAGTTCCAGCAGTCTGACACATTACTGCTCCCTACAGGTTAACTAAAATGATTGTCAGTGATCATAAAATAATGTTACATTGTTTTACATACATTTGCAGGAATTTGAAGATGCAGAGGAGACCTTGCCCATGTAGGTTGAATTTTTTACTGTAATTTATGACTTGATATTAAAGTAAAGTAATTACTCATTTCTATGAATTTAAAGACATATCAACATTCCAGATCACTGTTTTCAAAGAGTTTTCTTATATTTTTGTGCCTTAAAACATCTATTGTCCTTGTGGTCAAATTGTAAAATAAGTATTGCTTCTTATTTCAAACATGGCCAATTGTGGTATAGTGATGGGGTTCAATGATAATGAATGATTAAAGGAGTATGTCATTGGGCTATCTTGTGTGTCCATCAACATACTGTAAACGTATTACATTTGGCCATGTATTCTATTCAGCGCTTTTGGCGGAATGCGGCTTCCGCTAAATCATGTACATCGCTAAATGCCATGCATACATTTATAGGAATAGTCTAAATAAGGAAAACGCCAATTCAAATCAACGCCAACTTGTTCAAAAACTATTTTCTGCCAAATATCGTACACGCCAAATATAATACTTTTACAGTAATAGCTCAGTGGCTAGAAAATAGGCATGGTACAGTAGAGGCCACGGGTTTGAGACTTGACTTTTGAAATTTAAATTTGATGTCAAAGGTATAAAATTCAACTGAAGTTCTAAAAATTGGAGGATGAATTTTTAACAAATAAGGGAAATTTTAATTGAAATTAGCACCATTTTGTTTTATATATTTGCTATCCTGTTTATTTGTGGAAAGAAGCCCTTCATTTCCTCATCAGTGGTTCTGAAAATACATTATATATTGAAGATGTGTGTGTGGTTTATTTACCGTAGAAACCTTATTTTACGCGAGTACTTAATTCTGCGATTTCCCTGCTTTGTATCAAATTGTTTGAATATAAAATTGCGAACACAAAATTTTCATAGTAATAGCGAGCGCAGCTTGCCGGTGCGCAGCGCCGGCGAGCGAAGCGAGCTCTAAGAACCAGTGTGCACGGGAAAAAGAACAAGCTAAATTTACAGTTCTTCATACAAACTTTTTTGTCTACGTCCCATATTGCTCACTAATGTTTTACCCCGTGGTGCTATGCCAAAAATGGCCGACTTTTAACTCATAATTTACGGTGTCTTAAGGTTTGAAGACACGTTTTGAGTACCGCATATGCTTCGGCGAGACTTAAGAGATTTGTTACGTATGCTGCCATACCTTCGTATATTGAGTCGAGATACGTAAACAAAGACGAACAAATCATGGATGACGTCACAGTGCTCTCGCGCTATGTTTCCCGCGATAAATTTAGAGGTGGATCAAACATCTTTAATGCGTGTACTAGCTATTTCAGTATAGACTGCGATACCTGCCTCATTGACATATGATTTTTTTTAATTTATTTTTTTATATATAGATTATATAACTAAATACTAGCAAGAGCCATACTTTACTCCATTTTTAAGCTAATTGTGCATGCAGACGAACAAATCATGGATGACGTCACAGTGCTCTCGCGCTATATTTCCCGCGATAAATTTAGAGGTGGATCAAACATATGTAATGCGTGTACTAGCTATTTCAGTATAGACTGCGATACCTGCCTCATTGACATGATTTGTTTTTATTTTTATTTTTTTATATAGAGATTATATAACTAAATACTAGCAAGAGCCATACTTTACTCCATTTTTAAGCTAATTGTGCCTGCATGTACAGTAGGCAGGTAAGTGTATGAGTAGGGAGGAAACAAACAATAGGAATTTTGAACTAAATAAAAAGGAATAAAGAGAAAAAATAAACAGTTAAAAAATTTATGTAGATATTGCATATAGTCAAACAGGAACCGGGCACTCTCTCTCTCTCTCTCTCTCTCTCTCTCTCTCTCTCTCTCTCTCTCTCTCTCTCTCTCTCTCTCTCTCTCTCTCTCTCTCTCTGGGTAGGGGGTTGCGCTGTATGTATCAAAACCATTAAATTTTGTACCTTTGGCATACTTATTGTAGAACAATACTCTCTCAAAAATTCTTTGACGTTCGTTGATACTTAAATAACACTAGGTTGACAATGATGCAAGGTATGTGTAATTCTTGCTGCGCTCGCCAGAACGGTAGCACCGTAAAACATATTATCTTACAGTTCGTAACTCTCAGATTTTAATATTCACGAGGGATGCTTCTCACAATTTTACGCAGATATTTATTCCTCATGTTTAATCTACAGTATGAACCAATATTCAGAGTTTAATGGCTTCCTTTCTTAGGCCTGACGACTGGACCCTTTCCTCCATGATTGATCAAACCAGGGTAGCTCTTCATCTGTTTCTCAACAACAGGTTCTCAGACGCTAAACGCAGAATGGAACCTTAGTAAGTTCATATTTAAGATACTCAAATTTTATATGTATTCTGCTATAACGCTTCCAAAAATAAATGACATGTTTTGTCCATTCATTTGTTTTAATGTTATCAAACTGGACACACTGAATGGCCTTGAGAAGTTGGTGCATGACTCCCAGTGATTTTCAGATGTATGCTAGGTTATCCATTCTACCTATGCATCTGTGTATATTGAGGCATAACTTAAAGATGTCAAATGTTTTTTTACCATTTTACCAAGCATATCCATGCATATAACGATCACCCAAAAATACCAAGGTATTTTCACAAGGTTTTTACTTTACCCTAAGATATGATGCTTGTACCACACCCTAAATACCAGATAGTATGATTATCTGAGCAATATCTGGGGAAATGAATGTAATTATATGTTTTACAAACATATTTTGTTTAGTTAATTATAGATTCCTTTTGATTGAAATGTTTGTGTGATGATTGATTTTTTGCTCTTTGTTTTCAGCGCTGACAGAAGCATGTACCATGCCTTGGGATATAGCACCATTTTGTACATACAAGCTGTCATGACTTTTGACATGGTGGGTTTGCCTATATTGATATTCACCAGCTGTTTATACCTATATTTAGTTACAGAAATGAATTAAGTAGTACACATATGATGTTAAACATTGTCTACATTTTAGTAGTAACTTTTTTTTAACTTGAGACTGTGAAAATGACAAAATATTCATGTGATACTGACAAAATGTTCACTCAACTGTGCATTGAGAGTTCAACAAAATATAAATTCACTCAACTGTATGATGAGAATCCCTGCATTATATAGTGAATAGTGTTATGGAGATAATGTTACTGATCTTTTCAGCAGCTAAACTATTGCAATATTCTTTAATCAATAATGTCTCTTTTATTTTTAAAAAATTACATTATACGAATTACTTTTTAGAGCTAAAAAATGGTGAATTTAATTTGAATAATATGTTTGTACTTTAAAGGAAATTTACCCAAGGGATAAAGTGTTAGATAAGAAAGTAATCTCCCATGATCCATATACTGATCACATAGCAATTCTGAAAAAGAAACATGTTCAGGTCTCAGAAGTATAATCTTTCCTTACAGCGTTTCCTGAATTTAACAGCACAAGGAAACATCCTTGTTCTTGGTAACCTCTTCATCAACAACACTTTATATCCTGATGAATGCATTTAAAGTCTAACTGCTTATTCTTTAATCTCTTACCTTATGAAACACAACACAATTATTGTATAATTGTCTTTTGTCTGTTTCCCTTTGATATCTATACACCATGGTCAAGTATTTTGAAGGTCATGAAACCAATGTCAAGGTCAAAAGTGTCTGTGATTGATTAATTACTGATCAAGATGAGAGTCATTTAGCCTAGAGTGGCTACCGGTAGATAGATAGAGCTACTGCTTTAGTACTTTCATGTCAGCGTCTCCGTATGAGCAGCCTTGGAACTAGTGAATCAGTATCCTCATAATTTGAAGTGAAAGCTTTGTAGAATCTTGCATCATGAATGTGATTGAATTTTCCAGCAAGACATAGAGCAGGCTATCCAAGCTCTGAAGAAAGCTATCAGTGTTTGTGATCGGTATAGACACAAGTTCTCCATGCTTGAAAGTTTCTCCAAGACCAGATCCAGGGCCATCTACAATGATCTCACCGAAGGTAACAAACTCTCAACATTGCTTGTTGATTTGGGAACTTTATATATTTCAGTAATCTGTTCTAAGGATTTTTTCTCAGCTTACTTTACACACAAGATATATGTAATCAACTTTGAAAAATACACACACTGTCCTAGGGTTTTTTAATGGATCGCTTTCTATGCAATACTCCACATACATGTACATGTACCAGTAAATCAAATTTGGAGTACATGTACTTTTTTTCCACTTTAGAGGAAATCCATGCTGAGCTGTGCTATGCTGAATGTCTTCTTCTGAGAGCATTACTGTCTTTTGTTCAAGATGAAAATTTATTGAGTTTTGTCAAGGGTGGACTAAAAATCAGGGAATGTTACAAAATTTACAAGTAAGAAACATTGAAAAGCAAAATTTGCAACCCTTCTAGCTTGTAAGATTTTGAAATGCATTCATACTTTGTTGTTATTTTTCAGAGAATGCAATAAAATGATGGAAAGATCAAAGTTTTCAGAGGAAGAACAAAAATCTCATTTTGAAACTGGTGTAAAGATGGGTGTTGGGACATTCAACCTTGTAAGTACAGGACAGTACTAGTACATGAACTTACCTTTATAAATGCCTTGATGCTTGAAGAGTGTTTTCAGATTCATAAACTCTTGTATACTATATCTTAAAGTAAATCTTGAGTCTTTTTTTTTCACTAGATGATCTCATTGTTACCAAGTAAAATTCTAAAGCTCTTAGAATTTGTAGGATTTTCTGGAAACAAGGTAAGTTAACATTATTTTACCTGTTTATTTATTGAAACCGTTTTTTACTGTTTTTTAGTTTACTTCGAACATTATTAAGTGTATGCTATTGATACTGAAGTTTAGAAAAATCTTCAGATATTATACATTTGTTATAGAATTTCTTATGCAGTACATAAAGGTACATGTATTCACATGCTTTATGTATACAGATGTATGGATTAAAGTGTCTATCAGAAGGCAGCTATGATCTCAATAGTCTACGAGGCCCTTTGTGTTCCATAATCATGATGGCATATCACACAGTTGTCTGCTATATTTTAGGTGAGATTTTTGTGTACTAATTAAGGCTTATAGTGTCGTTGATAAACCTTAAGTTCAAATGAGTGTTTCTGATTACTGTAAAGATACATGTGCATGTAGTCTGTTATCTTTCTCATAACAATAACATTTCTGAATTGCAGGACAATTTCCAGATTGCCTCCAATATTAAAGACTTATCTATTATATAGTTTTGCCCCTTTATTTTAATTTGTTTTGAAACATTCCACCTGGAATCTATCCTATCTACTTAAACTTAATTTTGATTCGTAGGACTAGCAGATGGTGACATTAATTATGCATCAGAGCTGTTAAAACCATGTCTGAAACAGTACCCAAAGGTAAAATTGGATTCTTAATTTTGTATCCTTTCAAGATGCAGTTGCAATTATAGTTATTATACCAGATTTTTTTAGTTACATGTACTGTTGAAGTTTTCATTTGTTTTACCTATTCCGAAATAAGGAAAAAATTGATATTTTTTTTTTAACTTTATTAATAAATGTAGAGAACAAATGGAGTACAGAATTTGTATCTGTCTGTTTACTGTTTGTAGGGTGCCCTGTTTCTGTTTTTTGCTGGGAGGATTGAGGAGGTGCGAGGAAACATTGATGAGGTAAGCCTTCAAATTATAAGTATTACATGTTTGTAAAAAGTTTTATTTAAATCTGTGTTCAAGAATTTTAAATACCTGTTGGGTTTTTATATTTAGGCCATTGTTAAATTTGATGAGTCCATTGAAAGCCAACAAGAGTGGAGGCAGTTTCACCATTTAGGATATTGGGAGCTTATGTGGTGTCACTGGTGTGTTATCAATATAAGACTTCTTTGCTCTTAACTTATCAAAAAAATTATGAATTATATATAACAAATGTAATGGAGCTCTTTTGACATCAGTTTCAAAGGAGACTGGTTAATGGCCATGAAGTATGCAGAAAAACTGTGTAAAGAGAGTCGCTGGAGTAAGGCCACCTATACATACCAGAAAGCAGCATTCCTGATGATGTGTGAGGACCAGACGGAGGAGACCAGGGCTCACATACAACTTCTTTTCAAGTAAGTTGTGTTTCAGGTATTAATAAATGTACATAATAACATGGCAACATTATTGTTACATGTAGTGAAACATTACAGTGGTAAACAGGATTACTCCCAGAGCTCAAGGTTTACCATTAACCATTGCTAGATGACGGTGATAAACTGCTCCAGTTCATTTGGACTTGTTAGTATGTTCAAGTTATAAACTGAGTACTGTAAATGCAGATGATTAACATACATACACAATATATATACTTAAATTTCATATAAATATTTATGAATAATTCATTAGAAATATACTTTAGATGCAAAAAGATATTGATTCAATTTTAAAAAACGGTATCAGTACAAGTTGCAGTTTTCGTTTTACATACCAACTCACTCCAACTTTCTGATGATTTCTTTCATCATTTTTGCTTATGATGATAATATTAGCAATGACCTTTTCTTGTTTTACACTTATCAACACAATTTTTAACTGAGTGTTAAAGTTACCTCATCTGTTTGTAGAGATGTGCCAAGATTAAAACAAAGAATTGCTGGTAAATCAATTCCTATTGAAAAATTTTCGGTCCACAAAGTCAAAAGAATTCTGGAACACAACACACATTTAGTGTTACCAGCACTGGTAAGAGCTCATTGATATATAATGTTGACAAGTGATCCTATAACTGTGAAATAAAAAGGATTAAAATCAAGTAGTGTAGTTACATGTACTTGAATGATGGTTGTGAATATTGTAGGAACTTGTGTATGTGTGGAATGGTTTTAGTATATTAGGAAAACGAGAAGAACTGGTAGACTCAGTACTAACCATAGTAGAAAATACATTAAACAAAATCTTGAAGGACTCAGGTATGTTCGCTTAAACTTCTACAGTTCAAATTTAATCAAGCTTATGATTCCTGTTTATGTAATTTGGCATGTACATATTAAATTTATATTCTAGCTACCATTATACATTTTTAGGTTGAAAGCTTTTATTGTTTGCTTTTCAATGTAAAAAAAAAAGCCAAACAAACAAACAAAAACCCTTGGCATAAAAAAGTATATGTATTGTTTTTTTGATATGTACCAGGTAAAAGCATGTATTTTAGTGGCGTTTTATTTTTCATTTTTAAACAGAGGCAGATCCATTTTATCATGACAACTATTCCTTGGTCATTCTTCTAAAAGGAGCATGTTTAAAGTGTAAGGGTAAATTTCTACAGGCTGAGCAATGCTTCAAGGAGGTGCTAGAGAGGTATGGAGACGCACAATTGCAATACAGAAAAGAAAACTTAAGTTATATATTACAGATTCAAGAAAATGCCTAAGGAAATGGTTTTTAAAAGATAATATATTGTTTTGGATAATGAATAAGAACACAATGATAAGTCCATACACATAATGGGAGAAGAGGAATTTATAGTATTCAAATCAACATCGGGGTATTTGTCAATGCTTTAGGCAAAAAAAATGAATTTATTTGGTCTGTTTCTTTGTCATAAAAATACCCCAAAAACATAGCTTTAAATTTCCAAACTTTTTCAGATTATAATAGCTAGAGGTTGTGTTTTAAATAAAATCTTCAATTGCCAATGTACGATAGTGAAGGGTCCAACATGCACGACTTCATTATAGCTTTGTTAAAAGGAAGAATATAAAGGTCATATTCTAAAAACATAATTACATTACACATAGAGAGGATAGTCGTATTGGCTTTTAAGAATGCTTTATAGGTGGCTTTTACATCTAGAATTGCTAGATTGCATTCCATGGGAATACATGTGCCATTTTCATTGTTTTCATTTTCGTATCTGATTTTAGCACAAGTTTATCACAAATCTTCTGTTTATAATAAGTAAAACTCTGAGTATTTACATGGATTTTAAAAGTACTTGCCTGTGTTTCATTACAGGGAGAAGCTAGTCAAGCATGACACGTACCTGGCCCCCTACACTGCTGTGGAGCTAGCCCTGCTGAACCTGAAGCTCAATGACAAAAAGCAGGCGCTGTTTTATTTAGACAGGGCCAAGTAAGATACAATGCTTTGTTTATGGGTCATTTTTTAGGTCATATGCTTTTACATCACCAAAATCTAGCCATCCAATCAGTTCTAGGTGTATCATTGACAACCATGAAATATAGTTTTGAAATACTTTATCTTTTTTTAGGAAAAATTACAAAGGATATTTATTGGAGTCCAGATTACACTTCAGAATTCATGCAGTAAGACTACAGTTGACAGGCTCCGATAATGATAGCCTGGGGTCACTGGATCAGGACCCAGAGTCGGACCCCCGACCTGAGGACGAGGATTCTAACTCCTCCACGGCTGTCAATGATGACACCAATCCATCAATGTCAACAAAACTGTAACCAGGAGATGTAGCTTGTCAAGATTGTGGTAGATAATGCCAGGAATTAATGAGTAGATGATAAAACCATTTCCTAAAGAGTCTTTTGTTTTAGTGTTCAATGAATTTTGTCATAATAAGAGTTTACTATTGCATTTTTCATTTGTTTTTGTTTTTTTTAAATCATTCTCAAATTCCAGTTATATAAAATTTGACTGTGATACTGTTGTTCTGAGCTGTTAGTTAAGTTGTTACTTTTAATTTGTAGGTCTTATTGGTATAAGCATTTATGATAAAGGTATAAATATCAAAACAAAACTCATAATAATGTGTCTTAGAAAACTTTTTGTGCCAGAAAATATATTTTATTTCTATGTGATGATCTGTTTTATTTTAGAAAGTAAATCTTGAAAATGTAAGGTTTTGTTCTGGGACCAGAGTAATGGTTGTGCATGTTTTCAACATGTTTGTAATACATGTATGTACATGTACTCTAAAATGTGCTTCTTTACAAAGGAGAGATGGTGTCAAATACCCAAATCAAAAAGTACAGAAATAGAGGTGCTGGAAATGTAACTTCATGTAACAGCCTGTCATTAAATGTACATGTATTAAGTTGACTGCACTCTAAAATTTCCATTGATGGTATTCTGATATTTTCTTCATTTTCCTGTTGACTGGCTGTGATTAATATTACGTTATGTGTAGGACGTCGTGTCTCATCTACGAGATATATTTGATTTTAATATTTCAATTTTACCTGCGGTAGTTTATTATTTTTTATTTGTTAAGGCTATTTAATTGAAGATACTGTTTTTGATTACAGCTAAATTTAAAACAACACCCCACCTCCCCAACCCAAAGATAATAAAAAACCATATAATGATATTTTTAACATACAATGCACATGTAGATCTATTTTGCAAGCAGAAAACGTTGGGGTACAAATGATATTAAACCAGTTTTTTATTGAAAAAAGAAAAGAAAAAGGATAAACCAGTTATGAAATTAAAAAGAACTTTTAAATGTCAACTCATGTTTTTAAAACAATCTGTAAAATTGACACAAGACAATTGTGCTGCTTGCTTTTACTACCTCCTCTGTCATTTATTGTTTTTAATTGCTAATATTGTAGGTATAAGAGTTTACTCCATTCTGTGAATATTCTGAACATGTGTTTCTCTTCAAGTGTTCTTAATAGTGGTCAGTTTAACTTTTATGTGTTGCAGATACTGTCATCCTTTTGATATTTGCTCTTTGTTTAAGTTTACAAAATATTTTTGCTCATGAGAACTTTCTTCTGTAAATGTGATTTTTCTCCTTCAGATTTTTATTTTAGTATTTCTTGTTACATATGAATGATTCTTTCAGTGTGAATGATTAATAAGTATATTTGTAACTTAAGTTTTTATTGTGAGACAATATAGGGTTTTTTTAATATGATGGAGAAGAAATCAGGTTTAAAGCTTTATTTTACCATTCCTGTTTAAATTGATACAAGTAAAATTGTTACCAATACAGTATATATGATATGTTAAGTTTTCTAAATAGTTTCTTCAAAATAGCTTGTTGTTTTACTTCTTTTTTAAATTTTGTTGAATAATACTAATGCTTGTTTATTAACTTCAGATCCATTTGACATTTTTCTAATTTTCTGAAAAACATGTACATTCAGATTATATGATTTTTAAAGCCATTTTAAGAAGACCAGGCCTCAGGATCTGGAAGAAGTCTTGGACTTAAGTCAAAATCTATACACTGTCTTAATGGCTTGTGATTGAAAACATTTGAAAAATGACATGCTATTAAAATGTCTTTACAGAACATTGATAGTTACAAATTTTAAGTGTAATTTATGTTTACATCTCATAATTTTATGAATGATTGCAATTTGGACTTGTCTAAAAATGCTTCATGATACTGAGGCCAGTACATTGAATAGTTTATGTCAACATAAATTTTTAACATCTTTCAGTCTTTGGCTTAAAGTGAATAGTAACATCTGTTTGACTCCGTGCTGCACCTTCTTGGTGTATGCTTCTCCATGCTGCACCTGCATAGTGTTTGTTTCTCCATGTTGCACAGTCGAACCTTCCTGATGTATGTTTCTCCATGATGCACCTTCATGACTTATGTTTCTCCATGCTGCACCTTCATAGTGTATGCTTCTCCATGCTCCACCTTCACGCTGTATGTTTATTCATGCTCTACATTCATTGTGTATTCTTCTCCATGCTATTCTTTCTTGATCTTTGATTCTCTATGTTGCACCTTCATGATGTAGGTTTTATAACTTCAGCTGTTACATCACCAAAAGTCAACAGTCTTGTTAAAGTAGCTCTATCCATTAGTGAGAGTGGAATTATTAGTGATGTAATTATGTTTGTTTCCATTTTTTGTTGTTTATTTATTGACAATCCTATAACCTCAAGGAGATAATCAGAACTGCTGATTGCTATTTTTGTTTTATTGTAAGAACATGTAATTTACCTTGAAGCCGGTTTTCAGTTTTTTACTCAAATTACTCAATAGAATTATTGCATTAAAACAGAAATTTCGTTTAGTTTTTGTTGTATCTTTATTTTGTTGCCTAACTCATGAAAATTATATTTTGGTATAAATGATGGATGGAAATTTATACAAAGTTCTGCTGCCTGTAATGCTGACAGTGATCTGAATTGCTTATAAGAAGCAGTGAGGGGTAGACGCTTCCGAGGACATACCGGTGATATGCTATTTTTAGAAATACACTGTA